>NC_058081.1:223101438-223441406 GCF_014858855.1 Bufo gargarizans | reverse complement strand
GCGCGAGTTTGACCGGGATGCGTGGTTGATTAAGTGTGGTTGCGTACGTGTGTGACTTAAGATTAAGTGACTTTAGATTCAGGGACTTCAGTGGGGGACTGTAATTAGCCAGTTTCTTAGTACTACATTATATTGTATTTTTTGCTTTGCTGGTGTAATCCCCATTTAGTATGTGTTGCACAATTGACAACGCAGTCCAGTGCACATCTTGCATGATGTATGCAGTCCTGGAACAGGAGTTCAAGGGTGCATATCTTTGTTCAAGATGTGAGCAAATTACCCATTTGAAATCGCTAATCGAGTCTCTAAATGGGCAAGTTGCAACACTGAGAGGCATTGACAATTTGCAAAAGAGTTTGCTTCTCACCGAGCAAGCACTCTTTGGGGTAGATGAGGGGGAGGGTGACAGAAAGGAGGCTGAGGAAAGTGAGGTAGCTAGCTGGGTAACAGTTAGAAAGCGGGGTAGAGGGAAGAGTGCAAGGGAGGCTAGCCCTGATCTGACACACCCCAGCAAGTTTGCACGTTTGGCAGATGAGGGGGATGTCAGTCCAGGGATGGCACTGCCGCAGCCAGACACTTCCTCTGCCAGTCAGGGGAATGCCAGCTCCGGTAAGCAGGGGACCAGGAGAGCAGGGCAGGCCAGACAGGTGCTGGTAGTGGGAGACTCAATTATTAGGGGAACAGATAGGGAAATCTGTCACAAAGACCATGATCGCCGAACAGTGTGCTGTCTTCCTGGCGCTAGAGTTCGACACATCGCGGATCGGGTTGAAAGATTACTGGGAGGGGCTGGAGAAGATCCAGCGGTCATGGTCCATATCGGAACCAATGACAAAGTTAGGGGTAGGTGGAGAGTCCTTAAAAATGATTTCAGGGATTTAGGTCAAAAGCTGAGGGCAAGGACCTCAAAGGTAGTATTTTCCTAAATACTACCTGTACCACGGGCCACACAAGAGAGGCAGCAGGAGATTAGGGAAATTAACAAGTGGCTCAAGAACTGGTGTAGGAAGGAGGGGTTTGGGTTCCTGGAGAACTGGGCCGACTTCTCTATCGGCTACAGGCTCTATCGTAGGGACGGGCTGCACCTCAATGGGGAAGGGGCAGCTGTGTTGGGGAAGAAGATGGCTAGAAGGTTGGAGGAGTGTTTAAACTAGGGACTGGGGGGGAGGGTAATTATGTTATAGAATGGGAAGATAGTGCAGATAGAGACCGGGGGCAAGGTAGTGAGACTGGGGGAGGAATGGAAGGAGGGACTAGAACAGTTCAGAAGGAAAGGTGTGGAGTAAAAAATATACATAAACCTCTCAAATGTATGTATACTAATGCCAGAAGCCTGACTAATAAAACTGGTGAACTGGAATTAGTGATGTGTGAGGAGGACTATGACATAGTGGGAATAACTGAGACATGGCTGGATGATAGCTATGACTGGGCAGTTAATGTACAGGGTTACAGTCTGTTTAGAAAGGATCGTCAAAACCGGAGAGGGGGAGGGGTCTGCCTTTATGTAAAGTCCGTTCTAAAGACCACACTCCGTGAAGATATAAGTGAGGGACATGAACATGTGGAGTCACTGTGGGTAGAGATACATGGCGCTAAAAACAATAATAAATTACTAATAGGAGTTTACTATAAACCACCTAATATACCAGAGTCCACAGAAAATCTACTACTAAACGAGATAGACGAGGCGGCAAATCATAACGAGGTGGTTATTATGGGGGACTTCAAATACCCAGATATAGACTGGGAAACTGAAACTTGTATATCTCATAAAGGAAACAGGTTCTTGGCAATAACCAAAGACAATTACCTCTCCCAACTGGTTCAGGACCCGACTAGAGGGACGGCCATACTGGACTTAGTATTAACCAATAGGCCTGACAGAACAACAGACGTGCAGATTGGGGGACACCTGGGAAATAGTGACCACAAAGTAATAACCTTCCAATTATCATTCAAAAGAGCGTTTCTACAGGGAGGAACAAAAATACCAAACTTCAAAAAAGCTAAATTTAGCCAACTAAGAGAGGCCATAGGCCTAACTAAATGGGATAAAGTCCTCACAAATAAAAATACAGCCACAAAATGGGATATCTTTAAAAGCATCCTAAAATCTCATTGTGAGTAGGGATGAGCGAACTCGAACTGTATAGTTCGGGTTCGTACCGAATTTTGGGGTGTCCGTGACACGGACCCGAACCCGGACATTTTCGTAAAAGTCCGGGTTCGGGTTCGGTGTTCGTCGCTTTCTTCGCGCTTTTGTGACGCTTTCTTGGCGCTTTTTGAAAGGCTGCAAAGCAGCCAATCAACAAGCGTCATACTACTTGCCCCAAGAGGCCATCACAGCCATGCCTACTATTGGCATGGCTGTGATTGGCCAGAGCACCATGTGACCCAGCCTCTATTTAAGCTGGAGTCACATAGCGCCGCCCGTCACTCTGCTCTGATTAGCGTAGGGAGAGGTTGCGGCTGCGACAGTAGGGCGAGATTAGGCAGATTAACTCCTCCAAAGGACTTGATTAACTGATCGATCTGCAGCTGTGGATCATTGAGCTGCTGATCCTCAATTGCTCACTGTTTTTAGGCTGCCCAGACCGTTTGTCAGTCACATTTTTCTGGGGTGATCGGCGGCCATTTTGTGTCTTGTGGTGCGCCAGCACAAGCTGCGACCAAGTGCATTTAACCCTCAATGGTGTGGTTGTTTTTTGGCTAAAGCCTACATCAGGGTGAAGCTGTCACACCAAGTGCATTTAACCAGCAATAGTCTGTTCATTTTTTGGCCATATACTAAATCAGGGGCAAGCTGCGCCTGTCACCAAGTGCATTTAACCCTCAATGGTGTGGTTGTTTTTTGGCTAAAGCCTACATCAGGGTGAAGCTGTCACACCAAGTGCATTTAACCAGCAATAGTCTGTTTATTTTTTGGCCATATCCCAGTCTAATTCTGTCACTAAATCCATACCGGTCACCCAGCGCCTAAATACTAGGCCTCAAATTTATATCCCGCTAAATCTGTCCTTAGTGCTGTAGCTGGGCGAGTTATTTAGTGTCCGTTCAAGCACATTTCTTGTTCTGGGTTGAAATACAATTCCCAATTTAGCAATTTCATAATTTAGTGGTTTCTGCTATATCAGAGCTATTTGAAATCTATCCCTAAAAGGGTATATAATATTCAAGGTGCACATTGGGTCATTCAGAATAACTTCACACACACCCGCTACTGTGTATTTCCAAGTCTAATTCTGGCACTAAACCCATACCTGTCACCCAGCGCCTAAATACTAGGCCTCAAATTTATATCCAGCTAAATCTGTCCCTACTGCTGTAGCTGGGCGAGTTATTTAGTGTCCGTTCAAGCACATTTCTTGTTCTGGGTTGAAATACAATTCCCAATTTAGCAATTTCATAATTTAGTGGTTTCTGCTATATCAGAGCTATTTGAAATCTATCCCTAAAAGGGTATATAATATTCAAGGTGCACATTGGGTCATTCAGAATAACTTCACACACACCCGCTACTGTGTATTTCCAAGTCTAATTCTGGCACTAAACCCATACCTGTCACCCAGCGCCTAAATACTAGGCCTCAAATTTATATCCCGCTAAATCTGTCCTTAGTGCTGTAGCTGGGCGAGTTATTTAGTGTCCGTTCAAGCACATTTCTTGTTCTGGGTTGAAATACAATTCCCAATTTAGCAATTTCATAATTTAGTGGTTTCTGCTATATCAGAGCTATTTGAAATCTATCCCTAAAAGGGTATATAATATTCAAGGTGCACATTGGGTCATTCAGAATAACTTCACACACACCCGCTACTGTGTATTTCCAAGTCTAATTCTGGCACTAAACCCATACCTGTCACCCAGCGCCTAAATACTAGGCCTCAAATTTATATCCCGCTAAATCTGTCCTTAGTGCTGTAGCTGGGCGAGTTATTTAGTGTCCGTTCAAGCACATTTCTTGTTCTGGGTTGAAATACAATTCCCAATTTAGCAATTTCATAATTTAGTGGTTTCTGCTATATCAGAGCTATTTGAAATCTATCCCTAAAAGGGTATATAATATTCAAGGTGCACATTGGGTCATTCAGAATAACTTCACACACACCCGCTACTGTGTATTTCCAAGTCTAATTCTGGCACTAAACCCATACCTGTCACCCAGCGCCTAAATACTAGGCCTCAAATTTATATCCCGCTAAATCTGTCCTTAGTGCTGTAGCTGGGCGAGTTATTTAGTGTCCGTTCAAGCACATTTCTTGTTCTGGGTTGAAATACAATTCCCAATTTAGCAATTTCATAATTTAGTGGTTTCTGCTATATCAGAGCTATTTGAAATCTATCCCTAAAAGGGTATATAATATTCAAGGTGCACATTGGGTCATTCAGAATAACTTCACACACACCCGCTACTGTGTATTTCCAAGTCTAATTCTGGCACTAAACCCATACCTGTCACCCAGCGCCTAAATACTAGGCCTCAAATTTATATCCCGCTAAATCTGTCCCTAGTGCTGTAGCTGGGCGAGTTATTTAGTGTCCGTTCAAGCACATTTCTTGTTCTGGGTTGAAATACAATTCCCAATTTAGCAATTTCATAATTTAGTGGTTTCTGCTATATCAGAGCTATTTGAAATCTATCCCTAAAAGGGTATATAATATTCAAGGTGCACATTGGGTCATTCAGAATAACTTCACACACACCCGCTACTGTGTATTTCCAAGTCTAATTCTGGCACTAAACCCATACCTGTCACCCAGCGCCTAAATACTAGGCCTCAAATTTATATCCCGCTAAATCTGTCCCTAGTGCTGTAGCTGGGCGAGTTATTTAGTGTCCGTTCAAGCACATTTCTTGTTCTGGGTTGAAATACAATTCCCAATTTAGCAATTTCATAATTTAGTGGTTTCTGCTATATCAGAGCTATTTGAAATCTATCCCTAAAAGGGTATATAATATTCAAGGTGCACATTGGGTCATTCAGAATAACTTCACACACACCCGCTACTGTGTATTTCCAAGTCTAATTCTGGCAGTAAACCCATACCTGTCACCCAGCGCCTAAATACTAGGCCTCAAATTTATATCCAGCTAAATCTGTCCCTAGTGCTGTAGCTGGGCGAGTTATTTAGTGTCCGTTCAAGCACATTTCTTGTTCTGGGTTGAAATACAATTCCCAATTTAGCAATTTCATAATTTAGTGGTTTCTGCTATATCAGAGCTATTTGAAATCTATCCCTAAAAGGGTATATAATATTCAAGGTGCACATTGGGTCATTCAGAATAACTTCACACACACCCGCTACTGTGTATTTCCAAGTCTAATTCTGGCACTAAACCCATACCTGTCACCCAGCGCCTAAATACTAGGCCTCAAATTTATATCCCGCTAAATCTGTCCTTAGTGCTGTAGCTGGGCGAGTTATTTAGTGTCCGTTCAAGCACATTTCTTGTTCTGGGTTGAAATACAATTCCCAATTTAGCAATTTCATAATTTAGTGGTTTCTGCTATATCAGAGCTATTTGAAATCTTTCCTAAAAGGGTATATAATATTCAAGGTGCACATTGGGTCATTCAGAATAACTTCACACACACCCGCTACTGTGTATTTCCAAGTCTAATTCTGGCACTAAACCCATACCTGTCACCCAGCGCCTAAATACTAGGCCTCAAATTTATATCCCGCTAAATCTGTCCTTAGTGCTGTAGCTGGGCGAGTTATTTAGTGTCCGTTCAAGCACATTTCTTGTTCTGGGTTGAAATACAATTCCCAATTTAGCAATTTCATAATTTAGTGGTTTCTGCTATATCATAGCTATTTGAAATCTATCCCTAAAAGGGTATATAATATTCAAGGTGCACATTGGGTCATTCAGAATAACTTCACACACACCCGCTACTGTGTATTTCCAAGTCTAATTCTGGCACTAAACCCATACCTGTCACCCAGCGCCTAAATACTAGGCCTCAAATTTATATCCCGCTAAATCTGTCCTTAGTGCTGTAGCTGGGCGAGTTATTTAGTGTCCGTTCAAGCACATTTCTTGTTCTGGGTTGAAATACAATTCCCAATTTAGCAATTTCATAATTTAGTGGTTTCTGCTATATCAGAGCTATTTGAAATCTATCCCTAAAAGGGTATATAATATTCAAGGTGCACATTGGGTCATTCAGAATAACTTCACACACACCCGCTACTGTGTATTTCCAAGTCTAATTCTGGCACTAAACCCATACCTGTCACCCAGCGCCTAAATACTAGGCCTCAAATTTATATCCCGCTAAATCTGTCCCTAGTGCTGTAGCTGGGCGAGTTATTTAGTGTCCGTTCAAGCACATTTCTTGTTCTGGGTTGAAATACAATTCCCAATTTAGCAATTTCATAATTTAGTGGTTTCTGCTATATCAGAGCTATTTGAAATCTATCCCTAAAAGGGTATATAATATTCAAGGTGCACATTGGGTCATTCAGAATAACTTCACACACACCCGCTACTGTGTATTTCCAAGTCTAATTCTGGCACTAAACCCATACCTGTCACCCAGCGCCTAAATACTAGGCCTCAAATTTATATCAAGCTAAATCTGTCCCTAGTGCTGTAGCTGGGCGAGTTATTTAGTGTCCGTTCAAGCACATTTCTTGTTCTGGGTTGAAATACAATTCCCAATTTAGCAATTTCATAATTTAGTGGTTTCTGCTATATCAGAGCTATTTGAAATCTATCCCTAAAAGGGTATATAATATTCAAGGTGCACATTGGGTCATTCAGAATAACTTCACACACACCCGCTACTGTGTATTTCCAAGTCTAATTCTGGCACTAAACCCATACCTGTCACCCAGCGCCTAAATACTAGGCCTCAAATTTATATCCCGCTAAATCTGTCCTTAGTGCTGTAGCTGGGCGAGTTATTTAGTGTCCGTTCAAGCACATTTCTTGTTCTGGGTTGAAATACAATTCCCAATTTAGCAATTTCATAATTTAGTGGTTTCTGCTATATCAGAGCTATTTGAAATCTATCCCTAAAAGGGTATATAATATTCAAGGTGCACATAGGGTCATTCAGAATAACTTCACACACCCGCTACTGTGCATTTCCAAATCTAATTCTGTCACTAAACCCATACCTGTCACCCAGCGCCTAAATACTAGGCCTCAAATTTATATCCCGCTAAATCTCTCGTTACCGCTGTCCTGTTGTGGCTGGGAAAGTTATTTAGTGTCCGTCAAAGCACATTTTTTGTTCTGGGTTGAAATACAATTCCCAATTTAGCAATTTCATAATTTAGTCGTTTCTGCTATATCAGAGCTATTTGAAATCTATCCCTAAAAGGGTAGATCATATTGAAGGTGCACATAGGGTCATTCAGAATAACTTCACACACACGCTTCTGTGCATTTCCAAGTCTAATTCTGTCACTAAATCCATACCGGTCACCCAGCGCCTAAATACTAGGCCTCAAATTTATATCCCGCTGAATTTGAATACAATACATTGGGCCAAATAATATATTTGTTGTTGTGGTGAACCATAACAATGAGAAAAACATCTAGTAAGGGACGCGGACGTGGACATGGTCGTGGTGGTGTTAGTGGACCCTCTGGTGCTGGGAGAGGACGTGGCCGTTCTGCCACATCCACACGTCCTAGTGTACCAACTACCTCAGGTCCCAGTAGCCGCCAGAATTTACAGCGATATATGGTGGGGCCCAATGCCGTTCTAAGGATGGTAAGGCCTGAGCAGGTACAGGCATTAGTCAATTGGGTGGCCGACAGTGGATCCAGCACGTTCACATTATCTCCCACCCAGTCTTCTGCAGAAAGCGCACAGATGGCGCCTGAAAACCAACCCCATCAGTCTGTCACATCACCCCCATGCATACCAGGGAAACTGTCTCAGCCTCAAGTTATGCAGCAGTCTCTTATGCTGTTTGAAGACTCCGCTGGCAGGGTTTCCCAAGGGCATCCACCTAGCCCTTCCCCAGTGGTGAAAGACATAGAATGCACTGACGCACAACCACTTATGTTTCCTGATGATGAGGACATGGGAATACCACCTCAGCATGTCTCTGATGATGACGAAACACAGGTGCCAACTGCTGCGTCTTTCTGCAGTGTGCAGACTGAACAGGAGGTCAGGGATCAAGACTGGGTGGAAGACGATGCAGGGGACGATGAGGTCCTAGACCCCACATGGAATGAAGGTCGTGCCACTGACTTTCACAGTTCGGAGGAAGAGGCAGTGGTGAGACCGAGCCAACAGCGTAGCAAAAGAGGGAGCAGTGGGCAAAAGCAGAACACCCGCCGCCAAGAGACTCCGCCTGCTACTGACCGCCGCCATCTGGGACCGAGCACCCCAAAGGCAGCTTCAAGGAGTTCCCTGGCATGGCACTTCTTCAAACAATGTGCTGACGACAAGACCCGAGTGGTTTGCACGCTGTGCCATCAGAGCCTGAAGCGAGGCATTAACGTTCTGAACCTGAGCACAACCTGCATGACCAGGCACCTGCATGCAAAGCATGAACTGCAGTGGAGTAAACACCTTAAAACCAAGGAAGTCACTCAGGCTCCCCCTGCTACCTCTTCTGCTGCTGCCGCCTCGGCCTATTCTGCTGCTGCCGCCTCGGCCTCTTCCTCCGCCTCTGGAGGAACGTTGGCACCTGCCGCCCAGCAAACAGGGGATGTACCACCAACACCACCACCACCACCTCCGTCACCAAGCGTCTCAACCATGTCACACGCCAGCGTTCAGCTCTCCATCTCACAAACATTTGATAGAAAGCGTAAATTCCCACCTAGCCACCCTCGATCCCTGGCCCTGAATGCCAGCATTTCTAAACTACTGGCCTATGAAATGCTGTCATTTAGGCTGGTGGACACAGACAGCTTCAAACAGCTCATGTCGCTTGCTGTCCCACAGTATGTTGTTCCCAGCCGGCACTACTTCTCCAAGAGAGCCGTGCCTTCCCTGCACAACCAAGTATCCGATAAAATCAAGTGTGCACTGCGCAACGCCATCTGTGGCAAGGTCCACCTAACCACAGATACGTGGACCAGTAAGCACGGCCAGGGACGCTATATCTCCCTAACTGCACACTGGGTAAATGTAGTGGCAGCTGGGCCCCAGGCGGAGAGCTGTTTGGCGCACGTCCTTCCGCCGCCAAGGATCGCAGGGCAACATTCTTTGCCTCCTGTTGCCACCTCCTCCTTCTCGGCTTCCTCCTCCTCTTCTTCCACCTGCTCATCCAGTCAGCCACACACCTTCACCACCAACTTCAGCACAGCCCGGGGTAAACGTCAGCAGGCCATTCTGAAACTCATATGTTTGGGGGACAGGCCCCACACCGCACAGGAGTTGTGGCGGGGTATAGAACAACAGACCGACGAGTGGTTGCTGCCGGTGAGCCTCAAGCCCGGCCTGGTGGTGTGTGATAATGGGCGAAATCTCGTTGCAGCTCTGGGACTAGCCAATTTGACGCACATCCCTTGCTTGGCGCATGTGCTGAATTTGGTGGTGCAGAAGTTCATTCACAACTACCCCGACATGTCAGAGCTGCTGCATAAAGTGCGGGCCGTCTGTTCGCGCTTCCGGCATTCACATCCTGCTGCTGCTCGCCTGTCTGCGCTACAGCGTAACTTCGGCCTTCCCGCTCACCGCCTCATATGCGACGTGCCCACCAGGTGGAACTCCACCTTGCACATGCTGGACAGACTGTGCGAGCAGCAGCAGGCCATAGTGGAGTTTCAGCTGCAGCACGCACGGGTCAGTCGCACTACAGAACAGCACCACTTCACCACCAATGACTGGGCCTCCATGCGAGACCTGTGTGCCCTGTTGCGCTGTTTCGAGTACTCCACCAACATGGCCAGTGGCGATGACACCGTTATCAGCGTTACAATACCACTTCTATGTCTCCTTGAGAAAACACTTAGGGCGATGATGGAAGAGGAGGTGGCCCAGGAGGAGGAGGAGGAGGAGGAAGAGGGGTCATTTTTAGCACTTTCAGGCCAGTCTCTTCGAAGTGACTCAGAGGGAGGTTTTTGGCAACAGCAGAGGCCAGGTACAAATGTGGCCAGCCAGGGCCCACTACTGGAGGACGAGGAGGACGAGGATGAGGAGGAGGTGGAGGAGGATGAGGATGAAGCATGGTCACAGCGGGGTGGCACCCAACGCAGCTCGGGTCCATCACTGGTGCGTGGCTGGGGGGAAAGGCAGGACGATGACGATACGCCTCCCACAGAGGACAGCTTGTCCTTACCCCTGGGCAGCCTGGCACACATGAGCGACTACATGCTGCAGTGCCTGCGCAACGACAGCAGAGTTGCCCACATTTTAACCTGTGCGGACTACTGGGTTGCCACCCTGCTGGATCCACGCTACAAAGACAATGTGCCCACCTTACTTCCTGCACTGGAGCGTGATAGGAAGATGCGCGAGTACAAGCGCACGTTGGTAGACGCGCTACTGAGAGCATTCCCAAATGTCACAGGGGAACAAGTGGAAGCCCAAGGCCAAGGCAGAGGAGGAGCAAGAGGTCGCCAAGGCAGCTGTGTCACGGCCAGCTCCTCTGAGGGCAGGGTTAGCATGGCAGAGATGTGGAAAACTTTTGTCAACACGCCACAGCTAACTGCACCACCACCTGATACGCAACGTGTTAGCAGGAGGCAACATTTCACTAACATGGTGGAACAGTACGTGTGCACACCCCTCCACGTACTGACTGATGGTTCGGCCCCATTCAACTTCTGGGTCTCTAAATTGTCCACGTGGCCAGAGCTAGCCTTTTATGCCTTGGAGGTGCTGGCCTGCCCGGCAGCCAGCGTTTTGTCTGAACGTGTATTCAGCACGGCAGGGGGCGTCATTACAGACAAACGCAGCCGCCTGTCTACAGCCAATGTGGACAAGCTGACGTTCATAAAAATGAACCAGGCATGGATCCCACAGGACCTGTCCGTCCCTTGTCCAGATTAGACATTAACTACCTCCCCATAACCATATATTATTGGACTCCAGGGCACTTCCTCATTCAATCCTATTTTTATTTTCATTTTACCATTATATTGCGAGGCTACCCAAAGTTGAATGAACCTCTCCTCTGCCTGTGTGCTAGGCCTAAATATATGCCAATGGACTGTTGCAGTGGTGGGTGACGTGAAGCCTCATTCTCTGCTATGACATGCAGACTAATTCTCTGCTGACATGAAGACAGATTCTCTGTTACGGGACCTCCCTCCTCTGCCTGGGTGCTGGGCCTAAATATATGCCAATGGACTGTTGCAGTGGTGGGTGACGTGAAGCCTGATTCTCTGCTATGACATGCAGACTAATTCTCTGCTGACATGAAGACAGATTCTCTGTTACGGGACCTCTCTCCTCTGCCTGTGTGTGTGCTGGGCCTAAATATATGCCAATGGACTGTTGCAGTGGTGGCTGACGTGAAGCCTCATTCTCTGCTATGACATGCAGACTAATTCTCTGCTGACATGAAGACAGATTCTCTGTTACGGGACCTCCCTCCTCTGCCTGGGTGCTGGGCCTAAATATATGCCAATGGACTGTTGCAGTGGTGGCTGACGTGAAGCCTCATTCTCTGCTATGACATGCAGACTAATTCTCTGCTGACATGAAGACAGATTCTCTGTTACGGGACCTCCCTCCTCTGCCTGGGTGCTGGGCCTAAATATATGCCAATGGACTGTTGCAGTGGTGGGTGACGTGAAGCCTCATTCTCTGCTATGACATGCAGACTGATTCTCTGCTGACATGAAGCCAGATTGTCTGTTACGGGACCTCCCTCCTCTGCCTGGGTGCTGGGCCTAAATATATGCCAATGGACTGTTGCAGTGGTGGCTGACGTGAAGCCTCATTCTCTGCTATGACATGCAGACTAATTCTCTGCTGACATGAAGACAGATTCTCTGTTACGGGACCTCCCTCCTCTGCCTGGGTGCTGGGCCTAAATATATGCCAATGGACTGTTGCAGTGGTGGCTGACGTGAAGCCTCATTCTCTGCTATGACATGCAGACTAATTCTCTGCTGACATGAAGACAGATTCTCTGTTACGGGACCTCCCTCCTCTGCCTGGGTGCTGGGCCTAAATATATGCCAATGGACTGTTGCAGTGGTGGGTGACGTGAAGCCTCATTCTCTGCTATGACATGCAGACTGATTCTCTGCTGACATGAAGCCAGATTGTCTGTTACGGGACCTCTCTCCTCTGCCTGTGTGCTAGGCCTAAATATATGCCAATGGACTGTTGCAGTGGTGGCTGACGTGAAGCCTCATTCTCTGCTATGACATGCAGACTGATTCTCTGCTGACATGAAGCCAGATCGTCTGTTACGGGACCTCTCTGCTCTGCCTGTGTGCTAGGCCTAAATATATGCCAATGGACTGTTGCAGTGGTGGGTGACGTGAAGCCTCATTCTCTGCTATGACATGCAGACTGATTCTCTGCTGTCATGAAGCCAGATTGTCTGTTACGGGACCTCTCTGCTCTGCCTGTGTGCTAGGCCTAAATATATGCCAATGGACTGTTGCAGTGGTGGGTGACGTGAAGCCTCATTCTCTGCTATGACATGCAGACTGATTCTCTGCTGACATGAAGCCAGATTGTCTGTTACGGGACCTCTCTCCTCTGCCTGTGTGCTAGGCCTAAATATATGCCAATGGACTGTTGCAGTGGTGGCTGACGTGAAGCCTCATTCTCTGCTATGACATGCAGACTAATTCTCTGCTGACATGAAGCCAGATTGTCTGTTACGGGACCTCTCTCCTCTGCCTGGGTGCTGGGCCTAAATTTATGACAATGGACTGTTGCAGTGGTGGCTGACGTGAAGCCTGATTCTCTGCTATGACATGCAGACTGATTCTCTGCTGACATGAAGCCAGATCCTCTGTTACGGGACCTCTCTCCTCTGCCTGTGTGTGTGCTGGGCCTAAATATATGCCAATGGACTGTTGCAGTGGTGGCTGACGTGAAGCCTCATTCTCTGCTATGACATGCAGACTGATTCTCTGCTGACATGAAGCCAGATTCTCTGTTACGGGACCTCTCTCCTCTGCCTGTGTGTGTGCTGGGCCTAAATATATGCCAATGGACTGTTGCAGTGGTGGCTGACGTGAAGCCTCATTCTCTGCTATGACATGCAGACTAATTCTCTGCTGACATGAAGACAGATTCTCTGTTACGGGACCTCCCTCCTCTGCCTGGGTGCTGGGCCTAAATATATGCCAATGGACTGTTGCAGTGGTGGCTGACGTGAAGCCTCATTCTCTGCTATGACATGCAGACTAATTCTCTGCTGACATGAAGACAGATTCTCTGTTACGGGACCTCTCTCCTCTGCCTGGGTGCCGGGGCCTAAATATCTGAGAATGGACTGTTCCAGTGGTGGGTGACGGGAAGCCAGATTCTCTGCTATGGAACCTCTCTCCAATTGATTTTGGTTAATTTTTATTTATTTAGTTTTTATTTTAATTCATTTCCCTATCCACATTTGTTTGCAGGGGATTTACCTACATGTTGCTGCCTTTTGCAGCCCTCTAGCTCTTTCCTGGGCTGTTTTACAGCCTTTTTAGTGCCGAAAAGTTCGGGTCCCCATTGACTTCAATGGGGTTCGGGTTCGGGACGAAGTTCGGATCGGGTTCGGATCCCGAACCCGAACATTTCCGGGATGTTCGGCCGAACTTCTCGAACCCGAACATCCAGGTGTTCGCTCAACTCTAATTGTGAGAGGTACATACCGTATGGGAATAAAAGGTTAAGGAACAAAAAGAAACCAATGTGGATAAACAGAACTGTAACGGAAGCAATAAATGACAAACAGAAAGCATATAAAACACTAAAACAGGAAGGTAGCACGGAAGCACTGAAAAACTATAAGGAAAAAAATAGAACATGTAAAAAACAAATAAAAGCGGTCAAACTAGAGACTGAGAGATTAATTGCCAAAGAGAGTAAAACTAACCCTAAAATGTTCTTCAATTATATAAATGTTAAAAAGTATAAATCTGAAGGTGTCGGCCCGTTAAAGAGTAATGAGGGGGGAGTCGCAGAGAGCGACGAGGAGAAAGCAAAGCTGTTAAATATTTTTTTCTCCAATGTATTCACTGAGGAAAATAAACTGTCAGATGACATGCCGAATGTTGAAATAAATTCCCCATTAAAAGTGTCCTGTCTGACCCAGGAAGAAGTGCAACAGCGACTTAAAAAGATTAAAATAGACAAATCGCCTGGACCGGATGGTATACACCCCCGTATCCTAAGGGAATTAAGTAATGTCATAGCCAGACCCTTATTTCTGATATTTGCAGATTCTATACTGACCGGGAATGTCCCACAGGGTTGGCGCATGGCAAATGTGGTGCCAATATTCAAAAAGGGTCCAAAAACAGAGCCTGGAAACTATAGGCCGGTAAGTTTAACATCTGTTGTGGGTAAACTGTTTGAAGGTTTTCTGAGAGATGCTATGTTAGAGCATCTTAACGGAAATAAGCAAATAACGCCATATCAGCATGGCTTCGTGAGGGATCGGTCATGTCAAACAAATTTAATCAGTTTCTATGAGGAGGTAAGTTCTAGACTTGACAGCGGCGAATCAATGGATGTCGTGTATCTGGACTTCTCCAAAGCATTTGACACTGTACCACATAAAAGGTTAGTTTATAAAATGAGAATGCTCGGACTGGGAGAAAACGTCTGTAAGTGGGTAAGTAACTGGCTCAATGATAGAAAACAGAGGGTGGTTATTAATGGTAAATACTCAGATTGGGTCACTGTCACTAGTGGAGTACCTCAGGGGTCAGTATTGGGCCCTATTCTCTTCAATATATTTATTAATGATCTTGTAGAAGGCTTGCATAGTAAAATATCAATTTTCGCAGATGACACCAAACTGTGTAAAGTAATTAACATTGAAGAGGACAGTATACTACTACAGATCGATCTGGATAGATTGGAGGCTTGGGCAGATAAGTGGCAGATGAGGTTTAACACTGACAAATGTAAAGTTATGCACATGGGAAGGAATAATGCAAGTCACCCGTACTTATTAAATGGTAAAACACTCGGTAACACTGACATGGAAAAAGATCTAGGAATTTTAATAAACAGCAAACTAAGCTGCAAAAAACAGTGTCAGGCAGCTGCTGCCAAGGCCAATAAGATAATAGGCATAGATGCCCGTGATAAGAACATAGTCCTACCATTAGTCAGACCACACATGGAGTACTGTGTACAGTTCTAGGCTCCAGTGAACAAAGCAGACATAGCAGAGCTGGAGAGGGTCCAGAGGAGGGCAACTAAAGTAATAACTGGAATGGGGCAACTACAGTACCCTGAAAGATTATCAACATTAGAGTTATTCACTTTAGAATAAAGAAAGACGACTGAGGGGAGATCTAATTAATATATATAAATATATCAGGGGTCAGTACAGAGATCTATCCCATCATCTATTTATTCCCAGGACGGTGACTGTGACGAGGGGACATCCTCTGCGTCTGGAGGAAAGAAGGTTTGCACACAAACATAGAAGAGGATTCTTTACGGTAAGAGCAGTGAGACTATGGAACTCTCTGCCGGAGGAGGTGGTGATGGTGAGTACAATAAAGGAATTCAAGAGGGGCTGGATGTATTTCTGGAGCTAATCAATATTACAGGCTATAGCTACTAGAGAGGGGTCGTTGATCCAGGGATTTATTCTGATTGCCTGATTGGAGCCGGGAAGGAATTTTTATTCCCCTAAAGTGAGGAAAATTGGCTTCTACCTCACCAGGTTTTTTGCCTTCCTCTGGATCAACTTGCAGGATGACAGGCCGAACTGGATGGACAAATGTCTTTTTTCGGCCTTATGTACTATGTTACTATGTTATATCTGTTCCATTTTTGCGGAACCATCTATTGAAAATTTTATGCCCAGCCCAATTTTTTCTATGTAATTACTGTATACTGTTTATGCCACACAGAAAACGGAACGGAAAAAAAGGAACAGAAACAGAAACACAACGGAAACTAAAAATAGAACAACGGATCCGTGAAAAATGGACTGCAAAACATTAAAAAGCCATACGGTCGTGTGAAAGAGGCCTAATACTGCTGGTTGTTGGAGGCCTAAACCAAGCCTAGATTAACACTGCAGGCTAAGCTGCCTCTGGACAGCGATAAATAAGGCCATACAGAAAATGATCCATTTAATTCTGAAGTGAGAATTATTACTTAAGTTATTGTACAAAAAACTACAAGTCTTTACTCTGTCATTAAGAGCACCTACAGTTTATTAAGCATGCCAAAATCCACTGCAACTGGGCCCCAACGTGCACACCTTATATTTGCTATTCAGACTGTAGTATAAATTATAGCACATCACACATACTTAAAATGCCTGTAATTGTCGAAGGATTGTGAGGAGATGTGTGATAATATAAACAGCATGTAAAAAGAGAAGAGACATTTTCAAGAGCTTAATACCATATCAATATTATATCTTTTTGGTCAGTACCATTTGTCTTATCTGAATATCCCATTCTTATTTCTCATTGTCTCACCTTTAGGGGGAGAAAAATGATATGCTGTAATATAATAATAATTTAATTATTCATTGTTAACTTCAAACTTTACCAAAATCCCATATTGTTTACTATCCAAACATTAAATTGTATATGCTGTAGATTCATTTAACATTTCTTTGTGAGCATATTATCTTATAGTGTATTGTGAGTATCGAGTTGGGGGTGGGGGGGGGGGGGGATTTCTGAGTCAATTCCTGGCAGAAGAGATAAATCCTCCTGCATACCTCACAGGCTCCTATTAAGACTCAGGTGGAGGCACTGCTTCACTGAAGAAGAAAAAATAAGTAAAACTCCCCTATGAGATAGAGAATTAATCAGGGGGTGTTACACTTGTTTCCATGGTTATGACTAGGGATGAGCGGACCTGTGGATGTTTGGATTCGCCAGGTTCAGCCGAACTTCGGGTCAAAGTTCTGGTTCGGCAACTGACCTTGACCCGAATTTGAACCCGAACCTCATTGAAGTCAATGGGGATCTGAACTTTGGTGCACTAAAGTGGCTGTAAAATAGTCGTAGTAAGGGCTAGAGGGCTGAAAAAGGTAGCATAATGGGGGTAAGAGCAGGACAGTTGCCCTGAAAACAAATGTGGTTAGGGAAATGACTTTAAATAACATAGAATAATTTTGAACTAGCAGACGGAGGTCAAAGTGGAGTAGTAGGTTGGGGAGGTAGTGGACGTGGTGGTGGAGGTGGAAGCGGTGGTAGAGGAGGTAGCCAACACTGTTTTTGTTGTTATTTTATTTTAATTTGTTTTGCTTTATTTTTTATTTTATTTTTTTAATAAATTTGGGAAGACCCCAAAACATTGTGAAATAGAAAAGAGAATGCAAAAATAAAATGCACTGGACTGCCTCCTCCTACATTTAGGCCACGCTAACCCTACCTTCTGAGGTCCTGACAGTGCCCCAGCTGCATTGGCAACTTCTTCCTCCTCCTCCTCTGCCTTCGCCTTGTGCATCCACTGAGCCCCAAGGGTGGCTTATGCGCACGCATCTTCCGATCATGCTCCAGTGACGGAATTAAGGACAGCACGTTTTCCTTGTAGCGGGGATCCAGCAGGGTGGCCACCCAGCACTGGTTAGAATGTGGGCAACTCGGCGGTTGTTGCGCAGGAACTGCAGCATGTAGTCGCTCATGTGTGGCAAAATCAAGCTGTCCTCTGTGAGAGGTGTATTCTCTGTGTCCTTCTGTATCCCCCCAGCCATGCTCCATTGATGCCCATAAGCTGCTTTGGGTGTCACCCTGCTGTGAACATGGTTTCTCCTCATCATCCTCCTCCTTATCCTGCAGAACTGTGAGCTGGCTGGACAGTTGTGTACCTGGCCTCTGTTGGTGCAGGAACCCACCCTCCGAGACACTTGTGAATGACTGGCCTGATAACTGTGGAAATAATCCTTCTTCCTCCTCCTTTTCCTCCTGTGCCACATCCTCTTCCATCATCGCCAGAAGTGTTTTTCTTAAGGAGACATAGAAATGGTATAGTAGCGCTGAGGACGGCGTCATTGGCACTGGCCATGTTGGTGGAGTACTCGAAACAGCGCAACACGGCACACACGTCCCGCATGGAGGCCCACTTGTTGCTGGTGAAGTGGTACTGTTTCACAGAGCGACTTACCCATGTGTGCTGCAGCTGAAACTCCACTATCGCCAGTAGGTACGTCGCATAGGAGGCTGTGACCGGGAAGGCCGAAGTTACGCTGCAGCTAAGACAGGCGAGCAGCAACAGGGTGAGAACGCTGAAAGCACACACAGACGGCCCACACTTTCTGCAGAAGCTCTGACATATCAGGGTAATTTTTAAATAACCTCTGCACCACCAAATTCAGCAAATGCACCAGGCAAGGGATGTGCATCAAAGCGGCTAGCCCCAGAGCTGCTATGAGATTTTGCCCGTTATCGCACACCACCAGGCCAGGCTTGAGTCTCAGCGACAACTACCACTCATCTGTCTTTTGTTCTATGCCTGTTTACAGCTCCTGCGCGGTGTGGGGTTTTTCCCCCAACTGATGAGTTTCAAAACAGCCTCCTGTCGTTTCCCCTTGGCTGTGCTTAAGTTGGTGGTGAAGGTGTTACGCTGACCGGATGAGGAGGCGGTAAAGGGGGAAGCAGAGTAGGAGGAAGAGGCAACGAGAAATATCTTGCAATCCTCGGTGGTGGTAGGACATGCGCCACACTGCTATCCACCTCAGGCCCAGATGCCACTGCATTTACCCAGTGTGCAGTTATAGAGATATAATGCCCCTTCCCGTGCTTACTGTTCCATGTATTGGTAGTTATGTGGACCTTGCCACAGATTGCATTGCGCAGTGCACAGCTGATTTTGTCCGCCACTTGGTTGTGCAGGGCAGGGATGGCTTGCCAGGAAAAGTAGTTGCAGCTGGGAACCATGTACTGTGGGGCAGACACTGCCATAAGGGTTTCAAAAGTATCTGTCTCCACCAGATGGAATGACAGCATTTCAAAGGCCAGAGATTTTAAAAAGCTGGCATTCAGGGCCAGTGATCGCGGGTGGGTAGGGGGAACTTCCTCTTTCTCTCCAGTGTTTTGGAGATAGACAGCTAAACACTTCCATGGGACAGTGTGGACGGTGACGGTGGTGGTGGTGTTGCTGCCAAATCCTTTATTTGTGGGGTGGCAGGTGCCACTGTCACTCCAGAGGGGGAGGAAGAGGCCAAGACCGCAGCAGAAGAGGGAGCAAGAGGAGCCTGATATCTTTTGTGGTTTTTCAGGTGTGTACTCCACTGTAGCTCGTGCTTTGCATTTAGATGTCTGGTCATGCAGATGGTTCTCAGGTTTAGAACATTTATGTCACGCTTCAGGCTCTGATTGCACAGCCTGCAAACCACTTGCATCTTGTCGTCAGCACATTGTCTGAAAAACTGCCATGCCAGGGAACTCCTTAGAGCTGGCTTTGGTGTGCTCATTCCTTGGGTGTGGTAGGCAGTAGCAGGCATTCTGGCTAGTGGACGTCCACTCTGCTTTTGCACCCTGCTCCCCCTTTTACTGTGCGGCTGGCGCTGTGTGACCATCACCTCTTCCTCCGAACTGCACACGTCACTCGCATAACCTTAATTCCATGTGGGGTCTAGGACCTCATCATCCTCCACATTATCCTCTACCCAATCTTCACCACTGCCCTACTTGCTGGTCTGCACAAGTAAGAAAGCTGCAGCAGTTGGCACCTATGTTTTGTCATCATCATCAGAGACGTGCTGCGGTGGTCCTCCCATGTCCACATCCTGAAATATAATTGGTTGGGCATCATCTCTTCCACTTCTCGGGCAAGGCTAAGTGTATGGCCCATGGGAACCCCGCCAGAAGAGTCATCAAAAAGCATAAGAGACTGCTGCATGACTTGGGGCTCAGACTGCTTGGCTGATTTGCAAGGGGGTGAGGTGAAAGACAGATGCCCATGGGCTGCAGGTGCCAACTCTGCAGTTTTAGCAGGGGACCGGGTGGGAGACAATGTGAAGGAACTGGAGGCACCATCAGCCATCCAATCTACTACCGCCTCTACTTGTTCTGGCCTCACCATTTGTACACCGGTATTCGGGCCTACAAAATGACGCTGAACGTCCTGTCACCTTCGTGCACCCAAGGAAGGTGTTTTATGTAGGTGTAGCTGGCACATATCGACCACGTCCTTTCCCTGCAACAGGAGCTCCACCAGCACCAGCAGCACCACGAGTCATGTAGCTTATTTGATTCTCTCCTCATTCTTTGAGGTCACCCACCGAACTAACGCGCATAGATTAACTATATTAATTTCCCTGTCATGTATGCAGTGCAAGTGTGCCTCACACCAAAAATGGGAATATGTCACCCATCGAACTAACAGACGGATTAACTATATTCATTTCCCTGTCATGTATGCAGTGCAGATGTACCTCACACCAAAAATGGGAGTTTTTTACCCACTAAACTAACAGACAGATTAACTATATTAATTTCCCTGTCACATATGCAGTGCTCATGTATCTCACACCAAAAATTGGTATATGTCACCCATCGAACTGATTAACTATTATATTTTTGAGTCAGGGGTAAATAAATGGTGCATTGCACCCACAAGAAATCGCTATAGGTCATCCACAGAATTAACAGCCAGATTTATTTTTATATTTTTATGTCAGGGGTGCAAAGCTGATGTATTGCACCCACAAAAAAAATCATTATTGGTCACCCGCAAAACAAATAGCCAGATTCCTTACACTCTGGGCAATCACAGTCATGCCTAGTGATGGCTTATAAGTGCCCACAGCTTAAAAGCTTGTTGATTGGCTGCCCTGCAGCCTTTCTAAAGCTTTATTAAATGCCCGAACACTGAACTCGAACCCAAACTTTTCTGGCAAAGTTCGGATTCGGGTTTGGGTACATGCTCAACACATATTTTGACCACCCTGCAATACAGCAGCGGTGACCGTGCTTGCACACTATTGAAAAAAGGGCCAGCTCTCTGGTTGCCAGGAGCGTGTTAGCTCACATAGGCTGGTTCTTTTTTCCTATAGTGTACAAGCACAACCACCATTGCTGGATTGCAGGGTGGTCATAACCATGGAAACAAGCAGTGCTCCTGAGCCATGGCTTTTCCAGTTGGAAGGGATATCAGAGATGCCAACACTGTCCTTTCTTTTCCAATCTCTGCTACTCCAGCCTAATATCTCTGAGGAATACAGTTGAGATGAGCAAATCACGTTTTCCTCATTAAGCAGAGTTCTAAGTCTGCAACTAGGTGTCCAGGAAGCTGATGTCACTCACCAAGTAGCTTGACTGACAGGGTCGGACATCTCAGCTCTGGAAACCCTGTTCCCAGTAGTGGCACAAGCACGGAGCAGGGACTGAACAAGTAGCAGAAGCAAAGCCTTTGCGTTTGCACCGCTACTCTCAGGCCTGAGATTATCAGGGCCGGCCTAAATGTCCTAAGCTTGAGGGATAGCCCTTTGCAGGTGTAGAACTCTGTGTGATGAGACAAATCCAGCCTTACAAATTGATCTACTAATCTAGGATAGAGGGTTGGAGAGGAGACAGGAGTTTACCTTCATTATCATCATTTACAATCTATCATTGAGGACATTGTAGAACTGTTAAAAGAATATCCTTTATGCGATGAAACTGTAATATCAGTTATATGGGCAAAAGTATTAGAAAATAATAAACTTTTGACTTCCCTTTACTTGTTTACTTGTAGCAGTTGCACATACTTTTATTGCCATGCTAGTTATCAGATGAACTGCTTAACATCTGTTTAATGTTTTTCTTCAACATTGATGACATCTGCAAGAATTAGAGTTTCTGTGAAATTAGGGTACTAAGGTTTTACTTATCAGAAAGATCTGTTTTGTGGTGCAGACTATTGAAATGTCAATGCCATTTATAAGAATTGTTAGCACAGTGTTGATGTCCTGATATTGCTTCAAATTCAATATCTCAAATACCAGGTCCCAGTGGATGTTTCCTTTGTGCATTAGTCTAGTTTAATCAATATTATATGTGCTTATTATACATTTCCATTTCTAAATGATAGTTGTCCTCATTAAAACAGAATTGTAAAATATTATTGATATCTCAGTACAGTATAATTTATTTCAATTTAGATATACTCTGATCAGCCTTAAAGGGGTTGTCTCACTTCAACAATTAGCATTTATCATGTAGAGAAAGTTAATACAAGGCACTTACTAATGTATTGTGATTGTCCATATTGCCTCCTCTTCTTGCTCGATTCATTTTTCTATCACATTATGCATTGCCCATTTCCACGGTTACGAACACCCTGCAATCCAGCAGCGGTAGTCATGCTTGCCCACTATAGGAAAAAGCACCTGCCTGTGTGCACTCCCACTGTCCAAGCCACCAGAGAGACCAGCACTTTTTTCTGTAGTGTGCAAACACGACCACTACTGATGGATTGCTGGGTGGTCATAACCTCTGGAAACAAGCCGTGTATAATGTGATGGAAAAATGAATCAAGCCAGCAAAGGAGGCAATATGGACAATCACAATACATTAGTAAGTGCCTTGTATTCTCTTTCTCTGCATGATAAATGCTAATTGCTGAAGTGAGACAACCCCTTTAACAATAATACTACTGGCAAGTGATGATAATGATAATAACTAGAGATGGCCTTGCGGTTTGCCCGCCAGTCGTTTCATGGCGATCTTTGCTCGTTCGCAATTCGCCGAATATGCAAACATATGGCGATATTCGCACGTGCCATATTTTTTTGCAAAGCGCTGAATTTGGACAAATGAAACATCCATCAGGTGGGACAGGACAACCAATTGAGACGTTAACACATGGACACACACCTAACCTATAAATAAACCCAATCTGGCAGCGATTTTACATTCTGTTTTTTGCCAGTGTAAGGAGAGGTTCCTTTGTGGAGCAGGGACAGACTGTTAGGGACACTAAATGCTAGCTAATCACGCACCTTGGTATAGGTGCGTGATCAATAGGTGTGACATACTGAGGGGTGTGATATACTTATACTTTCTAATATAGAAAGTATATAATAGTGAATATGTATTGTGCAGCAATTGTGTGCAATTCTGCTGAGATACTGCAGCTAGATACAGGAACAAACGCTATTTGAAGTAACTAATTCCAACTTGTGTGATATACCTGTTGCCCCCAAAAAAATAACTGATTGAGGGGTGTGATATACCTATAATATACCTTCTAACATAGAAAGTATATTATAGTGCATTTATATTGTGCAGCAGTTGTGTGCGCTACTGCTGAGATACCGCAGCTAGATAGAGGGACAAACGCTATTGGAACAACTAATTGCAACTGGTGTGATATACCTGTTGCCCCCCAAAAAACTGATTAGGGGGTGCGATATTCCTGCTTACACAAAATATTGATTAAGGGGTTTGGTATACCTGCTTCCACAAAATAATGAGTGAGGGGTGTTATACACCAACTTCAGCAAAATATTGATTGAGGGGTGTGATACAAAGGCTTCCACCAAATATTGATTGAGGTCTGCGATACACCGGCTTCCATCAAATATTGATTAAGGGGTTTGAATTACCAGCTTCCAGCAAATACTCATTAAGGGGTTCTATATAGCTGTTTCCACAAAATACTGATAGAGGGGATTGATATACTGTCTTCCACCAAATATTGTGTTGCTTTAAGAAAAAGCAAAAAAGTCCAGTGGCACTCACCATTATTTGCAGTTCTTTATTGTAAATTCCACAATCAGGGTGAAATGTAAAAGAACACAAACGGCAGCGGGTGGACAACGGAATTGCAGTGCAAAGGAATTGCAGCTGCAATTATATTTATACACCCTTGCTGCCAATTAAGTGACTACCTGTACTACAGAGGAAATCAGCGTGTAGTGCCACTTTAACTATTTTTTCTGTTACATTCCACCAAATATTGATTAAGGGGTTTGATTTACTGGCTTCCAGCAAATATTCATTAAGGGGTTCTATATACCTGTTTTGACAAAATACTGATAGAGGGGATTGATATACTGGCTTCCACCAAATATTGATTTAGGCCTGCGATAAACCGGCTTCCACCAAATATTGATTGAGGCCTGCAATATACCTGCTTCCACAAAAACTGCTCTTCTATAGGGATTTTGTAACAGGGTCATTTTGAAAATGACAGGAAAAGGAAGAGGCAGGCCATTCCGCAGGGATGGTAGGGGTCTGGCAGGTGCTTGCAATAACGTCAAAGGTCGCACCAGAGTTGGTTGAGTGGCTTACTCAGCATTCAGCTTCTGCAGCCTCCTCATCCTCTGTATCTGCACCCTCCTCACTCCCTGCTGTGTGCACCCCCAAAGACACCACCACCACCACCATAGCCCCTCCGTTTGAGTTAAAGGAATTATTTTTCCATCCATTTCCAGACCTTAACAATGCGCAGTCATTCTTGGCATCGGATTGGGAAGAGGAGGTAGAAATGGCCGCCACCCGCCGGTCTGACGACAGTACCCACATCGGCCCAAGGATGGAGGTCCCCGCTGTTGCTACCTACTCCGAGAACCCTAATGTCAGAGGTAATGAAGGTGACGATGATGACGTGTCGATGGATGTCACGTGGGTGCCCACAAGAGAGGAAGAGGAGGGGAGTTCAGAGGGAGAGACAGAGCAGCAGGGGGGTAGAAGGAGGAGAAGCAGGCAGAACTCGCAGTGCACAGGAGGCAAAAATCAGACTGCAAATGTATCAGGAGTGAGCCATCCACCATACACTGTCAAATCAGGCGCTCCCAAGACGCCGACACATGGTTCGGCAGTGTGGGCTTTTTTTAATGTGTCAGCTGCTGTCAGTGCACAAGTCACGTGCTGTCCTGTGCTGTCTGTGCTGCCTGTGCTGTCAGTGCATAAGTCACGGTAAGTCCAACACTCACCTACGGACGACCACCTTAAGAAGGCACCTGGCCTACCATCACCGAGCCCAGTGGGATCAACACCATCAGAACCCGCAAAGCCACACTTCCAGCGCTACACATCCTGCCTCTTCTCCTTCTCCTCTATCCTTCCATTTGCCCCTCACTCCACCTTCCACCGTGCCATCGACGCATTCATCTGTCAAAAGGCATGCTTCCATGGCCCAATTGTTCAAACGTAAAAAGTTGATGATGCCAGATAACCCTCTTGCCCAACAGCTGACCACTGGCTTGTCGGAACTGCTAGCCTGCCAACTACTGCCATATAAACTAGCGGACTCGGAGGCCTTTAGAAAATTTTGCTGCCATTGGCACACCGCAATGGAAGGTCCCCAGAAGGAAATATTTCTCCCTGAAGGTCATCCCAGAGCTATATGGCCACGTTCAGCGGCAAGTGGATGTATCTCTGGCACGCAGTGTCGGTGCCAAGCTACATCTGACCTCAGACACGTAGTCTAGCCAACATGGGCAGGGAAGGTACATAACAATACTGCCCACTGGGTGAACCTTCGGACTGCTGTCAAACATACAACCCGTGGCACCTGTGTGGATTTGATGTTACCCCCAGGGATTGCATGCAGGCCTGTCTCTTCTACTCCTCCTCCTACTCCATCTTCTGCTGCACCCCCCAAGCTCCCCCCCTTTTCGACATGCAAGGTGAGACCTTGCCATGCTTTGCTGGGGCAGTTGTGCCTGGAAGCCAAGTGCCACACCGGTCCTGCATTGCTTTCAGCTCTGCGGTCACAGGCCGATCAGTGGCTAACCCTGTTTAATTTGACAGTTGGTAAAGTGGTGTGCGACAACGGTGCCAATCTGCTGAGCGTGCTGAAACAGGGCAAGATGACACACATGCCGTGCATGGCACACGTCCTGAACTTAGTCATGCAGCGATTCATTGCCAAATACCCCGGGTTCCAGGGCGTCTTGCTGCAGGCCAGGAAAATCTCTGACCATTTTAGAAGATCTTACACGGCCATCGGTCGCCTTGCTTCAGCGGCGACACCACCTGCCCATCCGATGTCTGATTTGTGACAGCCCGACGCGATGGAACTCCACCTTGTATATGCTTGATAGGCTGCTCCAGCAGAAACATGCCGTTAACGACTACCTGTATGAACGCTGCAGCAGGACAGGTTCTGGGAAGCTTGGTTTCTTCTCAATGCACTAGTGGCTTCTCATGTGCAATGCATGCAGACTTCTGCGGCCATTTGATGAGATTACCAAACTGGTCAATCGAAGCCAGGGCGCCATCAGTGACAGCGTGCCTTACGCCCTCTGTCTGGAGTGTGCATTGTGTCGTGTCATTGATCAAGCCATCAAGGAGCAGGATCTGGAAGATGTGAAAGTCACAATGCTGAATGAATTCCCAGGCTACTCCATCTGGGACAAGTCAGCAGGAGTCTGAAGAGGAGTTAGAGCAGTATGGTGCCTGGGGGGAGGAGGAGGAGCTAGAAGAGCAGGCTTTAAACTTTGCGGGGATCCCTGATGTTGTCTGTGGATGGGGGAGGAGACTGAGGACAACATTCTCCTGGGCGATGAGCAGGAGCCAGGGACTTCTACCGCTTCCAATTTAGTGCAAATGGGGTCCTTCATGCTCCAGTGTTTAAAGAGGTACCCCTATATAAAAATCATAAAGGGCAAGGACCAGTACTGGGTGGCAATGTACTTAGAACCCCGGTACAAACACAAAATGGCGGATATGTTACCAGCATCACAGAGGGCTGTCAGAATGCAGCATTACCAGGCCTTGCAGCGAGAGATGCTGCATTCTGCTGTTCTGTGCGCTGGCAGAGGAATTTCCACCCACAGAGAATAAGTTGTGAGTATCAATCCTACCGTGCATGCAAGAAGAGGGCGGTTTGAAGTGTTGGTCACTTTGGATTATATTAGATTGTTCTTGCAACCAACCCATCGACAGCCGCACTCCGGATCCAGCCTCAGGGATCGCATAGACCGACAGGTTTCCGAGTAGATCGGGTTATCGGCCGATGTGGACGCTCTAAGAAGTGAAGAACCCCTGCACTACTAGGTGTGCAGACTTGACCTGTGGCCAAAGCTGGCATAATTTTCCATAGATCTCTTGGCTTGCTCCTCGTAAAGTGTCCTTTCCAAAAGAACGTTCAGCGCAGCAGGGATCGTGACCGATAGGAGCACTCACCTAGCTCACGACAGTGTGGACTACCTCACATTTCCAAATATTAATGAGGCATAGAACTCGGAGGAATTTAACACCTGTGACGACCATGTTTAATTGAATTTCCTAATGCCAGCCCACACATATCTGCCACCACCCAGAACAAAGAATGATCCATGTCTTATGTAAATATAGCAACATAAAAGGCCTTTTCTGTTTGGTGAATGCCTAATGTTTGGGGCCTGTACTCCACTCTCCTGCATAAAATTGATATCCAATGACCATCTAATGTACCACCAGCCACATAAACACTTTTTCTTTTCTGTACGGTGAATGCCTAATTTTTGGGCCCTATACTCCACTGGCCTGCAGTAAAATTGTTATCCAATGACCATCTAATATACTTTCAGCCACATAATGACTTGTTTTCTGTCTGGCTAATGCCTACTTTTTGGGGCCTGTACTCCACTGGCCTGCAGTAAAATTGATATCCAATGAACGTCTAATATACCTCCAGCCACATAATCACTTGATCTTTTCTGTACGACTGTGAATGCCTAATTGTTGGGGCCTCGGAGGAATTCAACACCTGTGACGACCATGTGTTATCGAATTTCACCTATTATCATTTGGGGTTTATTCAAGAGGGGGGATATACCAGTACAGACCAAAAGTTTGGACACACCTTCTCATTCAAAGAGTTTTCTTTATTTTCATGACTATGAAAATTGTAGATTCACACTGAAGGCATCAAAACTATGAATTAAAACATGTGGA
Source organism: Bufo gargarizans (assembly GCF_014858855.1). Lineage (NCBI taxonomy): Eukaryota > Metazoa > Chordata > Amphibia > Anura > Bufonidae > Bufo > Bufo gargarizans. The sequence continues at coordinate 223,413,502 of NC_058081.1, read as the reverse complement.
ATGATATACATAACAACAAAGTGTGAAACAACTGAAAAGATGTCATATTCTAGGTTCTTCAAAGTAGCCACCTTTTGCTTTGATTACTGCTTTGCACACTCTTGGCATTCTCTTGATGAGCTTCAAGAGGTAGTCACCTGAAATGGTCTTCCAACAGTCTTGAAGGAGTTCCCAGAGGTGCTTAGCACTTGTTGGCCCTTTTGCCTTCACTCTGCGGTCCAGCTCACCCCAAACCATCTCAATTGGGTTCATGTCCGGTGACTGTGGAGGCCAGGTCATCTGGCGCAGCACCCCATCACTCTCCTTCATGGTCAAATAGCCCTTACACAGCCTGGAGGTGTGTTTGGGGTCATTGTCCTGTTGAAAAATAAATGATGGTCCAACTAAACAAAACCGGATGGAATAGCATGCCGCTGCAAGATGCTGTGGTAGCCAGGCTGGTTCAGTATGCCTTCAATTTTGAATAAATCCCCAACAGTATTACCAGCAAAGCACCCCCACACCATCACACCTCCTCCCCCATGCTTCACGGTGGGAACCAGGCATGTAGAGTACATCCGTTCACCTTTTCTGCGTCGCACAAAGACACGGTGGTTGGAACCAAAGATCTCAAATTTCGACTCATCAGACCAACGCACAGATTTCCACTGGTCTAATGTCCATTCCTTGTGTTCTTTAGCTCAAACAAGTCTCTTCTGCTTGTTGCCTGTCCTTAGCAGTGGTTTCCTAGCAGATATTCTACCATGAAGGCCTGATTCACCCAGTCTCCTCTTAACAGTTGTTCTAGAGATGTGTCTGCTGCTAGAACTCTGTGTGGCATTGAACTGGTCTCTAATCTGAGCTGCTGTTAACCTGCGATTTCTGAGGCTGGTGATTCGGATGAACTTATCCTCCGCAGCAGAGGTGACTCTTGGGCTTCCTTTCCTGGGGCGGTCCGCATGTGAGCCAGTTTCTTTGTAGCGCTTGATGGTTTTTGTGACTGCACTTGGGGACACTTTTAAAGTTTTCCCAATTTTTTGGACTGATTGACCTTCATTTCTTAAAGTAATGATGGCCACTCGTTTTTCTTTACTTAGCTGCTTTTTTCTTGCCATAATACAAATTCTAACAGTCTATTCAGTAGGACTATCAGCTGTGTTTCCACCTGACTTCTCCACAACGCAACTGATGGTCCCAACCCCATTCATAGGGCAAGAAATCCCACTTATTAAACCTGACAGGGCACACCTGTGAAGTGAAAACCATTTCAGGTGACTACATCTTGAAGCTCATCAAGAGAATACCAAGAGTGTGCAAAGCAGTAATCAAAGCAAAAGGTGGCTACTTTGAAGAACCTAGAATATAACATATTTTCAGTTGGTTCACACTTTTTTGTTATGTATATAATTCCACATGTGTTAATTCATAGTTTTGATGCCTTCAGTGTGAATCTACAATTTTCATAGTCATGAAAGTAAAGAAAACTCTTTGAATGAGAAGGTGTGTCCAAACTTTTGGTCTGTACTGTATATATATATTTAAATATATATATATATATATATATATATATATATATACATATATATATACACATTTGACATGTATTTGTACTGGACTGCAGTAAAATTGATATCCAATGACCGTCTAATATACCCCCAGCCACATAATCACTTAATCTTTTCTGTCCGGTGAATACCTAATGTTTGGGGTATGTACTCCAGTGGGCTACAGTAAAATTGTTATTCAGTGACTGCATAATGTACCTCGAGCCACATAATCCCAATTTCTTTTATGTCAGGTGAATGACACATTTTTAAGGCCTGACTCCCGTGGCCTAAAATAACATTTTTCTAGGCTCCAGTAGAGCACATTTTTGAGAATTGCCCTTTAAGATGCATAAAAATGGCCCATAATTAAAATACATATTTTTTGTGGGAATTTTTGTCATTGATCCACCTCTAGTATGTCACTGTCCAAGTTGTGGGACTTTTTGTGCACTTCTAGTAAGTATTTGGTTGCTGCAAATATGACTTGAAGGTTTCTCAGGTTCGCCCGCCATTAATGTGAATGGGGCCCGCCGCAAACTTTCGTTTCACTAACATTTTATTGTGTTTGCTCGATCGTGTTTGCGAATTGTCCCAGCCGATGTTCGTCCATCACTAATAATAACACTAATTATATCAATAACATTGCTAGTGTCAGGGCATGGTATATATGGGATTAGGCAACTATTGGTCAGTTGTTGAAGTTCATGTATTGGAAAAAGATCTGAGTGATCTGGAGATAGTGTCATAAACATCCAAGACCCATTGATGCAGGTGGGGAGCAACTGGTAGCCCTTCTTCACCCATCCCCCAGAATATATACTGTAGGAAAAAAATTGTTGAAAAAGATCATACTGATAGAATGGCATCAGGACACACAATTCATCACAAATCAAAACTTGTGGCTTGGGCCACATAGCTATTATAGACCTAGACCAATCACCCTGCCAAATTTGTCATCTATCCACTACGGATATTGCCTACTGAGCTCTACTATGAAAAGAAAGCAAATTGTCTAAGGTGCTATGATGCTCTATGTAGTGTTTTACCTGGAAATCTTGGGTTGTGGCATGTGTCTGTTATCTTAAAGGTGTTCTGCAGTTTGTTTAAACTGATGATCTATCCTCTGGATAGATCATCAGCATCTGATCGTCGGGGTTCTGACACCCGGGACCCCCGCTGATCAGCTGTTTGAGAAGGTAGCGGCTCTCCAGGTGCCTTCTCACTGTTTACCGCAGGCTCAGTGATGTCACAACTTCAAGCAACTGGCCTGGGCTCAGCTAAGCTTCATTCAAGTGAACAGAGCTCATCCCCACCCAGGACAGTGTATACTAGGTCATGACATCACTGGGCCTGCGGTAAACAGTGAGAAGGCCGCGTCGCTCCGGGAGCGCCGCTACCTTCTCAAACAGCTGATCGTCGGGGGTCCCGTGTGTCGGACCCCCACCGATCAGATGCTGATGATCTATTCAGAGTATAGATCATCAGTTTAAACAAACTGCAGAACCCCTTTAACACAAACCAACTACACTGTACCTAAACATTGTTGCAGATCAAGTATACCTCTTTTTCTAATGGCAATGGTCTCTTACTACTGGATAATTTGCCTTACAAAACTGTAAACTTATTTGAAGGAGCATGACAATTTTTTCAGTGTGTTGACATAGCCTTCAAATCCCTCAGATCTCAATCTAATAAAGCATCTGTGGGGTGAGCTGAAAAAACAAGTCAGATCTATAGAGGCTCAACTTTTCAATTTATAGGACTTAACCACCTAACTGTTTTGCCCGAGTCCAGTTCTGGCTGTGGGAAAAGTACTTAACTGTTCTGCCAGAGCAAAATGACAGCATTAGCCAAAGATAAACAGGAGATATCACTGTTAGAAATCGAGTGTGGAATAATCGCAGATAAAAACTTGTGTTTACTTTTAGCTACCCATGTAGTGAAGATAATGCTGTAACAAAACTCTGCAACCAAACCAGAGCTATAAGCACCTAAGTCAATGTGCTGAGACCCCTACAATCACTGGAACAAGGAGAAAAAAAGCAGACACATAGAGTGTTCTCTCTTTTCTGCAGAAGATGGTCTCAATAGAAAGCCTGCCCTCAGGGGCGTAACTAGAGGTGACTGGGCCCCACAGCAAATTTTTGTATGGCCCCCCCCCCCCAAGCATTGCGGATGCAATGCGATTTTCACGGATGGTTGCTAGTAGATGATAGGGACCCGAACTTTATTATTTTCCCTTATAACATGGTTATAAGGGAAAATGATAGCATTCTTAATACAGAATGCATAGTAACGTGTGGCTTGAGGGGTTAAAAAATAATAAAATAATTTATTATTCACCTCATCCACTTGATCGCACAGCCCGGCTCGTCTTCTTTCAGGACCTGGCAGGAAAAGTACCTTTGGTGACGTCACCGCGCTCACAACGTGGTGAGAGTGGTGACGTCGGAGCAGGTCCTGCTGAATGAAGATAGAAATCTTCTATCTTCATTCAGCAGGACCTGCGCCGACGTCCCCACGCTCACCACCAGATTGCTAGGAGATATTGTTTGTAAACTTTTAGTTTTTTATCACGTGCATGAAAAACGCATCAAAACGCATTGCACCCGCGCAGAAAAAAATGAACGCAATCGTAGACAAAACTGACTGAATTTGCTTGAAAAATGGTGCGAGTTTCACTGAATGCACCCTGAACGCATCTGGAGCCAACCCATATCGTTTGTGTGAAAGGGGCCAGCCATTCCCGTATTGCGGACCGCATATGCGGATCAGCAATAAATGGGCACCCTTCCGTGTGCATTCCGCATCACGGATGCGGACCCATTCACTTCAATGGGTCCGCAAATCCAGAGATGCAGAAGGGTGCGAAACGGAATCATGGAACGGAACACTATGAAAGCACTACGCAGGGCTTCCGTGGGGTTCCATTCCGCACTTCCGTTCCACCAAAGATAGAACATGTCCTTTTTGCAGAATTGTGCTTTCCTGGGTAATATACCCGGAGAGGCGAACATGACATCACACTACACTGTATGTACAGCACAGTATGACCCCTGCTGTAGCATAGGCGCCCATTCTATGTATTGCTGCAGGGCTGACACCGACTGTAGACTGTCCCCATGGTCTGAGCCCCTGGTAACCAGTCGAGTAGCTAGAAATGACTGGCCCCCACAGCAAATTTTTAAATGGGCAGGCAGGCGTCATACAGTGGCATTTGATTCTTTAACATACATGTGTTTTTACTGGACTATGACGTACACGATACAAAAATGCAGTACTCCACGTTCTTGTATCCTGCACAAAAAATATGGCTTTTTTTTTTTTTACAATGAAACTCTATGGTGAACGAATGTCACTGTCATGGCATCAGTATGAAGCATCCGAATACGTTTTCTTTTTATACGTTAAACGGATGGGAAAAAACGTGATGTGAACCCAGCCTTAAAGGGGTTGTCTGGGTTCAGAGCTGAACCTGGACAACTCATTTAAATGTGGGACAAAAATGTGATGTGAACTAGTGGTGCATTGTACAGTTGTGGAAAAAAACATACTCGCCTGCTCCCTGCCGCTCCGTGATCTTCCAGTCCCCATTCTGGCCTCATACTGGTGTCCCCAAGCTGCACATGGGCGCCCAGAGGAGTGTGGCATCAGATGGATAGGGGGCCTAGAGGGCAGGGCATCAGATAAGTAGGGGGCCCACAGGACAGAACTGGGGGGGGGGGGGGCTTCTGAAAGGACAGCAGATGAATGCAGCTGGGGGGCTACATGAGATGCAGGACAGCTAGGGTTGGCAGGGATAAGCCTGGAATGTATGGGCTCCTGATAGTGACAGACACAGCATCTTCTTTCTGCAGCACTTCCTGTCTCCCCTCTCCCTCCTGTTACTGCCAACTACAGTAGCAGTCTCTGTAGCAGAAGCTGGGCTGTACTAATAGTTAGGAGAGGGAGGGGAGACAGGATCTCCCTGTAGGACACTGTACTGAGCCCTGGCTGCACTATTAAGCAGCCAGGCTCCTCTATTAATGGTCCGTGCTGATGGGCGGGGCTTAGCTCCCTGCTCTGCTCCGAGGACATTCTAAAGCAGCAGTGAAGTGAGTGTAGAAGGGGGTGTGGCCAGTCTGACTGTTTACTACTGCTCCGGGCCCCTTGTCAGCCCGGGCCCCGAAGCAGCTGGTTCCCCTGCTTCCCTGGTAGGTACGCCACTGCCTGCCTTAATATTCAAAAATAAACATCTTATGCAGGGGTGGACTGGGAACTTAAAGTGGCCATGGAAAAAAAATACTAAAAGTGGCCTCGTTTTGTAGTCGGGTCCAAATTGATGGAAGGCAGGGCCAGCAATACCATATTATGGCACATTATACTACCTCCAACAAAGCAAAATACCACAGTCCATCACAAAATACTGCTGCCAGCAGCACAAAATACATCCCCAAAACCTTCCACTGGCTGGCCCACTGGGAAATTTCACTGTAAGGTCTATGGCCAATCCACCCCTGATCTTATGCCATGTTCTTTAGAGGCAAACTCTACTCATTTTGCTTCAACAGTATGGATTCATCTTGACAGCACCTTCCTACGGTATTGGCGACATTACTTTTTTTGAACGTTTTTTTTTTAAGAATTCTGACATAGTGGGTCTTCCAACGATAGAAAAACTGAAGAAGTTCAACTAACAAGTATTTATTGACATTGGTGCTAATTGAAATTTGTATTGTACTGTATGTCGAAGTGTCTGGAACAGGTTCCAGGGTTGACAGAGGATATTTCAAGTACCTTAGAGACTAAGGGGCACATCTATTGTTGTGGAAATTTTATTATGCAGACATTTTATCTTAGGATGTGTGTGTGTTTTTATAGATTGTCATCTGTCTCCCTGTCTCGGATTTAACTGAAGAATGCTCAAGCAGAGGGTACTCGAGTTGAATCGGGACCAGTGGTAAAACCGTCAGTATGAAAACCTTTTCATAGGCTTGGAGATGTGTTCACAGTGTGTAGGGGGGCGTTTGACGGTTTGTGAGCACTAAGTGCAATGCACTGGGCTTCTTCCCTTCATATTTTAATACACATTAGAGAAGTGAAGTCTGCATAACGAAAGCTACATATTATACCTCTGCTGCGGCTTCGCTATCCCTTTCTGGATACATATCTGCTTTTAAGACATGCATATCTGCCTTGTCAGTATACTTGTACCGTAAACTGACAATAGCCGTAGCAATGTCTCGCAGATAATTTCAAACCTATAAGAACCAGTAGAATGATCTTCACTAGATACTGGTCACTTTGAGCAGTATTGAGTGGGATCCATGCTGACAGTGATGGGGGATGGGCGGCCACTTGGCTAATCAGACAATGGACATGACTCATCCTTCCTTATACAGGGATGGGGGTGTGTGCATTGCACTGTCCAGCCACGTTGATGACCCTCCCCTGTCCTTTGACAAGTACATGAACTATCTCATCTTTTTATGGCATCACTTCCTGTATCCTTGTTATATGAAGTAAGTGGTCAGGTAAAGCCCCTTTCTATTGTTAATGTGACTAAATAAAAGGTGTCAAGAACGTAAAAAAGAAAACAGGGTTATCCCAACTCTATCTAGGGATCATAGAAATAAAAGGTGAGCAGACTGTGGAGGAGGGGCAGTTGCTCAGAAGAACTTTAGATGGTTACAACTTTTGTCTGACTGCGGTTGAGGTATTTTGACCTTTCCTTACACAAAAGGTGAGCAGACTGTGGAGGAGGGGCAGTTGCTCAGAAGAACTCAAGATGGTAACACCTTTGTCTGACTGCAGTTGAGGGATTTTTACCTTTCCTTACACAAAGCCGGATGTGAGCGGATTTATAATATTAATATTTCTACAACACTATTAAGAAAACGCAAGAAGGTCAGGTTTGACGACCGGACCTATTTACTCCCAAGAATTAATGTGATATATGTACTGATCCCCTAGGGGACAGAGGGGTAAGACTTAACATTTAATGAGGTCAATTATAAAATAAATAGACACTAGAGGATGAGCCTCTGTAACGTACAACATAAAAAACAGCCCGAAGGCCTAGACTGAACACACAAAAAAACAGTACGGGAATGATGGTATGGAAAAACAAAAAGGAACGTTCTCACCCGGTTGTAGATGTAGACCAAGGGTTCTCTCGGAGGTTGTTGAGGATAGAAACGGACCTTTGTTGTTGGATCACCGTACTGGATGGTAACAGGCGTGTATGCCCCTTTAAGTAATGGGGTGACGGGGTAGGTTAACCCTAGACATCCCTAAATGGGGGACAGGGGCTAATACGCCCTACCTACCTACACGAGGATCTTGCCCCGCAAGGGGCGTCCCCGTCCGGATGCCTGACCCTGTAAGGGCAGAATCCCTAATATACCCTATAAGGGTGCTCCCTACGTGTCACGTTTCAATTCGTGAAAGAAAATCATCAGGGGAGAGTATGGAAATAACAAGGCTATGGATGGGGCTTGTATGACCATAAAAGTAGATGGTAAAGGAGGGGATGTAGGGGTCAGTAGTCAAAAAATAATACAGAGGTGTAGAGTCAGTCAGACAGTAACACCTAAATGACCGCAACAAGGGACCTCCTAGTTAGGGTATAGCTGCACCAGTGGGTACCAACTATAGTGAACAGATAATAACCGCAGGATAGTCAAAAATCCAGGGGGGCTGTCAGCAGAGTGCGCTCACCTGTAAGCGTCTTATGAAGATGCAAGGAATCGCGCCGGTTGCCCTGTACCGCCCCACTTCCGGTCATGTGACTCTAGTCACATGTGCGGTGGAACGCAGGGAAGTGAGCGTGCGCTCCAAAGGAGACGCGATCCAAGATGCGCGGCACCAGTGATGACGTCACACAAAATGCGATGAATCGCATGGACAAGGAGCGCGTCATCCCAGGAGAGAACGCCCACCGCCCAGGTGCCAGTGTGGGAGCGGTCTATAGTTCAAACAGGGGGCGGGATTAAGCATCATGCAATGCTGTGGTTGCAAGGTAAATGCAAACCAACATGATTGCAGAAGGGATCCGTAGTTAGAGGGTTCCCATGGTAACAGTGGAACATAATAGACCAAACTATTAGAGGCAGGCTCTCAGGGGACACCGGCCGCAGGAGAAATATTTCTGATATGATAGAAGCGCAAGAGAAAAGAAAAGGAGAAAGTCTAAATAAAACAACTGAAATTGAGCTGCTCATTCAAGCCCAAAGGGGCCATGGTTTTTAAATAATAAATCCAGCGTGATTCTCGCTGCAGAATTGCGCGGTCCCAATCGCCTCCGCGCTTTGGGGGCAGGATACGGTCAATCCCCATTACTGAAATGCGGGCTTTACCGTTGTGTTCACTGTGGACATGATTGGCGACAGGGGTGTCCTTAGCTTTCGCTATATCGTTAAGGTGTTCCCCAATGCGTCTGCGGAGTTCCCGTATGGTTTTACCCACATACCCCCTGCCACACTCGCATGACAGGAGGTAGATGACCCCGCGAGTCCTACAGTTGATAAAATGGTGTATGCGATATTCCCTGCCTGTGGCCGCACTGCTGAATACTTTCCCAGATTTTAAATAGGGACAGGCAATGCAGCCACTACACCTGTAGCATCCCTTCACGTCGGATCTGAGCCATGTTGAGCCCGACGGAATGGGGGGGTGAACTCACTCGAAACCAATGCGTCACGGAGACTACGTCCTCGGCGGTAGGTAACATGTGGGTAGTCACCCACCACTGCTCTCAAATCTGGGTCTAATTGAAGAATGCCCCAATTAGTCTGGAGGATTTGTCTGATATCAGCCGCAGCCCTATCAAAAGTCATGATGGGGCGGATGATACTGACAGATGGCACCGTGCAGGGTTTGGGAGTGAGGAGAGATATTCTGTCCGAGTGTAGGGCAAATTCAAATGCCCTCCTTAGAACACTATCAGGGTAACCGCGCTGGCGAAACCTGGTACGTAGATCAGTGGCTTGTCTGATGAATTCCCGTTTGGTTGAACAATTTCTCCTTAGCCTGAGATACTGTCCTTTGGGAATACCCCGCCTAAGTGGCAGAGGGTGGCTGCTCTCCCACCTAAGCAGGGTATTGGTAGACGTGGGTTTGCGATAAATCGACGTCTCCAATTCACCAGACGATGTTGTAGAGATGAGGACATCAAGAAAAGGTAATCTGGTGCCCCCAACCTCACAAGTAAAGTGCATGCCGATTTGGTTATTGTTGAACATCTCCACCATGGCACGGAACGAGGAATCGTTCCCGTTCCATATGATGAAGATGTCATCAATGTACCGCGCCCACATGCCTACCTGGTCCATAAGAATGGAACGTTCATCCCTGAACACAGGGTCTCCTCCCACCAGCCCAGGAACAGGTTGGCATATGACGGGGCACAAGAACTCCCCATCGCAGTGCCCCTGAGCTGGTGGTAGAGTCTCCCATTGAAAGAGAAGACGTTGGTGGTCAGGGTGAACTCCAAGAGAGAGATGACAAAAAGGCTGTGGGCGCGGTACTGACATCCACGGGTGCTCAGAAAATACTCGACCGCCCTGAGACCCAAGGCATGGGGAATGTTTGAATAGAGGGCCTCCACGTCGATACTAGCCAAAAGGCTCGCATCCTCGACGTGAATGCCCTCCAATTGCTTGAGCAGGTGTGTGGTGTCCCGAGTGTACGAGGGTAATGCGGTGACAAATGGGGCCAGGACGCGGTCCACATAAATCCCGACATTTTGGGATAAGTTACCTACTCCCGACACAATGGGACGCCCCTTCAGTGGACGTATCCCCTTGTGTAGCTTAGGCAAACAATAGAATGTCGCTAAGCGGGGATGGATCGGCAGCATAAATCAGTATTCGTCATCAGAAATAATTGACGCGGTCCTAGCTTCATCTAGGATATTTTTGAGTTGTGACCTAAATTTGTTCAACGGGTTCGATGATAGAACCTCGTATGTGGATGAATCCCTCAGCAGGGCCTCGCACATATCAGTGTATTGGCCATGGTCCATAATCACAGTGTTGCCCTCTTTGTCAGAGGGCTTGATCACTATAGAGTGATCAGTCTCCAGACTCGATATAGCACTGGTATGAACCTGGTCAATGTTGGAGAAATGTGAGGGGCGTAGATTCTCAATCTCTTGCGAGACCGTGCTGAGGAAGACATCCACACACGATAACTCGCCCAAATTAGGGGGCATTTTATTACTCTTCAACTTAAGACTGGTGAAGGGTCCCAGACCTTCTTGTTTGTCAAATTCTCCGTCTAGTCCATACAAGAGACGGACATCTGCTAGGATGTCTAAAGGTATGCCCAACTCGCGGCACTGTTTCTTTTCCTGAAGTTTGTAAAACTTATGCCAGCGGAGCTTTCTGACAAAAAGATTTAAGTCCTTGTAGGTGTCAAAATGATTAAAGGAAGGGGTAGGGACAAAGGAAAGACCTAATTGAAGGACCTCTATTTCAGTAGGACTGAGAATGCGGGATGACAGGTTGACTACTTGGGGGCCTAGGGGTTTGGAGGTGGCTGCATACGGTTCCGCAGTGGGTATGTCTGCTGAGGATTGGGTGGACCCTGGTGTTGGCCCGTCTCCCCTAAAAAACGAGGACGATTGGGAGTGCCTTGGTATTGACCCCGCCCTCGTGAACCCCCTCTTTGTCGCCCGCGGCGGTTACCTCCCCGAGATGATGGTCTCGAGCCCTTAGTCGTGCTGTCGGAATCAGAGCAGTCGGTCTCGGTTGATGACTGGTCAGTTTGGGTTCCCGTAATGTCCCTCCTGTTAAGAATAGAAGAATAGACCTTATTGTCTTTGAAATCAGCCAGATCCCTCACAAACTGCCGATGTTTGCGCTCCTTAAGATGATACTGGTATTTTTCAAGGAGGTTATGCAACTGTTTCTCTTTATTCACAAACTCGGCTTCCTGTGAGAAGATCTGGGCTGATTCAATACTTGCACTTAGTTTTTTCGTCAAGCTTTCTAGATTATTCTTTTCCTCTATGAGGAGGAGGCGCATTAATCTTAGGGAACTCTCAGTAGCTTCTTTTTCCCATTTGCTGAGGAAGCTCGGATTCCTGAATCTGACTCCTGGTAAGAGTGCAATCCTGAGGCCTCTGGGCACGATATTGTGCTTTAGGTAACTTTCTAGGCTCTGCACTTCCCACCAGGACAGGATTTGGTCTTTGTACGTGTCGGTCAATTCTTTAAAAGCTGCGTTGAACGATGGGGTATATTTTTTTTGAGAAAATTCCTTTTCTGAGAAAATCTCTTTAGCTTCAGTCAACCAGTTCTCTGCACTGAAGCCAGTGGTGAGAAAGCCTGCCATGCTTGGCAGAGGAAGCAAAATAAGAAAACGCAAGAAGGTCAGGTTTGACGACCGGACCTATTTACTCCCAAGAATTAATGTGATATATGTACTGATCCCCTAGGGGACAGAGGGGTAAGACTTAACATTTAATGAGGTCAATTATAAAATAAATAGACACTAGAGGATGAGCCTCTGTAACGTACAACATAAAAAACAGCCCGAAGGCCTAGACTGAACACACAAAAAAACAGTACGGGAATGATGGTATGGAAAAACAAAAAGGAACGTTCTCACCCGGTTGTAGATGTAGACCAAGGGTTCTCTCGGAGGTTGTTGAGGATAGAAACGGACCTTTGTTGTTGGATCACCGTACTGGATGGTAACAGGCGTGTATGCCCCTTTAAGTAATGGGGTGACGGGGTAGGTTAACCCTAGACATCCCTAAATGGGGGACAGGGGCTAATACGCCCTACCTACCTACACGAGGATCTTGCCCCGCAAGGGGCGTCCCCGTCCGGATGCCTGACCCTGTAAGGGCAGAATCCCTAATATACCCTATAAGGGTGCTCCCTACGTGTCACGTTTCAATTCGTGAAAGAAATTTATACAACACTAATACAACACTATTAAGCCCAGTGTTTTATTGAGATGCAGGCCTCGCATTAACGTTGGTGCATCCAGAGCCAGTTCTAAATGTAACAGAGCTTCCGAGCACCATTTAGACCATTTTCTATGCCTAAAACTGCCGTAGAAAATGATGAATGAGATGGGTCTACTGGCCCTTTTCCCATGCCACACCCACAATTTTAGACCTGGCGTGAGCAAGGAAAAGTTGCAGACCATCTGCACCTGAAATAAACGTATTTCAGATTTGTAAATGATCCCCTCGGGGCTTATTCACACTTTAGAACAGCTGTCACACTGCCATTTAATGAACCAGTTAAAGTCTATGGGGCTATTCACATTGACATTTTTTTTACGGGCAGTGAAAAGTATCTGTCATAAAAAAAAAAATTCATTACCAAAAGGACCCCATTGAAAGCAGTGGGGCTGATTTGACTGCCCATTTAGAGAGGAGTGCAACCGTCTAACGGACAAAAAAAAGAACCTTTCAGTAGTTATAATTTAAAAAAAAATTCACTTACACATGAGGGAACACTTGCTCTGCTCCGTTGGCACTACTGGGGTTGGAGGGGAGATATTTTACAGTGGGTTTGGCACTATAATTAATGAGGGCACAACGGAGTAAATTATATATACTGAGGACACTTGGGGGCCATTACTTATACTAGGACCACAAAGGAGGATATTACTTATAATGAGTGGGGACACTGGGAGCCATTACTCATGCTGGGGGCACTACAGTGGACATTACTTATACTGGAGGGTACTAAGGGGGTGATGTGGCATGGGAAACTGAATAAGCTGTATCCAGCACCAAAAACTATGTAAGTTAATGGTATCAGATCCATTTTTTTTCATACACAAAAAAAAAAACGGATCCGGGGACCATTGACTTACAATGGTTTTAGTGCCGAATCCGGTTTCTTCATTCTCAATATAATACAACTGGATAATTTCTGAACAGATGCAGCCGGTTGCATTATTTGAAATGATGCGTTCTGCTGTGGTTTTTAGATCCTCTGTTGGATCTCAAAACTGGACAGCATAAACACATATGTGAAAGTAGCCTTACACAGTCCAGTGTCTTGTCCATGTTTATGCAAGGGGCATTACTTTTAACTCGTAATTGCAGAAGAATATTAGTATAATTGCAACATCAGAAAAGACATCAGAAAAGTTAAACCGTATCTCCATAGGACAATCTGATCTTTGTATTGACCACAGTAACTTTATTTGAGTCAGCCTTACCTAAATTTGTTACTAGCGACCCCTATAGACACATAGCTATGGTTTTGAGTTTGTATTGTTGTGATCTGTCTTCCTGTTGGACATATATTGGCTCTTTGAGAACTCCATAAAATCATGTATAGACATTCTGTAATGTTCCAGCTCAAACTTCACATAGTTCAAATATCTTACTGATTGAATCATAGTTAGGGTACATTCACATATAAAAGTGAAAAAAACTGCTTTTAAAAACAGATAAACTTTTAGTTTTTTAAGGCCATTTTGTATCAGTGTTTGCATCCGGTTTTTTTTTGGCTGTTTATCCATTTTAATGAGCTAATAAAAACAATCATTAAATGCAGAATTTCAAAGTTAGTTTTTTTTTTTTTTTATCTCAATCCCTACAGTTTTGGTGCAGGATCCGGCTTGTTGAGTTTTCCATGTCGTTTGCAGAAGTTGTGTGTCCAGTCACAGAACACAATAAACCAGAACAGAATGCATTCTGATGCACTTCCTTTCTGGTTTGTCCAGTTTCTTCCCCATTGACAATGAATGGGGACAAAACTGAAGTGTTTTCCTCCAGTTTTGAGAGCCTGTGCCAGATCTCAAAACCTGAAAGGAAAACGCAGATTTAAAAAAGTAGCCTGCTAAATGATGTAAACATTTTAGAGAATATTAATCAAACCAGATATGTCAGTTTTGTGGTGTAAAAATGCTGCACAACATGCAAATTTAGACTTTTTTTGCAACATTTCTATGACATCTAGAAGAAATCCAGAGGAAAAAAAAAAACTGTAGTCTGGTTTGAAGTTGTTTCGGAGCAACACCTATACAAGCAAACAAAAAATGTGAGTTTATGAGCATTTGCGTGTTTGATCTCCAGTATGTGTTTGCATTAAGCGTGTGACTTAAGATTAAGTGACTTTAGATTCAGTGGATTTGGGAAAAGCCTACACTAAGTCAGTTGTGTGTCATTGCACTGTATTATTTAAAATTTCTTTCTCTTTTCTTGTGTTATCCCTATTAGTATATGTTCCATTATTGACAGCGCAGTCCAGTGCATATCTTGTCAAATGTATGCAGTCCTGGAACAGCCGTTTGAGGGTTCATATCTTTGTTCAAAATGTCAGCAAATTCCCAATTTGGAATCGCAAATCCTGTGTCTAAACAAGCAAATTTCGACACTGAGAACTGTTTATCAGTTTGGAAAAGAGTTTGCTGTTCACTGAGCAGGCACTCTATGGGGTAGATGCGGGAGAAGGGGGTAGTATGAAGGATCAGGAAAGTGAGGTAGGTAGCTGAATAACAGAAAGTGGGGGAAAGGGAAGAGTGCAAGGGAGGATAGTCCTGATCTCGCACACCCCAACAGTTTGCAAGGTTGGCAGATAAGGGAGTTTCCAGTTCAGGGATAGCATTGATGCAGCAAGAGACTTCCTTTGCCAGTCAGGGGAAAGTTAGCCCCAGTAAGCAGGGGATCGTCAAATGATGTGTTGTCTTCCTGGTGCTCAAGTTTGACATATCATGGATCAAGTTGATAGATTTCTGTGTAGGGTTGGTGAAGAGCTAGTGGTCATGGTGCACAATGGAACCAATGACAAAGTTAGAGGTAAGTGGAGTGTCCTTAAAAATGATTTTAAGGATTTAGGTCACTAGCTTAGGGCAAGGACCTCAAAATACATGTAGCATGAGCCATACCAGAAAGGGAGCAGGAGATTAGGGAGACTAACAGCTGCCTCATGAACTGGTGTAGGAAGGAGGGGTTTGGATTCCTGGAGAATTGGCAGACTGTTCTGTCAGCTACAGGCTCTATAGTAGGGATGGGCTGCACCTCAATGGAGAAGGTGCAGCTGTTTGGGAGGAGAAGAGGGCTAGAAGGTTGAAGGAGTGTTTAAACTAGGGACTGGGGGTAATTACATTATAGGAGGGAAACATAGTGCAGATAGAGAAAACAATGTGGATAAATAGAAATCTAAAGGAAGCAATACATGACAAAAAGAAAGCATTTAAATCACTAAAACAGGAGAGATCGAGGAAGCTTAGAAAAATTATAAGGAAAAAGATAGAATATGTAAAAGACAAATAAAAGCAGCAAAACTGGAGACAGAGAGATTCATTGCCAAAGATAGTAAAATTAACCCTAAAATGTTCTTCAATTATATAAAAAGTAAAATTCTGAAGGTTTCGGCCTTTTACAGAATGATGAGGGGAGAGTTGAAGAGAGCAATGAGGAGAAAGAAAAGCTATTAAATATTTTTCTCCACTGTAATTCACTGAGGAAAATAAACTGTCAGATGAAATTCAGAATGTAAAAGTAAATTCCCCATTAAAAGTGCCCTGTCTGACCCAGGAAGAAGTACAGAATTAAGTAATGTTATAGATAGACACTTATTTCTGATATTTAAGCACTCTATAATGACAGGGAGTGTTCCACAGGATTGGTGCTTAGTATTCAAAAAGGGGTAAAAAAAAAAGATCCTGGAAAATATAGGCCAGTAAGTTTAACATCAGTGATGGGTAAACTGTTTCAAGGGATGCTATCTTGGAGTACCTCAATGAATTAAGCATATAACAGCGTTTCAGCATGGCTTTTTGAGGGATAGTTCTTGTCAAAGTAATTGAATCAGTTTCTATGAGGAGGTAAGTTCTAGATACTCTATCACTTAAAAGGTTAGTTTATAAAATGAGAATGCTTGGACTGGGAGAAAATGTCTGTATGTGGGTAAGTAACTGACTCAGTGAAAGAAAACAGAGTATAGTTATTAATGGTACACACTCAGATTGGGTAACTGTCACTAGTGGGGTACCACAGGGGTCAGTATTGGTCCCTATTCTCTTCAACTTTTTTTTAGTTAATGATCTTGTAGAAGGCTTGCACTGTAAAATATTAATTTTTGCAGGTGACACTACACTGTGTAAAGTAATTAACATAGAAGAGGACAGTATACTGCTACAGATAGATCTGGATAGATTAGAGGCTTGGGCAGAGAAGTGAGTCACTAGTCAGACCACACATGGAGTACTGTGTACAGTTCTGGGCTCCTGTGAACAAGGCAGACATAGCAGACATGGAGAGGGTTCAGAGGAGAGCAACTACATAAATAACTGGAATGGGTGGACTACAGAACCCAGATATATTATTAAAATTAGGGTTATTTACGTTAGAAAAATAGAAGACTAAGGGGAGATATAATAATTATGTATAAATATATTGGGGTCAGTACAGAGATTTCTCCCATCATCTATTTATCCCCAGGACTGTGACTGTAACAAGGGGACATCCTCTGTGTCTACAGGAAAGAAGGTTTGTACACAAACATAGAAGAGTATTCTTTACGGTAAGAGCAGTGAGACTATGGAACTCTCTGCCTGAGGAGGTGGGATTGGTGAATTCACTAAAAGAGTTCAAGAGGGTCCGGGAAGTATTTCTGGAGTATAATTATATTACAGGTTATAGTTATTAGATATTTGAAGAAGGGTCGTTGATCCAGGGAGTTATTCTGACTGCTGGATTGGATTCAGTAAGAAATTGCTCTTACCCTAAAATGAGGAAAATTGGCTTCTACCTCACAGTTGTTTTTTTTTGCCTTCCTCTGGATCAGCTTGCAGGATAACAGGCTGAATCGAATGAACAGATTATTATTTTTTTCAGCCTTACGAACTATGTTACTCTGTTACATTTAGGAGACATGTCACTTTTTAAAAGTGGTCTATCTTTAAGGCAGAAAAGTGAGTTTAGACCTGGAATATGACACATTTACTTTCTGCGACATTTGAAATGTTGAAGAAAAGTAGTTGAAAAGTTGCATCCTACACCAGGCAGCCCCCTGGTGTAATCGTTAAGACTAAGTCATATACACAATACAGTTGCACCAAATACATGAAAACCGTGCTCCATTTCATAAATTTGGTGCAACCACACAATGCAAAAGCAGAC
Organism: Bufo gargarizans; assembly: GCF_014858855.1. NCBI lineage: Eukaryota > Metazoa > Chordata > Amphibia > Anura > Bufonidae > Bufo > Bufo gargarizans. The sequence goes on along the minus strand of NC_058081.1, from coordinate 223,395,892 downwards.
TTAAATGTTGCATGAAAATTATCTCAATTTATAAATGTCCCCCTGTATGAGACTGGTACAACCAAGTGAATAACTCATATGAGGAACAAGAAGTAGCTTCCCAGTAATACATGGTAGCACAGAAGAATGGTCAAAATCCAGCAGGTACTTTGAGTGCAATACAGATGTGATGGATCTGTGGAGTATCTCATGAATCCGGGACAGCTTAGCAAACTATTCCTGTTACTGAAAGCCTTTAACAACTTTCAAGTGCTACATTCAACTACCAAGTGTACTGTGCCTTTAACAATATTCAAAAACCATTTGTTTTGTGCCACTATAACCAAACCAACCGGCTGTAACCATCAAGAACCACTTTAATGGAAAAGGAGCAAATTAATATGTTTAACTGAAACAATCTGTAACCCTTTCTTTAAAAGGCAACCAGTAATCACTTTCCCACCGCTTACAAGTTAACAGGGCTAAGAACCAGATAGCTACACACCTTTGGGTTGTCTAGGAGGAAATAGTATCCAAATGCAATCAACACTCATTCTCTTGTCCATCCATTCTTCTGGAGGAAGATGCAGCTGACTTGGGGAAAATTGTCCACCTTCCCACTTTTTCAATTTTGGTATATTTTGGTAAATGGATGATAGATTTTTTTTTTTATATAAAGCCAGTGTCAAAAATATTTTGTTGAACCAAAACAACGCTATTTATATATTACACTGGGGACTCATGCAAGCGGAATGCAATTTCAATTTGCTTTCTCCCTTTCTGTTTTGATTAAATTGAGCATTTGTCATTCACAACTACTTAAAAAAAAAATCCAGTTACCATAACAACTTGTTAAGTAGCAACAAGGTTTACTAAAACATAATAGGGTATCTAATGACTGTTTTAATGATGCTTCATTTAGAAAAGAGTACATATCATTGAGTTAATCATGTGTCTACTTTGTTTTTCAGAAAAATAATCTTATAATCTTAGATTTGTGTATTCTTTGAGCAAAGCATTTGCAGACATTTATTTCAATGGGAAAAAAAATATTTCTATGGAAGTTGATGACAAAGTACTCTGCACCATCAACATCTTAGTAGACAGTGCTGGTCATTGCAGCAGTACTCCCATTGACTTCAATGGAGGCAGCACTACAGTTACAACCATTGTCCACTTGCAATGTTGACATTGCAGTGTCATTCTGGTGCTAACTTCCAGATGGAGCTACAGAGAACAGATGACCAACAGGAGTGCTAGGCGGCTTGATCAGCTTGAGATAACCTATTTTGGGGTTAGAACATCACTTAAAAAAGGCTGGACAACACCATTTAAATCTCAATATAGTGCTATTTTAGAAGAGATTAATTCTTCTTTTTCTATTGAAATCAATGCAATGTCTGCTGAATGCATTGATGTGCTAGATCCTTCAGAGTGAGGAGCTAAGAAGTGGGGGCCCTGAGCAGTGAATTGCACCTGAGAATTTTCAAATAAGGTGTTTGAAAAAGGGTTGTTTAAACTAAACCACCCCTTTAGGAAAACCCAGTAGAGATACCTGCACTAATACAGATTAGACAGGTCTGAATTCATGAGTGCAGCAGGTGTAATATCAAAATCCACTATCTGTGGTCATTTATAGGACTTGAGATAAGCTACTAAAGATGACAGAATTGGTAATTCGGTGAGTCATTACCTTTGTATGTTGCCACTTAAAGAGACAGTGCATACATGTACCATATTGTCTCTAAATTTGACAATTATGTGCAATTATGAGGAGACTATAACCTCTAAGACTGTTGTTGCCCATCAAAGACTGTTGCAACTATAAACTTTCTGCCTCATGTGAGTCAAGTAAAAACAGCTTTGTTTAAGTTATAACTGTGTCCACCTTATTCCCCCCCCCCCCCCCCCCGCCCCAGAGTGGTGAGCTATGCATACCAAATGGGGAAAAAATGATCCACTACTTAAATCTGTCTCCATTACAAACTGCTTACTGCGGGCTATTTTTTGTGATATTGGTAATACAAGTAAAATATCAAAGGGGAAACAATAAAATGTTAAGACCAATAAAAGGCTGGGCCCCAGGGAAATGTTTAGGAGAGTATGTTCATGTTGGTTTGTTAGCAAAATCAATATTTCATTTGTTCATTAGATCATTAACGCCTTTGCTATAATAAAATTTTTAATTATGTTGTGAAGGTTTTAAATTTAGAAAAAATGTCAAATCAAAATGAACTTCTGACTGTTAATTATCAGTGATATTTAAATACCACAGTGTGTTCTTGTAGACTTTTATTGCTTTAATAGATACTTAAACATTATCACAAAAGACTTCACAAATAGAAGCTAAGCCTACCACCTTTTCCACTATGGCTAAAATACATTTCTAAAGTGGTAGGAAGAAATAAGTTGAGTGGACAATTATAGTATATAGATTTCAGTGCCAGTGCTATTTTAGTTTTTAGAGATAAAAAAATAATTCAGGATTTTCTCCGGGTTTGGAAGTACACATGGAAAGTTTCTTGGGCTTATATTTGAGAACGTATTTGCTCCTTATTTGAGAATGTATTTGCTCCTAGAGACCCTCCTAATATGTTCAAATAATTTAGATAAATCTTCAGTACTTTACTCTATCGAGGCTTAGACTTCACGTCAGCATTTTTGGTTTCCCGTTTTGAGATCAAGCCGAAGATCTCAAAAGCTGGACAAAACGGATCTGGCATGGAAATTAATATAAGTAAATGGTGCCTCATCCGTTTTTTTGTTTTTTGTTTGTTTTTTTGTTCCAGTTTGTTCTGTTTCTATTTAAGACAACTGGATACATTAAATGAAACTGAAGCGTTTTATTCATGTTTTGAGATCCTGTGCTGGATCTCAAAACCTGAAAAAAAAAATTGATGTAAAAGTAGCCTTGGGCAACTCAGGTATCATGCTAATATTTCAGTACTGTATAGCATACAATACCAGTCAAAAGTTTGAGCACACTTTTTCATGACTTTTTCTTTCCTGTTTTTTTTTTTTAAACATTGTAGATTCATATTGAATTCAAATGTAATTGCATTAACCACCTCCGGACCGCCTAACGCAGATTCGCGTTCCGGAGGTGGCAGCCCTGCGCACAGTCACGCATATATGCGTCATCTCGCGAGACGCGAGATTTCCTGTGAGTGCGCGCACACAGGCGCGCGCGCTCACAGGAACGGAAGGTAAGCGAGTGGATCTCCAGCCTGCCAGCGGCGATCGCTCGCTGGTAGGCTGGAGATCCGAATTTTTTAACCCCTAACAGGTATATTAGACGCTGTTTTCATAACAGCGTCTAATATACCTCCTACCTGGTCCTCTGGTGGTCCCTTTTGTTAGGATCGACCACCAGAGGACTCAGGTAGGTCAGTACAGTCGCACCAAACACCACACTACACTACACTACACCCCCCCCGTCACTTATTAACCCCTTATAAACCCCTGATCACCCATGATCACCCCATATAAACTCCCTGATCACCCCCCTGTCATTGATCACCGCCCTGTCATTGATCACCCCCCTGTCAGGCTCCGTTCAGACGTCCGTATGATTTTTACGGATCCACGGATACATGGATCGGATCCGCAAAACACATGCGGACGTCTGAATGGAGCCTTACAGGGGGGTGATCAATGACAGGCGGGTGATCACCCATATACACTCCCTGATCACCCCCTGTCATTGATCACCCCCGTGTCATTGATCACCCCCCTGTAAGGCTCCATTCAGACATCCGCATGATTTTTACGGATCCATGGATACATGGATCGGATCCGCAAAACACATGCGGACGTCTGAATGGAGCCTTACAGGGGGTGATCAATGACAGGCGGGTGATCACCCATATACACTCCCTGATCACCCCCCTGTCATTGATCACCCCCCTGTAAGGCTCCATTCAGACGTCCGCATGTGTTTTGTGTATCCGATCCATGTATCCATGGATCCGTAAAAATCATGCGGATGTCTGAATGGAGCCTTACAGGGGGGGTGATCAGTGACAGGGGGGTGATCACCCTGATCACCCTGATCACCCCCTGTCATTGATAACCCCCCTGTAAGGCTCCATTCAGACGTCCGCATGTGTTTTGTGGATCCGATCCATGTATCCATGGATCCGTAAAAAATCATGCGGATGTCTGAATGGAGCCTTACAGGGGGGGTGATCAGTGACAGGAGGGTGATCACCCTGATCACCCCCTGTCATTGATAACCCCCCTGTAAGGCTCCATTCAGACGTCCGCATGTGTTTTGTGGATCCGATCCATGTATCCATGGATCCGTAAAAAATCATGCGGATGTCTGAATGGAGCCTTACAGGGGGGGGGGGTGATCAGTGACAGGGGGGTGATCACCCTGATCACCCCCTGTCATTGATAACCCCCCTGTAAGGCTCCATTCAGACGTCCGCATGTGTTTTGTGGATCCGATCCATGTATCCATGGATCCGTAAAAAATCATGCGGATGTCTGAATGGAGCCTTACAGGGGGGGGGGGTGATCAGTGACAGGGGGGTGATCACCCTGATCACCCCCTGTCATTGATAACCCCCCTGTAAGGCTCCATTCAGACGTCCGCATGTGTTTTGTGGATCCGATCCATGTATCCATGGATCCGTAAAAAATCATGCGGATGTCTGAATGGATCCTTACAGGGGGGGGTGATCAGTGACAGGGGGGTGATCACCCTGATCACCCTGATCACCCCCTGTCATTGATAACCCCCCTGTAAGGCTCCATTCAGACGTCCGCATGTGTTTTGTGGATCCGATCCATGTATCCATGGATCCGTAAAAAATCATGCGGATGTCTGAATGGAGCCTTACAGGGGGGGTGATCAGTGACAGGGGGGTGATCACCCTGATCACCCTGATCACCCCCTGTCATTGATAACCCCCCTGTAAGGCTCCATTCAGACGTCCGCATGTGTTTTGTGGATCCGATCCATGTATCCATGGATCCGTAAAAAATCATGCGGATGTCTGAATGGAGCCTTACAGGGGGGGTGATCAGTGACAGGGGGGTGATCACCCTGATCACCCCCTGTCATTGATAACCCCCCTGTAAGGCTCCATTCAGACGTCCGCATGTGTTTTGTGGATCCGATCCATGTATCCATGGATCCGTAAAAAATCATGCGGATGTCTGAATGGAGCCTTACAGGGGGGGTGATCCGGGAGTCTATATGGGTGATTACCCCCCTGTCATTGATCACCCCCCTGTCATTGATCACCCCCCCTGTCATTGATCACCCCCCCCCCCCCCTGTAAGGCTCCATTCAGACATTTTTTTTGGCACAAGTCAGCGGAAATTTTTTGTTTGTTTTTGTTTTTGTTTTTTCTTACTAAGTCTCATATTCTACTAACTTGTGTCAAAAAATAAAATCTCACATGAACTCACCATAACCCTCACGGAATCCAAATGCGTAAACATTTTTAGACATTTATATTCCAGACTTCTTCTCACGCTTTAGGGCCCCTAAAAAGCCAGGGCAGTATAAATACCCCACATGTGACCCCATTTCGGAAAGAAGACACCCCAAGGTATTCGCTGAGGGGCATATTGAGTCCATGAAAGATTGAAATTTTTGTCCTAAGTTAGCGGAAAGTGAGACTTTGTGAGAAAAAAAACCAAAAAAAATCAATTTCCGCTAACTTATGCAAAAAATAAAAAATTTCTAGGAACTCGCCAGGCCCCTCATTGAATACCTTGGGGTGTCTTCTTTCCAAAGTGGAGTCACATGTGGGGTATTTATACTGCCCTGGCTTTTTAGGGGCCCGAAAGTGTGAGAAGAAGTCTGGGATCCAAATGTCTAAAAATGCCCTCCTAAAAGGAATTTGGGCCCCTTTGCGCATCTAGGCTGCAAAAAAGTGTCACACATCTGGTATCGCCGTACTCAGGAGAAGTTGGGGAATGTGTTTTGGGGTGTCATTTTACATATACCCATGCTGGGTGAGAAAAATATCTTGGTCAAATGCCAACTTTGTATAAAAAAATTGGAAAAGTTGTCTTTTGCCAAGATATTTCTCTCACCCAGCATGGTTATATGTAAAATGGCACCCCAAAACACATTCCCCAACTTCTCCTGAGTACGGCGATACCAGATGTGTCACACTTTTTTGCTGCCAAGGTGGGCAAAGGGGCACATATTCCAAAGTGCACCTTTCAGATTTTGCAGGCCATTTTTTACACATTTTGATTGCAAGGTACTTCTCACACATTTGGGCCCCTAAATTGCCAGGGCAGTATAACTACGCCACAAGTGACCCCATTTTGGAAAGAAGACACCCCAAGGTATTCCGTGAGGGGCATAGCGAGTTCCTAGAATTTTTTATTTTTTGTCGCAAGTTAGTGGAATATGAGACTTTGTAAGGAAAAAAGAGAAAAAAAAAATCATCATTTTCTGCTAACTTGTGACAAAAAATAAAAAATTCTAGGAACTCGCCATGCCCCTCACGGAATACCTTGGGGTGTCTTCTTTCCAAAATGGGGTCACTTGTGGCGTAGTTATACTGCCCTGGCAATTTAGGGGCCCAAATGTGTGAGAAGTACCTTGCAATCAAAATGTGTAAAAAATGGCCTGCAAAATCTGAAAGGTGCACTTTGGAATATGTGCCCCTTTGCCCACCTTGGCAGCAAAAAAGTGTGACACATCTGGTATCGCCGTACTCAGGAGAAGTTGGGGAATGTGTTTTGGGGTGTCATTTTACATATACCCATGCTGGGTGAGAAAAATATCTTGGTCAAATGCCAACTTTGTATAAAAAAATTGGAAAAGTTGTCTTTTGCCAAGATATTTCTCTCACCCAGCATGGTTATATGTAAAATGGCACCCCAAAACATATTCCCCAACTTCTCCTGAGTACGGCGATACCAGATGTGTCACACTTTTTTGCTGCCAAGGTGGGCAAAGGGGCACATATTCCAAAGTGCACCTTTTGGATTTCACCGGTCATTTTTTACACATTTTGATTGCAAAGTTCTTCTCACACATTTGGGCCCCTAAATTGCCAGGGCAGTATAACTACGCCACAAGTGACCCCATTTTGGAAAGAAGACACCCCAAGGTATTCCGTAAGGGGCATGGCGAGTTCCTAGAATTTTTTATTTTTTGTCGCAAGTTAGTGGAATATGAGACTTTGTAAGAAAAAAATAAAAAAAATAAATCATCATCATTTTCCGCTAACTTGTGACAAAAAATAAAAAGTTCTATGAACTCACTATGCCCATCAGCGAATACCTTAGGGTGTCTACTTTCCGAAATGGGGTCATTTGTGGGGGTTTTCTACTGTTTGGGCATTGTAGAACCTCAGGAATCATGACAGGTGCTCAGAAAGTCAGAGCTGTTTCAAAAAGCGGAAATTCACATTTTTGTACCATAGTTTGTAAATGCTATAACTTTTACCCAAACCATTTTTTTTTTTTTGCCCAAACATTTTTTTTTTATCAAAGACATGTAGAACAATAAATTTGGCGAAAAATTTATATATGGATGTCGATTTTTTTTGCAAAATTTTACAGCTGAAAGTGAAAAATTTCATTTTTTTGCAAAAAAATTGTTACATTTTGATTAATAACAAAAAAAGTAAAAATGTCAGCAGCAATAAAATACCACCAAATGAAAGCTCCATTAGTGAGAAGAAAAGGAGGTAAAATTCATTTGGGTGGTAAGTTGCATGACCGAGCGATAAACGGTGAAAGGAGTGTAGTGCCGAAGTGTAAAAAGTGCTCTGGTCATGAAGGGGGTTTCACCTAGCGGGGCTGAAGTGGTTAAACAAAACACAATGTGTTTTATATTTTAGATTCTTCAAAGTAGCTCCCATTTGGTTTGATGACAACTTTGCACAGTATTGGCAATCTCTCAATTTTCTTTTTTTTTTGTAAATTCTTTATTTTCAGAGTTTTTCAGTCAAGAAACAGACATACATTGGCCTATTGGCAAAAAAACTCCCCTCAACACATAAGTAGATCGCTGAGATTTTTCTCTGTTTACGAGTCAGTTGCCTCGCTGAGTTGAGCTTCTCTCTCAATCCTCCGCACACAGCACCTATATATGCCCTTGTGAGAAAAAAGCTAGGAGAGTTTTTTAATCGTTCTGGAATCCTGCTTAAAATTGACGTTTCTGTGTCTGGTATTAACTCCCCCAGTCTGACCTGAGATAGAAGCGACCATATTTCCTGGTGGATATCTCCGTTGATACCTAAGAGGTCTGGGATGAGGTTTGCAGGCATTAGGGGGGACGGGTCAGGTGCTAGCTTTTTACCTAGCTCCTTCCACGTCTCTCTTATCCCTTTCAATAGGGGGTCCATAGTGCTACCCTTATTTTGACCAGCATCACTTAGCCAGAGAAGCCGTTGAAGTGTAGGTCCAACACTAAATTTCATAAGCTCCAATACATTTGGTTGTCTCTGGGGGACTATTGATTCCAGCCATCTATTTAGTTGGATTGCTTGATAATATCTTGAGACGTCTGGAAGTCCTAAACCGCCTCTCGCTCTGCTCCTGACTAACAGGTCGTGAGCTAGTCTGGGTTTTTTCCCATTCCACAGGAATTTCAGGAAAAGTTTCCTAATTTCCAGAAAGAATGTTTTTGGTAAGTGAATTGGTACAAGTTGCATGGTGTATAGGATCTTGGGAAAAATATAAGCTTTGATCACATTCTTTCTACCAATCAAAGATAAATAAGGCAGGTTATATTTCAGCAGTAGTTGTGTGATATCCTTTTTGAGGGGAGTGTAATTACATTTGAATAAATCATCTAGATTTTTGGGGATCTTTATTCCTAGATATTTTAATGGGCCTTTGGACCAATGAAAAGGAAGGCTGTTCTGTAAAGAGGTAGCTTTGAAGTCAGTGAGTGAGATGTTCAGGATTTCAGATTTAGAGTGGTTGACTTTAAAGTCAGATATCTGGCTAAACATCTCAATCTTTTTGACCAGTTGGTCAAGCCCTTTATCTGGGTTGGTCACCAGGAATAGAAGGTCATCTGCGAAGGCGGTACATTTTAGTTCTCCCCTTATATGCTTTATGCCCTCTATTTCTTGGGTCTGTCTGACTAACTGTATGAGTGTCTCTACGACTAGGATAAATAGCGAGGTTGATAATGGACATCCTTGTCTGGTCCCATTTGAACATCAAACCTTAGAATTAACAAAGGATCCTTGTAGGTTAGTGGACAACTTTCACTGTTTCAGCTGTCTTTCAAGAGACTGTAGCCCACGATCTCTGGAGCCATCTTCAGGGTGGTGGGGATCGCATGCCTGCTGCATCTCTAGCCATCTTGGATTTCCCCTTAGAAACCTTCTTCCATGGATCTACTTTAGTGAGCCGCGGCAGGTCTGTGGGTTGGACAATCGGCATCCATGAAGGCACCTCCAGCGGATGAATTCCTATGGCTTCCCAAGCCCTTTCAAGATCATCAGGGGTATGTATCGCAATACGTTTGCCGTTTTTTATGATCGCGATACCGAAGGGGTATAGCCAGGCATATTGTATTTTCTGGGCTCTCAGCGCATCCAATAGGGGTTTCATAATGCGCCTTTTCGCAAGCGTGGATGGCGCTATATCTTGATAAATCGCAATGTCCACACCGTCGTACGCCACTTGTCTTTTCTCTCTGGCTACGGCCATTATTCGGGCAGTGTCCATGTATGATAATAGTCCACAGACCACATCTCTAGGTCTTTCGTTTGCCTTAGGAGTTGGACTCCTGGCCCAGTAGGTCGGCAAAAATTTCCATGGCCACTTTCTGCAGTGCTTCAGAGGCCCAGGATTCGGGCAGGCCCTTTATTCAGATATTTTGTCGCCTACTTCTGTTTTCCTGGTCCTCCAACATCAGCATTGCTTTGTTTAGCTCTGTGGTGTAGAAGTTCAGATACTCCTCTACCCCCGTGGCATGCGACACAAGTTCGTGTGCTGATGTTTCCAGCGATTCTACTCTGTGCCCCATTTGTGTTATTTCGGATTTTATATCTGATAGTTCTACCAGTACTGGTTTTATGGCCTTTTCTAGTGCTTGCCCCAGTACCTTGGTGAGAAAGGATTTCGAAACTGGTGAGGGGTCACGAGATTCCACTGTGTCCCCCTGGGAGCTGTCGGCATCAGAGTCCTCTCCTTCTTCAGCGCATGCAGCTGCCGCCTCCATCTTGGGGCCCGCGCCTGGTGAGAGGAGGGTTTTCTTCTTGAGGAAGCGCTGCATTGCTTGCTGGCTCTTTTGGGTTCTCGGCGTGTCTGGGGTGTCAGAACCCCTATCTCTTCCGTATTTGACCATTTTCAGATGGGTCACTGCTGATTAAGTGGTTTAATTCGCCTGAGTGCAGAGGAGCCGAGCTCTCACACAGCCATCCACAGTCCCGGCTAGGCTCCGCCCCCCGCCATTCTCTCAATTTTCAACCAATAAAATTACATTGCATCATGAAGCACATCTTTTTTTAATTGTTTTTTTTATTAATCTTTATTGTATTCTTACATTATACAAAACATTGTAAACATTGTATCATCTTAAATTTACAAATATATATTTAACCCCCCCCCCCCTATTTTATTATTTGCTGTGAAGGAGAAAGGAAAAAAACATCCTCTATTCTATCTCCCTGCGTTCTCACACTCACCTACCCCCGGGGACCCAGCACCCATATGAGGTATCTGCCGCGAAAATCATAGAATAAAAGGAAAAAAGGGCTTACATTAGCCATAACTTCCATGTTTTTTCAAATCTATTTTTCTTTTGGATGTTGATCAAGTGGTATTCTTCTCTAATAAGTATGTTTTTAGTGCGCCTCTCCCATTCCTTAATCGAGGGGTTGGCCTTGCCTCCCCAATGTCCCATAATACATTTCCTTGCCTGAAAAAAGAGTTTGGATGCAATTTCTTGATGTTGAGGGGTATCTGTTTTATCCATCACTCCCAATAAACAAAACTCAAATATGTTAGGTGTTGTAAACTGATGATATTGCTCTATTTTATCCTTAACCTGAATTTCCTGAATCCTTGTACACGTCCAGAGTATGTGGACATCGCCCACCCCTAGTTCCCCGCATTTTAAACAACTAAATACTTTAGATTTATAATATTTCATAAGTTTCTCGGGGGAATAGTATAGGCGGTTTAGTATGTAAAATTGGGTTATCCTATGTGAAAAGTTATTTGAAGCCTTGTTTTTTTGCTGCATTGCTGATACCCAAAACTCTTTTTGTTGGGGATTTATAGCCTATCTCCATTTATGCATTAGACTAGAAGTTGTTCTTCCCTTAGTCTTTTGGTGTAACAAATATTCATAAATTTTAGACACTAGCTTCCTCCCTGATGTTAATCTTGATATTTTAAGCAATGGCTGCGAAAGGGTCTCTATTAGTTTTCCCTACCAGCCTATGTAATGCACTTTTTAACTGTAGATGGAAAAAGCTCACTACTAGATTTCCCAATTTATACTCCTGTTTAAGATCTTCATATGTTATTATATCACCTTGCTTCCATACATGACCCAATTTATAGTGTCCATGTTTCCACCACACTGACTGCTCAATTGACAACAAATCGGTAAGGTGGATATTACCCCAAATTATGGTGTCCACATGGAGTCCCTCCTGATTCTACAATTTCCTTACCTGTCTCCATACCTTGTCCATCAGCTCATAGAGCGGTATCTTATTTCTACTCTGTTGGCCCAAGATTCCAGCTTCAATTAGATGAAATATATTACATTTTTCTATTGTTTTGTTTTTTCCTGCAACCATGGATTTATCTCTTTGTGTATTACTCCACATTATCATGTTTTTTATTTGGCCGGAGATAAAATAAAGTTCCACATCTGAAACTGATAGTCCACCCTCCTTCTCATGACTACACGATATTTGTACTTTTATCCTCTGATTTTTCCCTTCGCCAGATAAGGTCAATTAATGTGCTAGTTATTATTTTGAATATTTTTTGGGGGGATTATTATTGGTGAATTCCATAGAACATAGTTAAGGGATGGCAGCAGGCACATTTTCACCAGAGAAATATGATCGGCCATCGAGACATACAATCTTTTCCATACCTCTATCTTTTTCTTTATTTCTTTTATCTTTGGGGTCACATTCAGCTGAATATAATCCTTGGGGTTCAGGTTTATTTGAATACCTAAGTATTTAACTGATTCATTGTTCTTCATAATTTGTAGTGAACCTGGAATAAAATCATTCAAAGGATCAATTGGAACGCATGCCTACTTAGACCTATTTATCCTAAGCCCAGAATATTCTCCATATTGATCAAAGACCTGAAAGATCCTTGTCAAAGATCTGTGTGAGCCAACAAACAGCATAATGTCATCCGCATATAGAGAATTTTTTTCCTCGTGTCCGCCAAACCTAAAGCCCTCAATTGCTGCATCTTGCCTGATAATATCTGCTAATGGCTCCATGGCTATAGCAAAGAGCAGGGGGGAGAGAGGGCAACCCTGTCTAACCCCCCTGCGAATGTGAATATTATCAGAATATTTCCTATTCAATATCACTTTTGCTGAAATTTCCATATATAGCAGATTTACCCAGGATATAAATTTATCTCCAATGCCATCTTTTTCAATGTTGACATCAAAAAGGGCCATTCTACAGTATCAAACGCCTTTGAGGCGTGCAATGTAACAATCAGTCGTTGACGAAAATTATCGGGCTCAAGCTGTTCAAATAATAACACATTACATTATCCATTGTGGTTCCTCATGTATCAGACCTGACGCCACACTTCAGAGTCTAATTGCCAAGATTTTTGTCAGTATCTTATTATCTGTATTAATTAACAAAATGGGGCGATATGAGTCCGGTAGGGTTGGATCTTTCCCCGGTTTCGAAATCAATGTAATTAATGCCTTTCTCAATGAGTCTGCCAATTTCCCTTTCTTCCTCGAATCGTTCCACATAATCAGCAGTTTTGGAATCAATATTTCTCTATATTGAGCATAGACCTCAAACGGGATGCCATCTGTTCCTGGGGATTCATTTTTCGTGATATCAGATAATATTTTGTCCACTTCCAGGGCATTCAAGGGGGTCTCTAATTTCTCCCTTTGCTCTGCTGTTAACATAGGGATAGTTATTAACACCAGAAACTGCTGAATCTGCCCCAAATCCTTATTTATCTTTGTATTGTATATATCTCTATAGTATTCTTGAAGCAATTCTCTTTTTGCATTGTGTTCAGGAATTTTGTTTCCCAATTTGTCCACTAAGCAGTGTATATAATTGTTTCTTTTTATCTGCGTTGACTTTTTACCCGGTATATGTGCATAAATATAATTGTCCCTCACATTATTTTCTTTCTGTTGTTCTGCTATTAACAATCGCTCATCCTCCAGTTTTGAAGCTTTCTCTATACAGGCCTCATAGTTGCTTTCTGTAGTATTTTTTATATAATTATCCTCATATTTCTCCACCACTTGTTGCTGTTTAGTAATTTTTTCCCTTATCCCTTTCTTATATATTACTGTGTTCTTTATAAAAATCCCTCTCATATAGGCCTTTGCAGCCTCCCATACTATATGAACAGCTGCTGAATCATCATTCATCTAAAAAAAGTCCCCTATCTCTTTTAAAACCTTATCGTGTATCCCCATTATATTTATTCACCCTATATTTATGTGCATCCTTATTATAATTTTTTTTGTGTGTTTTTATATTTGTAATAATTGGATTATGGTCCGAGATCCCACGTTGACCATATTTAACCCCTTAAATTTCTGATACACCTATATTATTTGTGAAAACTAAATCTATCCGTGATAAACTCTTATGTTTCTTTGAAAAACATGAATATTTTTTTTTATTTAGGATGTAATACCCTCCAAATATCTATCCAACCCATTTATTCAGTTATATTTTTTAATTTAGAACCCATGCATGCATTTTGAATCTTACCAACCCTGCATCTATCTATTTTACTATCCATAATATTATTAAAATCCCCCTTAACTAATAGTGTTTTTTCTCCTACCTTAAGCGCAAAGTCATAGATTTTTAAGAGGATTTCAATTTTGAAGGGTGGTGGTATATATACGTTAGCTATAATCTACGGTCTTCCTTCCAGTAAGCAATCAATCAGAACGTATCGGCCCTCCTGGTCTTGAACTACCCTTATTTTAATATAGATGTCCCGATGTATCAAAACACTCACACCTCTTTCGTATGATGAGTACACTGCATGAAAAGAGTGCTGTAACCATGGTCTGCGAAGCCCCTGTATCATTTCACTGGTCAAATGCGTCTCTTGTAGGCAAATTATGGCGGGTAAAAATCTATGTATTGCATCAAAAACCGCCGCCCTCTTTGCTCCCCTACCTGTCCGGTCTTCTAACCTAGCTAGATATCCCAGGGAAGGGGGTGAGGAGAGAAGGCAGGGAAAATAGGAAAAAAATTAATAAAAAACCTTAACCCAACACGGCAAATACCCTTCCCCATTCCCTCCTGAATGAGCCAGGTTGATTCCTCGCCTGGTTCTCTCTCTTGGCATTGCCCCCTCCCCACCGGCCTCCGGCCCTGTTGCCCCTCAACTCCTTATATTTTCTTTAATCCAACTTTGGACGGCATCTGCTTTATCAAAAACCCAGTTTTTCTTTTCCCACTCAATCCTAAGTTTCGCCGGGAACATCAACGAGTATCTAACATTTTTAGAATGCCAAATTTTTTTCACTTCAATAAAACAGCTTCTTTCCTGCATCGTTTCTTTTGCGTAATCTGAGAAAATCATTACTGTTGCGTCCAAATATTCTAGTTTCCCTTTTACCCTTGATCTACGCAGAGTCTCCTCCTTATCCCTAATCGATAATAAACTAAAAAGTATGGGTCCAGATACCGGTAGCTTGGATGATATCCTATAAACTCGTTCCACAAAATTTTTATAATCTGAGATGTCCTGGCCCAGCTGTTCCCTGAGCCATGCTTGCAGAAAGGCACATACATCTTGCCCCTCCACACCCTCAGGGATCCCAAGACACCTCAGATTGGACCTTCTAGTCCTATTTTCCAGCTCCAGTACTTTGTTTTTTAAAACCCTATTTTCTTCCTTCAGGGAGTTTTTCTTCTTTCATCATCGTCTGCAGGAGGTCCTCAGAATCAGACATCCTTTTCTCAACTTCTGACAACCTTTCTTAATTTTTTGGGACATCTGCTCTGAGGAGCCCCACAGATTCCCTAATATTTCCAGTCTGGAGAGAGAGAGATCCTGAATTGCCATATTATATTTTTTTTATTTCTTGAAATATATCCTGCAAGCTTGGAGCCTGCTCTTCTTTTGTTACAGCAATTTCTTCCATCATTTGCCCCTGTTTATCAACACTCTCCCCAGACTGGAGACTTGCCTCTAGTGTTTTCAGCCCAAAACTTCCCTCCATAGTAGGCTCTCCTTCTTGTATTAGAGACCCATCCACTTTCCTCTTTTTTGGCGGACTAATCTGTCCTCTCATATTGGTCAGGAGCCACTGTTTTGATTTTTCTGATTTTTTAGTCATTGGGGAAATTGAGGTGATAAGCTCCACCTGTGCCCTGCTCTTTTTTCCCGTTCCCTGTCTATACTTCCTTACTACATACTCCTTACCCACCTCCTCCACTCACCTTACCTTACCTAACCACCACAGTATCAGTAGCTAGAACAGTAGCGAGAGAGTATCAGCTTACCGACCAATTAAACCACAGTATGTCATAGGTTTCCTTTTACATAAATATTCTGTTGCCCCTACTACTTCATACAATCATGGTCTATCAATTTTCATTCTACCTCCCAAACCATACACATACAGTTAATTTCATAAAGTTATAAGCAGGAGAAAGGGAGAGAGAGAAAAAATAATCTAGCAGTAGCAATGTCTTAATTAATACACATTGTTAGAGAGCTAATTCATGCCAATCATGGTTAGAGAGTTAATTCATGCCAATCGTGGCAGCCTATAGTCACTCAGTTCCATAGGCAAGCTCTTCATGCCTGTTTGTATCGCAAAAAAAAAAAAAAAAAGGTTATAAAGTCTTAAATAATACGGTTAATTCCAGTTAGTTCATAGTCTCCATGATGGTTGATTATTCAGTTAGTAAATTTAGTAAAAGCTTCTCCGTATCATAATTTTGTTTCAACCCAACTTTCCTCTTCAGAGTACCGGGTAACAGACACTAGAGCTAATCCCTCTCTTTTCCCAAACTTTCCACTTTTCCTCCTTCCAACATCAGTCAAACCAGTAATGGGTTTTTTTGAGCTTCGGGTCAATAGTACTTTGCTGGAGCCCTCTCAAATCCCCCCCAACCCCCTGTCCAAACAGCAGCATTGTATCAAGCTTTGTATTGTCACCGCTGATATCTGTCCTCCTTTAATATATTTTTCGCCAATTTACACTGGCCCTTCAGGGGTAGGGGTGCCACCCAGATTCCATATATACACTTTAGGAATCAGCACACATGCCCCTCTTTCATTCCCCAAAGCCTGTGCCTTTTCAGATGTTACCTCGAATTTAGTTTGGCGGTGTTCTAAGGAGCATGGATTTGTCTCACCTCATCCTCAAAGGGGTGGCTGGGTAGGAGCGCCAGCAATCTCGCCGCCCGGTCCAGGGAGCTTCAATTCACCTCCTCTCCTCTCAGTACAGGCACCACCAACTCCTCTTGCCTCGACTCCAACCTCACGCTATCAGCGTGCCCAGATCCGGACCTCACGCTATCAGCGTGCCCTGCTGCAGGTCAGTGACACAGCAGCAACCTCAGCACCCCCAGGTCATCAGCAGGAGAACGGAGCAAGCAGCGGTACGCCCAGCATGGTTTCGGCATCCCCACTCGTCAGGGCTGGAGCTCAGCAGCCAGGAGGGAGGTGCGTGCGTCACCTTCCTACGCCCGCCCACATGCCGCTCCCGTATGAAGCACATCTTATAGAAGGTATAATGCTTCACCTACACAGGAGGTGGTAAGATACAAGAATCATAGGAATCACATCCCTTGTGATAAAGTGCACGGTAAAGGTATGGTGGGGGGGGGGGGTGTATTTCACCCAGTGGTTCAGTTTAGCTGGGTAAGATAACTGAAATCCAGAAATAGTGCTGCTTCACCAAGGCATAGCTTGCTGGAGATTGTTTTGTTTAAAGTTGCATGGACTGGATTTCTTTGGACTGGGAGACAGATTGGTAGTGGGAGTCTCTCAGTCCACACCCCTAGTCCACTATAGATATTACCTTTAGCTGAGGAGATCATAGGTGAGGTCACCTGGGCTATAATCAAGGAGGGATAATACAATCCTCTGTGTATGACTGGAAAGAGGAAGTAACCCTACAGAGAGCGTTGGAGCCAGAGACCCTGTGTGTAAACCTGTCCTTAGAGGTGAGTCAGGGAATACTACTGTGTATTAGTTAGAGCCTAGATGGGCAGGAGTTTATTTTTAATGCTTCTGTTTGTGAGGGTGCTGAAGTGCCACAATAAAGTACCAGTTTGGACATTAAATCCTGTTGTCCATGAAGAAGTCTGGGAGAGTGATCCCTTACATCCTTGTTATGTTATGTTATGTTACTAAGTCCTTGTACAGCGCTCTAGAGGAACTCAATCCGATCGAAGCGCTTGTCGACGGCTATATTGGTGGGCCCCTACATCATCCTACACAAAAAGCCAGGTCTTAACCAACTTCCTAAATTCCAGGTAATTTGATGTTGTTCTAATGAGTTCTGGGAGGGAGTTCCAGATCTTGGGGGCCAATACTGAGAAACGTCTGTCCCCCCTTGTCTTGAGGCGGGTTCTTGGCACCGACAGAAGGGAGGCTGAGGTGGATCTCAGTTCTCTAGGAGGATGGTGACGTGTTATCTTTTTTTGCAGGTAGATGGGACCTGTTTTGTAGAGAGCTTTGTGTGTTAAGTAGCACAGCTTAAACTGCACTCTCTCTTTCACTGGGAGCCAGTGGAGTTCCCTGCGTGCTTTTGTGACAGAATCTGTCCAGTCTAGTTTCTTGATGAGCCGGATGGCTCTGTTTTGACAGTGTTGCAGAGCTCCCAGATCTTTCTCTGGCAGCCCCGCATACATTGCATTACCATAGTCCAGGTGGGAGTTGACTAGAGCTCCCACCACGACCTGTCTGCATGTGTTGGGGAGAAACGGTAGGGATTTTTTTAGAAGGAATAGGGCGAAGTTTGCTTTCCGTATTACTTCTTTAATCTGGGGACGGAGGCTCATTTCTTGATCCAAGATTATCCCCAGACTCTTTCCTTGTGTGGCGATGGCAACGTTTTCCCCAAAGATAGACGGGGCGGCAGCCTCAGGTGTTTTATGTAGTGCAATAAGCTCAGTCTTGGTCGGGTTGAGTTTGAGGTGGTTATGTGCTAGCCAGTTCCTGGCCTTATTTAGTCCTTCTTGCGTGAGCTTGTAGTCATCAGCGGATTTCGATACTCTCAAAAGGATCTGTGTATCGTCCGCATAAGACTCATAGCTGATGTTATACTCCTTCAGAATAGCGAGCAGAGGTCAGATATATTTTTTAAAGAGTAATGGCGAGAGGGGAGATCCCTGAGGGACTCCCCACTCCACCTTCTCGACTGGGGAAAAGAATGAGCCCAGTTTGACTCTCTGAGTTCTGTTTTTCAGAAAGGAGTCAAACCAGTTAAGTCCGTGGCTATCTACTCCTTCACCAAAGATGGCATAAACACAGGACACAAATATCACATAAATGAACTTATTCACATAAAATCACTCCTACAATTGAGCCCATTAGGATATCTTGTGTGCAATTTTCAATTTTAGTATTCATAAATTATTATTATTATTATTATTATTATTATTTTTTATTTTTTTATCAATCAATCGTCACCTCATGGTGGAAATTTAACTTGTTCCAAACTGAAAAACCTGAAATATTTAATGGAACTAATTTGTATTTCAGTGAAGTGTTCAATGAAGTAATCAATTTAATTAAAGAAGGTGTCAATCTAGGCATACTAGATCCCAGATTAACAGATTATTTGATCCCTCTGGTAACTCCAATTTTCCTTGGATTGCCTAAAACCCACAAAGACATTTTTCTACCACCTTTGAGGCCTATAATATCTGGAATTGGGGCTCTCAGTGAGAGACTCAGCTCTTGGATGGATACTTTTTAAAGCCATGTATTTAAACAAATTCCTGGTTTCTTGAAGGATCGATTTGTCACTTGTTAGATTATTGATTTGTATTCATATATTCCACACAATCTAACTATGGGTTCGGTTCAGTTTTGTAAAAAGCATACAAAAAGGAACCTCACTCAAACCCTTTAGCCACAGAACACTGCAGATGCACAGACACCTGGAGACAGGTAGTATGTATGTAATATAAGTCTAGCACACAGTGTCTCATCATTATTTAATAATAATAAATAAATAAAAACATTACTCATACCAAGAGTAGATTACTGCAAGATTTGTCTCAAAGTAGATTATTCTTAATCATGTTGATTAAGAACTATCTGGATTGGAATGTATTTTTTTTAACAAACTTTATTAAATCAGCGCTGGGATTAAAGCGCTGCCAGCATGTGTATATTAGTGATGAGCGAACATGCTTGGCCGAGTACCGGTTAGGCTCGAGCATCGCTATGCTCGGCAGATCCGAGCGCTTGGCCGAGTACCACATGTGCTTGAACTCTAGTCTCATCCCCGCACGTTTGGCACCTTTAAAGCAGCCAATAAACATGCTGGTAAGTATTGCCATCACTGTAATGCCATTACCCATGTTTTCTACTGGCATTACAGTGATTGGCTGGCCAGAACACGTCATCGGGTGCTATATAGCACCCGGTCATGAGGGTTCGGCTCATTGCGAGTCAGGGAGAGCTGCTGTTAGGAAGGGACAGACAGTGTAGGGAGATTGTGATTGCAAATTACTCTTTCTCAAGATGTTTCAAAGACCCAAAAGTCCTTTTAAGGACTACTGTGAGTGTTGGCAGCAATTTAAAGTGCAGATTTGCACTTTTGTTCCCCCCAAAAAATTACTTCATTGGCTATCTTAATAGAAGGTGTCTGCAGTGACATCTGACATCTGTGCAATACCTTCTGCGTATAAGGATCATGGATAGGAAGAATATCAGTGAAAGCAATTTTTTTTGCCCCAGAATCTGAACATATTTTTGCTGTCATCTGTTTAACCCATTATTCTCATTGCTGTGCACTTCAGGGCCATATATTGGGATCTAGTGAAAATCAATATATATACAAATTTTGTAGGACCTTGAACTGGGGAAGGACCCCCAGGATACAGCAAAGTCATGGAATAGGGAAAGCGACACAGACACCAGCTCTTGATGCAAAACAGTAACTTTACTGAACAGTAGTATTAACAGAAATAATAATAATAATAACAGTAGTTACAGAGAGTATATCACATACAGTATCAAATACAATGAACAACACAACGTTACATTCCCTTCTCTTGCCCCCAAACGACACTGTTCACGTGCCCTGAATACTCCCAGCCTAGACGCAGGAGAAGCCTTGTAATGTCCAGAATACCTGATACTCCAGGCTTAGAGTCACGGTACCAGCCCAACAGAACAATTGCATCCAAGGCAGCGTACACAGCAGAGCCCGCAAGTCAATACTGTGCCGCAGGGTAACGGACCTGACTGATGGCGCACATGGTAGAGCCTACAAGTCAATAACCGTGCCACTGAGTCACTGACCTGGGTATGTCCTGTATTCACTGGTTTCTCCAAACGCACAGCAAGTCCCTGCCACAACATGCGATCCTGCAGAACCTGTACTCTGACCCTCTGTTCCGATCAGCTTCCTGACGCTGATACTCATTCCTGCAAACAGAATCTGGATCCACACGGTACTCTCATGCAGCTCACAAAATGGCGGACTTATTCTTCTCCAAGCTGAGCAATACCACCTCTCATGGTAGCTCCAACGAAGTTCCACGGCTCTTCCAGTCTTCCGGGACCCAGTCCTCTCTCTCTATCTCTGGGAAGCCTTCTGGATCGCTGACCCTGGCCTGGTCCTTATCCGATGGGGACTTACACCAACTCGCAGGTCCTTCCATTCACCATGAGGCCTCACAGGGTCTGTAACCATGTTCCACGGTCCAACTGACCTTCCGGGAATCGATCCTTTCTTCCTTGACAACATCTGCATTGCTGGCAGGCATCAATCACTTCTAAAAAGTGACTTTGACCGCTCCAAGTCCCACAGACCTGAGGATGGCACTGGATCCTGTCTTCAGCCTCTGCACAAACATGTCTCCTCATGTCACCATTTCCTTTCTCTCTGGCACACACAGCAGCATGAGTCATCAGCATGAGTCATCATCTGTTTTGCATATTCAAATCTGAAAGTGTGCTGGCTGTAGCTGCAAAACAGTGGTCTCTAGTGCCCAAAATGCCAAATGACAGTTTCAGAAACAGCATTCAAGAAGCAGTGGCTGTTTCTCCATCTTACAAATTTCACTGAATCAGCATAGTTTTCTTGGCAGTGGTTGAAACCGTCTATCGCAGTGCATTGCATTTCTATACCATCTGAGTGCTCAATCCCATATATTTATATACCGTCTGTGCACTTCAGGGCCATATATTGAGATATAGTGAAAATCAATATATATACGAATTTCACTGAATCTGCACACAGTTTTCTTGTCTGCGGTAGAAACCGTTTATCGCAGCGCATTGCATTTCTATACCATCTGAGTGCTCAATCCCATATATTGGGAAAAAGTGAAAATCAATATATATACAAATTTCACTTAATCTGCACAGAGTTTTCTTGTCTACGGCAGAAACCGTTTGTTGCAGCTCATTGCATTTCTATACCGTCTGAGTGCTTCAATCCCATATATTGGGAAAAAGTGAAAATCAATATATATACAAATTTCATTGATTCTGCACACAGTTTTCTTTTCTGCGGCAGAAACTGTTTATCGCAGCACATTTCTATACCATCTGAGTGTTCAATCCCATATATTGGGAAAAGGTGAAAATAAATATATATACAAATTTCCCTTAATCTGCACACAGTTTTCTTGTCTAGGGCAGAAACTGTTTATCACAGTGCATTGCATTTCTATACCGTCTGAGTGCTTCAATCCCATATATTGGGAAAAACTGAAAATCAATATATATATAAATTTCACTGATTCTGCACACAGTTTTCTTGTCTACACTAAAAAACGTTTATCGCAGCGCATTGCATTTCTATACCATCTGAGTGTTCAATCCCATATATTGGGAAAAAGTGAAAATCAATATATATACAAATTTCACAGAATTTTTACCAGGTTTTCTTGTCTGCAGCAGAAACTGTTTATCGCAGCGCATTGCATTTCTATACCGTCTGAGTGCTTCAATCCCATATATTGAGAAAAAGTGAAAATCAATATGTATACACATTTCATTGATTCTGCACACAGTTTTCTTGTCTGCGGCAGAAACAGTTTATCGCAGCAAATTGCATTTTTATACCGTCTGAGTGCTATAATCCAAAATATTGGGAAAAATTGAAAATCAATATATATACAAATTTCACTGAATTTGCACACAGTTTTCTTGTCTGCGGCAGAAACTGTTTATCACAGCGCATTGCATTTCTATACCGTCTGAGTGCTTCAAACCCATATATTGGGAAAAAGTGAAAATTAATATATATATACAAATTTCACTAAATCTGCACACAGTTTTCTTGTCCGCGCTAGAAACCGTTTATTGCAGTGCATTGCATTTATATACCGTCTGAGTGCTTCAATCCCATATATTGGGAAAAAGTGAAAATCAATATATATATACATTTTACTGATTCTGCACCCAGTTTTCTTGTCTGCGCTAAAAAACGTTTATCACAGCGCATTGCATTTCTATACCATCTGAGTGTTCAATCCCATATATTGGGAAAAATTGAAAATCAATATATATACAAATTTCACTGAATTTGCACACAGTTTTCTTGTCTGCGGCATAAACTGTTTATCACAGCGCACTGCATTTCTATACAGTCTGAGTGCTTCAATCCCATATATTGGGAAAAAGTGAAAATCAATAAATTTCAATGAATCTGCACACAGTTTTCTTGTCTGTGCTAGAAACCATTTATCGCTGTGCATTGCATTTCTATACCGTCTGAGTGCTCCAATCCCATATATTGGGGAAAAGTGAAAATCAATATATATACAAATTTCACTGATTCTGCACATAGTTTTCTTGTCTGCACTAGAAACCGTCTATCGCAGCTCATTGCATTTCTATACCATCTGAGTGCTTCAATCCCATATATTGGGAAAAAGTAAAAATTAATATATATACAAATTTCACTGAATCAGCACGCAGTTTTCTTGTCTGCAGCAGAAACCGTTTATCGCAGCGCATTGCATTTCTATAACGTCTGAGTGCTTCAATCCCATATATTGGGAAGAAGTGAAAATCTATATACAGTATATACAAATTTCACAGAATTTGCACCCAGTTTTCTTGTCTGCGGCAGAAACTGTTTATCGCAGAGCATTGCATTTCTATAATGTCTGAGTGCTTCAATCCCATATATTGGTCTCAGCTGTGGCCCCTCACTACAATGTTTTATGGTGTTTGCTCACCTTCAGGCCCTCACCTCCAATGTTTCATACGGTCTGCTCAGCTGTAGGCCCTTGCTACATATTTTTATGGGGTTGGCTCACCATAAGGCCATCACTACAATGTTTTATGGGGTTCGCTTACCTGTAGGCCCTCAACTCCAAAGTTTCATACGGTCTACTCAGCTGTAGGCCCTTACCTCCAATGTTTCATACAGTCTGCTCACCTGTAGGCCCTCACTTCAATGTATTATGGGGTTTGCGCACCTATAGTCTCTCACTACAATGTTTTATGGTGTTCGATCACCTGTAGGCCCTCACTTTATGGGGTTCACTCACCCTCAGGCCCTCACTACAATGTTTCATACGGTCTGCTCACCTGTATGCCCTCACTTTAGTGTTTAATGGGGTTTGCTCAGCTGTAGGCCCTCACCTCCAATGTTTCATATGGTCTGCTCACCTGTAGGCCCTCACTACTATGTTTTATGGGGTTCGCTCACATTCAGGAACCTCACGTCCAATGTTTCATATGGTCTGCTCAGCTGTAGGCCCTCACTACAATGTTTTATGGGGTTTGCTTACCTTTAGACCCTCACCTCCAATGTTTCATATGGTCTGCTCAGCAGTAGGCCCTCACTACAATGTTTTATGGGGTTTGCTCACCATAAAGCCCTCACTACAATGTTTTATGGGGTCCACTCAGCTGTAGGCCCTCACCTCCAGTGTTTCATACGGTCTGCTCAGCATTAGGCCCTCACTACAATGTTTTATGGGGTTTGCTCACCTTCAGGACCTCACCTCCAATGTTTCATACGGTCTGCTCAACTGTAGGCCCTCACCTCCAATGTTTTATTGTGTTTGGTCACCATAAGGCCCTCACTACAATGTTTCATGGTGTTCGCTCACCTGTAGGCCCTCACCTGTAATGTTTCATATGGTCTGCTCAGCTGTAGGCCCTCACCTCCAATGTTTTATTGTGTTTGGTCACCATAAGGCCCTCACTACAATGTTTCATGTTGTTCTCTCACCTGTAGCCCCTCACCTCCAATGTTTCATACGGTCTGCTCAGCTGTAGGCCCTCACTACAATGTTTTATGGGGTTCGCTCACCTTCAGGCCCTTACCTCCAATGTTTTCCAGGGTCAGCTCACCAGCAGGCTCTCACCTGTAATGTTTTAGAGGGAAACCAGCAGGCCCTTGCTCCTAATGTTTCTTGAGGGTCAGCAGCAGGCTATTATTAATAATTTTTAAAGGGTGTGTATGATGCCCTCCTTCACTGGCGTACATACAGGGGTCACAGTTGTGACCGGGGCCAGCACTCCATGGGGCCCGGCCGCCTGTGGACCTCCCCAGGTCGCTAGCAGGGGCCTCGCTGTACTCACATGTAATTGAGCACTGTGATGGGGCCCGGCATGAAGTACAGTGCAATTTCGGGCCCCATCAGAGTGCTCCATGCCTCCATTACATGTATAATATGGGGTGGGGGGTGAAGGAAGAGGGGGCGAGCGCGCACTCACTCACTCACACGGCCAGGCAGTGCCGTTTCCATAGTGAAGCAGGGAAACCTCTCTGCTCCCTGCTTCACTGATCTTCAGAGCTCAGGAGCTCCCCTGCTGGCCCCACATCACGCTGCTGGCTGTGGGAGAAGAGCTGAAAGCCCGGGAATCTGCCTTTAGCACAGCCAGCACAGCGATGAGTGTGGGAGCCTCTCATCAGGGAAAAAGGTAAGTATGTGTTTTTGTTGTTGTTCTTGTTTCTAACACTGTAGACTGGAGGCAAGGGGGCGGGGGTGTTTGATGGGCAGAACTAGAGTGAGAGGGCACAAAAGTGGGCATATCTACTGAGGGGTACCTAATCTGCCATAACTAATTTGAGGTTCACCTAATCTGGCATAACTACTATGAGGGGGGCACATATGAAGGCATAACTATGAGGGGGCACATATGAAGGCATAACTACTGTGAGGGGGCACATAATCTGGCATAACCACTGTGAAGGGCACATATGTGGGCATATCTAATGTGAGGGGCACATAATCTGGCATAACCATTCTGAGGGGCACATATCTCGGCATACCTACTTTGAGGGGGCACATAACCAGGCATAAATACTGTGAAGGGGCACATAATCTGTCATTACTACTGTGAGGGGACACATAATATGGCATAGCCACTCAGAGGGGACACATATCTGGGCATATCTACTTTGAAGGGGCACATAACTGGGCATAAGTACTGTGAAGGGGTACATATTCTGCCATAACTACTGTGATGGGCACATAATCTAGCATTACTACTGTGAGGGGCACATAATCTGGTATTACAACTGTGAGGGGACACCCAATCTGGCATTACTACTGTGAGGGGACACATAATCTGGGCATTACTAGTGTAAGGGGGCACATATTTGGCATTAATACTGTGAGGGGGCACATAACTGGGCATTACTACTGTGAGGGGAGACATAATATGGCATTACTACTGTGAGGGAGACACATATCTGGGCATAACTACTGTAAGGGGACACTTATTTGGCATAACTACTGTGAGGGGGCACATATCTGGGCATAATTACCGAGCCATGCCAATGTATAGCAGGGTAATCTAGGACATTTTCCCTAAGTGCAACCACACAGTACTAATGCCCACCTTGTGTATGGCAGTCGGGAAGGGGTTAAAGACCAGGCAATTTAGCAATTTTGCAGATTTTGCAAATCTGACATGTGTCACTTTATGTGGTGATAACTTTAAAATGATTTTTACTTATCCAGGCCATTCTGAGACTGTTTTCTCGTCACATATTGTACTTCATGACAGTGGTAAAATTGAGTCTAAAAATTTCATTTTTATTTATGAAAAATTACCGAATTTGTCAAGAAAATTTAATATTTGCTAATTTCCAAATTTCAATTTCTCTAATTTTATAATAGATAAAAATACCTCCAAAAATAGTTATTGCTTTACACTCCCCATATGTCTACTTCATGTTTGGATCATTTTGTGAATGCTATTTTATTTTTTGGGAAGTTAGAAGGCTTGGAAGTTTAGAAGCAAATCTTAATTTTTTTCAGAAAATTTCCAAAACCTTTTTAAGGACCAGTTCAGGTCTGAAGTCACTTTGTGAGGCTTGCATAATAGAAACCTCCCAAAAAGGAACCCATTTTAAAGACTAAACCCCTCAAGGTATTCAAAACTGATTTTATAAACTTTGTTAACCCTTTAAGTGTTTCACAAGAATTAACAGTACGAGTGTCCCGAGGTTTTTTTTATTTTATGGGCAACTGTCTTATGTAAGGGTGTAATTCAAAAAACAGGGGCACATCCAAATTAGAATAAGAGTGCCGGCTCACGGTATGCAATACAGAATGTAATTCAAAAAAGGAAAGAAAGAATACCGAAATAGGAGCCACACCTCTAAAATATATCAAATTTATTTAATGCAACAGACACACAAAATAGGTTAAAATCATTGTATACAACAAATCAAGGCCATGTGAACCATACATGTACACATGCCACCCTGACTAACCACAAAATTACAAGCATGCCCCCACATAAGTAAATGTATAACAATATAAAGTGCATGAAATCCATCAACAATAAATAAAGAGCTGGAATACTTATCATAGAGGTAGCATAGTGGGGGTATGTGTGGTAGTCAGGAAAGAAGCCCGATGCGTATCGGCCAGACTTGCTGGCTTCCTCAGGAGTGTCTTATGTAAGGGCTCATTTTTTTCGATATGAGATGACAGTTTGATTGGTACTATTGTGGGGTGCATATGACTTTTTGATCACTTGCTATTACACTTTTTGTGATGCAAGGTGACAAAAAATGGCTTTTGACATATTTTTTTTTTTTTTACGGTGTTTACCTGAGGGGTTAGGTCATGTGATATTTTTATAGAGCCAGTCGTTGCTGACATGGCAATACCTAATACAGATGTATCGTACTAGCGATCAAAGTGGAATCGCGTGAGCGCAGAGTGATATCGTGTTTCATTAGAGAAGGAAGCGCGTACAAACAATAGTGAGAAAATTCAGGGTGCAATTTGGGTTTGTAAACAGCAGATGGCGCATGGAACTACACTTTCATTTGGTAGTATTTGCCCCTGCTTGTACTGTACATTGCACTATGCCCGATCCTCCTCGGCAACCTTTCTACACACATCCCTCCACATCTTCCCCACTCCTACTCTGCTATATAGTGCATGTGTAGGTATAAAACTTCACCCACCCATCCTGCCATTTCTGATGTGTCCCATTTCAGGATGGCTGTGCAGGCGCACAATCTCCCCAGCCTGCTTTACCACTCAGCTGCGATAATTAATATTAAATTAGATGGCCGGCTCTATATATAAAACATATATCCTTTATTCTAAGAACAATGCCGGCTAAAAAGGTTTTGATACCCACAGTCCATGACTGTGGGGATCAGAACCTTGTTAAATGTGTAGATATACGTTATATGTATGAGTGGTGGTCCAAATTTACCTGTTTGTAGGGTTTGGGAGTGATTTTGGGCTAGAAGGCTTTGGGCATGGACGTGTCCTGGGCCTGTTTCCCGTTATAGGTCCGTAGTGATGATCGTGGAAATGATATACCTACTGGGCCCCCTCTATTTACCCTCAAGATGTTTGGTATTTATCTTATAGGGGTTTCTCTCCCCTTGTGTGCTTCAATACAAAAAGTACCATGATCGCTCCAGTATATATATATATATATATATATATATATCCTTAGTACAGCGGTTAGATGGATGTCTTTACCTTCAAAATTTAGACATCCGTTATCTTTATTTATTGGTCTTTCGATCCCTTTTTTTGTGCCTTCTGTTTCCCCATCTCTCTACAGAAGTGACTGCGTTGCCCTTTTGTCCGGTTGGTATGCGCATTGCCTGCGGTGTGCGGCCGGTTGTTGCTGGGGCAACGACGCCGGTTTCACTGGTGTTGTTGGCCTCTTTGCGCTTGCCCCTCCCCACTGGCATGGCGATTCCAAGCGCTGCTCTTGACGTAGTCTCGCGATGGCTGCACGAGTCATGTGGATGGTCATGTGATAAATCATGTGACGTGGGTGGCGTCTCCTGGCTCTGTTTGTTTGAGTTGCGGTTGCTAGGCTTCTGGACATGCGCAGTCTGACTTGGAGGACGCAAATTTTGGCGCTGCATTTCTGTCCCCGCTATGTGAGTTTTTATTAATTACAGCTATTGCTGACACTTATGCACAGGTGATGTAACACTGTCTCATTGTGTTAAATTTACACAGTTTAGAGTATATGTTTGTATGAATCATGAATATTGTTAACTTGTACATTTGAACACAATCATGTAAACTGTATTGATGCTACACGGATCACTGTATAATTGTATGTTATGTATTTTAAAACTTATTTCTATGATTGTAGTAAAAATCAAAGGTTTGAGCAGCTCTCACCTGCCGAGGATTCCACTGTGTAGCACGGAACAACTCCTTCACCCGAATCCGGAGAAATACAGAAGTATGAAGAAAAAAGGGATTTTGTCCAGCTTGTAATTGTGGTAATCCAGAGGCTTTATTCAATAATCACAATGACAGTTTAAGTACAATTTAGACACATACATTATGCAGGAATAGCTGTTCCACAATCTCACAGGCGCACAATCCCCCCCCCCCCCCCCCTTCCCTGATTTTCAGGAAGGCCTGAGCTTTTAGAAAAGTGTCACGATACAGTTCATACTCTGTTTGAAATGGCAAACATCAGAACTGGCACTGATGTCAGCCGTTTAACCCCTTCCATGCCATGGTCTATAGCGACTGCTGTATGGAAAGGCTTAACAGGGAGGGAGCTCCCTCCCTCTCCCATCGGGCCACTGCTGTGTGGTTGCAGCCACCCAATGCTTGACAGGTTCACAGAGGGAGGGAGCTACCTCCCTTCCCCATCGGTCCACTGTGCTGCTGTGGCAGTGTCCCGATGGTTACCATGGCAATCAGACAATTTCACAGGCTTCCGGATTGCTATTGTACTGTATAGATAATGAATATACTTCTAATGACAAGGTTTACCTGGATATGGCTTAGCCGGTTTCACCACTCAGCTGCTATAATTAATATTAAATTAGATGGCCAGCTCTATATATAAAACATATATCCTTTATTCTAAGAACAATATATTATACATTAATGTAATTATACTTATATACTTTATAAAACCAAAACAAATATAAAAATATTGAATATGAATATTGAAGTTGAATATAGTATATTATTAATCTGCTTACCAGAGTTTTAGTGCGATTGTCCGCTGTTACAGGTGGCAGTTACAGTATATGCATAGGCTGACTTTACTATAGTTGTCTTTCTTCCAGTAACAGCGGACAATCACACTAAAACACTGGTAAGCAGATTAATAATATACCATATTCAACTTGAGCACATAGAAGGTATTTTACACATTGAAATATAAAGTAGCAAAAACATATAAAAAGAGGACTATAACAACAGGAGGACTTATTCTGCTCTATAATATCGCTATTAATATACTATATAACAAAATTATACTACACCATATTATAGCGTAAACTTTGCTTAATTGATTTTTACTTTTATTTTATTTTATAAACTGGCACATTTTTAATTCATGCTTTACATAATGCACATACAATTCCATAAAATAATAATGAAATGCAATATAATAAATATAGTAAGATCAAAATATTTACAGCAGTTAATATACTGTATTAAATATATACTATCTGTACTATATACTATATACTATCAAGGATCAGCGCGGATCTTTTCCTCTGCCCGCTATCTCCCTGCTCGCATCTTCCCTGCTCACAGGTACTAAGAGTGATGTGGTGGTAGCTGGAAATTCAGTGTATACATATGTATGGGAGTGGCGGGCAGTTTCCGCTCCCCTATCTTAACGGTGGATAAAATGGAGTTAATATATTTTCAGATTGTTCTCCTATATGTTGTCTAGTGAATGTGGGGTCATATTTGGCCTATATATATATATATATATATATATATATATATATGTATATAATTGACTGGCCATCTAATATAATATACATCCACATATAGAGATGACTAGCAATATATGCGTATATATGCAGATGGCTGGCGCTATAAGTGAGTGCCTTACTGAAGTAATATACATGTATGGTGGGAGCTAGTAATACAGTATGTGTGAATATATGGGGTGGCTGGTAATGGCAGATCCCAGGTAATAGCGGTATATTGAGAAAATGAAAGTTATAAAAAAGGAGAAATGATATCGCTAAGATGTTTCCACTTCATGATTAGTGATGAGCGTGAGGTGCCATATTCGATTTCGACGAAATTTGGGAATATTCGCTAAAATATTCATCTCATATTCGTCAAAAGCGAATATTCGTCATTATTCTAGTTATCGCGACTTCGCTAGTTCTAGCAATCAAATAGGAAAGTTGACTAGAGACAGCTAAGTTTTTAATTCTCTATGCAATAATATTACTTTGGTTTTTTTATAAATAGAATAATAATAATACTTCATAATTATTATAATTATTCTAGTTATAAAAAAAAAAGCTAAGTAATATAATCGCATAGCGAATTAAACACAACTGTCTCTATAGTCAACTTTCCTATTTGATTGCTAGAATTACCGACGTTGACGAATATGGAGCTAAAACGAAGATGGAGAATATTTTGTTATCTTTGTTTTGAAGAATATGACAAATACATTTGTCATATTCGTCATCTTCGCTAATTCTACCAAGCCAACCATAGTAAACCAGGTATAAGTTGAAATCGCAATGCGATTACTTCAAGTTATATTAATCGCATTGCGATTTCAACTTAATTCTCACATCCGACAGTACATTCTAGTATGGAGGCGTTACCATGGTGATGGGGACGCTCCATGAGCACAGAAGTCTTCTGAAGAACCGGCAACGGGAACTGACTGGAGCAGCCAGGAAGCCAGGAATCCTCAGAACAGGTAAGAACTACTTTTGGGAACTGGGAAAGAAAAATTATAACAATAACATTTTTTTTTTTTTTAAACTAATATTCAAAATAACGAATTTATAGCGCTATATTCAAAAATATTTGCGAATTAGCTATATATAATATTCGCAAAAAAAAATTATATTCGAATATTCGCTCTCAACACTATTCATGATACTGCAAGAATCTAATCTTATTATTAGTGATGGGCGGGAGGTGCCATATTCGATTTTGCGATATTGCGATATTCAATTGAATATTCGTCTTATATTAGTCTAAATCGCATTGTCGTCATTATTCTATTTATCGCGATTAATATGTGATTTAATTATTCACGTATTGCGATTTTTAACTGTATAAGGCAACTTTCCTATTAGTTTGCTAATTGCTAAAATAATTTCTACTGGTGTAATATACCAGTTGTCCCCCAAAAAAGTGATTGAGGCAGGAGTGTGATATACCTTCTTTCACAAATAATGCTCTTTTATAGGGAATTTTGTTACAGGGTCATTTTGAAAATGACAGGCAGAGGACATGGCAGGCCATTCCGCTGTGGTGGTAGGGGTCAGGCAGGTGCAACAGGCCGGAGCCTAAATGGGAAGTTGCAGAAGGGGCGTGTGATTACGTGAAAGGATGCACCAGACTTGGTTGAGTGGCTCACTCAGACTTCCGCTTCTACACCCTCATCATCCTCTCTATCTGCACCCTCTTCACTCTCTGCTGTGTGCACTCCCAAAGACACCACTACCATATCCCGTCCACTCGAGTCAGAGGAATTATTTTCCCATCCATTACCAGACCTTACCGATGCGCAGCCATTCTCGGCATCAGAAGAGGAAGAGGAGGTAGCAACGGTCACCCACCCAGCAGTCTGACGACAGTACCCAGATCAACCCAAGGAGGGTGGTCCCCGCTGTTGCTGCCTACTCTGAGATCTCTAATGTCAATGTTGGTGAAGGTGACGATGATGACGTGTTGATGGACTTCACATGGGTGCCCACAAGAGAGGAAGAGGAGGGGAGTTCAGAAGGAGAGACGGAGCAGCAGATAGGGAGGAGAAGGAGGAGAAGCAGGCAGAACTCGCAGTGCATAGGAGGCAAAAAGCAGACTGCTAATGTATCTGGAGCGAGCCATCCGCCATGCACGGTAACATCTGGCGCTCCCAGGACGCCGGCACATGGCTCTGCAGTGTGGGCTTTTTTAAATGTGTCCGCTGCTGACAATAGTGTTGCCATCTGCAGCCTGTGCTGTCAACCCATAAGTCACGGTAAGCCCAACACTCACATAGGGATGACCACCTTAAGAAGGCACCTGGCCTTCCATCACCAAGCCCAGTGTGAGCAACACCGTGAGAACCCACAAAGCCACACTCCCGGCGCTCCATGTCCTGCCTCTTCTCCTTCTCCTCTCTACTCTCATTTGTCCTCCACTCTACCTTCCACCATGCCATCATCGCGTTCATCTTGCAAAAAACAGGATTCTGTGGCCCAAATGATCGAGCTAAAAAAGATGATGACGACGGATAACCCTCTTGCCCAACGGCTGACCGCTGGCTTGTCGGAACTGCTCACTGCTATATAAACTGGTGGACTCAGAGGCCTTTAGAAAATGTGTGGCCATTGGCACACCACAATGGAAGGTCCCCGGAAGGAAATATTTCACCCAGAAGGGCATCCTGGAGCTATATGGCCATGTTCAACGGCAAGTGAATGTATCTCTGATACTCAGAGGAGGATGGGGTGGATGAGGAGCAAGAAGAGCATGCTTTAAACTTCTCTGGGATCTCTGGTGTTGTCTGTGGCTGGGGGAGGAGATCGAGGATGACATTATCCTGGACGATGAGCAGGAGCCAGGCAACTCCACTGCTTCCAGTTTAGTGCAAATGGGGGCCTTCATGCTCCAGTGTTTAAAGAGGGACCCCCGTATAAAAAGCATAAAAGGCAAGGACCAGTACTGGGTGGCAAGATACTTAGACCCCCGGTACAAACACAAAATGGCTGATATTTTACCAACATCACAGAGGGCTGTCATAATGCAGCATGTCCAGGCCTTGCTTTGAGAAATGCTGCATTCTGCTTTTGTGGGTGCTGGCAGAGTAACTTCCACTCACAGAGAAACAGTTGTGGGTACCAATCCAACAGCACATGCAAGAAGAGGGCGGTTTGAAGATGTGTTGGTCACTTCGGATATGAGATCATTCTTGCAGCCAACCCATTGACAGCCTCCCTGTGGATCCAGGCTCAGTGAACGCCTAGACTGACAGGTGTCCTACTACATTGGGTTAGCGGCCGATGTGGATGCTCTGAGAAGAGATGAACCCCTTGACTACTGGGTGTGCAGGCTTGACCTGTGGCCAGAGCTGGCACAGTGGCTTGCCCCTTCTCAAGTGTCCTGTCCGAAAGGACGCTCAGAGCAGCAGTAGGGATTGTGACCGATAAGCACACTCGCCTAGCTCACGACTGTGTGGACTACCTCATATTTCTTAAAATGAATGAGGCATGGATCTCAGAGGAATTCAACACATGTGACAAGTCGACCCGTTTAATTGAATTTCCTCATGACAGCCCACAAATATCCGCCACCACCCAGAACAAATAATGGTCCCCGTCTTAGGTAAATACAGCGGCATAAAAGGCCTTTTCTGTCAGGTGAATGCCTAGTGTTTTGGTCCTCGGAGGAATTCAACACCTGTGATGACCACGTGTTTCAACCATTATCATTAGAGATTTTCTGAAGTGGGGGGATTTCTTTAGCCATGTTTTTAATCCAATTTTATATTTTTAGTTCTTTTAAACATATTTATATGACCTGTATTTGTACTGGCCTTCAATAAAATTGATATCCATTGACCGTCTAATAGACCTCCAGCCACATAATCACTTGATCTTTCTGTATGCTGAATGCATAATTTTTGCGGCCTGTAGTACACTGGCCTGCTGTAAAATTGATATCCAATGACTGTGTAATCTACCTTCAGCCACATGCTTACTTGTTCTTTTCGGTATGCTGAATGCATAATTTTTGTGGTCTGTAGTACACTGGCCTGCTGTAAAATTGATGTCCAATTACTGCGTAATCTACGTCCAGCCACATACTTGTTCTTGACTGTGTAATCTACCTCCAGCCACATACTTACTTGTTCTTTTCTGTACCTTAATGCATAATTTTTGGGCCTGTAATACACTGACCTGCTGTAAAATTGATATCCAATGACCATGTAATCTACCTCTAGCCACATACTTACTTATGCTTTTCTGCACAGTGAATGAATAATTGTTGCGGCCTCTGAGGAATTCAACATCAGCGAGGATCATGTGTTATCGAATTTCAACTATTATCATTAGAGTTTTTTTTTCAAGAGGGGGGATTTCGTTAGCCATGTTTTTAATCAAATTTTATATTTTTATTTCTTTTAAACATATGTATTTGACCTGTATTTCTACTGGCCAGCAGTTAAATTGATATCCACTGACCGTGTAATATACCTCCGGCCGGAGCCCAGATAAAGAGAGTATAATGGAAGAACTAAAAAATTTTTTTGGGGGGGGAGAATAATGATTCCGCTAGTAGGCTAATTGTTTGGGATACTGCCAAGGCATATTTAAGAGGACTGCTGTTTAAAAATGTGAATTATTGGAAAAAAAGTACTAGAGAAAGAGGTAACACACTGAAAAAAAAAGTACAAGAAGCAAGAATAACATGTATAATGCGCCCTACTGATTATATTAGGAAAGTATGGGAGGAAGAACAGGAAAAGTTAAAGGTACATCAAATGGATAGAAGTAGGAAATAATTACTTTTTCAAGAGATCCGGTTAGCCTCAGAGGGAGAAAAAGTCGGTAAAATTTTGTCAAGTATAGTAAGAAATCAAAGAGGGAAATCCTGACTTCCGGTTCCGGCACGCGCATGGATAGCCGCTAGTTACAGGAGCTCCGCTTTACCTGCCTGAAATTCATTGAGCCGCCGCATATCGGGACTGTAAAGTGCCCATACATACCCCTTAACGTTTTGGGGGCATCCCATGGAGAAATATTTGGTCAGAGGCGGCTCTCAGAACGAGTTTTTATCGTCACTCCCGCCAGGAGAGGAACCGAGAAGCCGAGGCAAGATGGCGCCGACGCAGGATAAACGCCAAAGACTTACTAGATCGACTTCTCAGTCTACACAGAGGAGCGCTGAGGCCTCTTGTTCGGAAGAGGAGGAGGTGGACTGTGGTCCAGGGCCGAACGAGGAGTTAACTTCCTCATGTAAAACGATGGCTATAGAAGTAACCAAACTCCTGGCACCGGATATCAAGGCCTCACTGGAGGCCACGGTGTCAACGGCCTTACAATAGTTACAGACTGAAGTGACACAGCATACCTCCCAGATCGCCGAAGTACAACAGAGGGTGATGTTAGCCGAGGGCGAGCTGGAAAAAGCGCATAGCAACATCAGCGAGCTCATACGCAGCAACCAGTATTTAAAGGAGAAGGTCGATGACCTGGAGAATCGCTCCCGGAGGAGCAACCTAAGAATAATCGGATTGCTGGAATCGATTCCCCCAAACCAGTTGGCAGACATTTGTGAAGTGGAGATCCCGCAAGCACTGGGGCTGAGAGGCGCATGCATAGTGGAAAGGGCGCATGGCTTGGAACCGCCGATGTCGGCGGGAGGGCGCTCGGACAACATACGACCTAGAGCGGTGATCGTTAAATACCTAAACTATGCCGCCAAAGAGGCCATATTGTCGAAATTCAGACAACACGTGCCACCCCTACTGGTTCGGGGCAAAAAGGTTCTTTTATTCAGCGACTACTCGGCTGAAGTAGCTAAACGAAGGCGGGAGTTCACTCAAATTTGTTCCTCGCTGGCTCAGAATAAAGTCAAATTCGCCTTATTGTACCCAGCGACGCTAAGACTCTTTCGTCAAGATGGCACGATTGACACCTTCCACTCCCCAGGAGAGGCGATGGAGGCTTTGGAGTCTGATCAGTTGTTCTCGGACATGATTCCCCCACCTTCCCAGAGATCAGCAGCATCGATCAGAGGAAGAGGATCCAGACAGAAACAAGGACGTTTGGCGTCTAGGCCTATGGGATCGGAGGAGCAGGTGGTGAATTCTGGAGGAGAGCTGAGATCGTAAAGAGTGGATGTGGTTCTACAAGGCACCTTTGAAAGAACACGTGAGATGGCAAAAGACTTATGGTTCATTTATGTTCTGATATGCCAATTATTGTTATGTCAAGTAGTAAGGGCTGGAGGGCTAGGAGAATGTACGAGATTGTCTTTGAGGCAGTTGGTTCTGATTTCTTGTAGTAACAACAGCTACACGATAATATGTGCGAAAAAAGTGAAGTTAGCAGAAATTATGTTAATGTTGTGGGGTTGGGGATTGGGAGGGGGGGAGAGGGGTGGGGAGAGGGGAGTACTAATCTGGGACCGGTCAAGACTAGGATGATCAAGCGATGCTATGTGAGATACCATTGCTATCTGTTCTGGGTTGACTCTCCTGCAGAGATCTATAATATCAAACCATTATGAGAGTGGCCACATGGAATGTTAAAGGCCTCAGATCCCCTTCAAAACGTATGGCGGTACTACGCCATCTTAAAAAACTTAAGATTGATATTGCATTTCTGCAAGAGACACATCTGGAAGAAGCAGATTATTGGAGGATGCAGAGATTGTGGGTGGGACAAGTGATAGGGTCATCCTCTGTGGGTAAAAAGGCGGGTGTCATCGTTCTATTGCACAAACGTTTACAATATGTTATTAAGTCCACATCGACAGACGACCTAGGGAGGTGGATGCGCATATGTCTAGATTCTTCTGCAGGCCAGATGGTCATCCACAATATCTATGCCCCCTAATACATCTCAGATGGAGTTTTATAAGCGATTGGAGGTGGATATTCTGAAGGAGGATTCCCAAATAATAATGGTAGCAGGAGATTTTAATAGGGTGCACAATGAACAAGAAGATAGGAGACGAGGGACTCCTGGGGCTATTAACAACCAGAGTCGTGCTCAGACCTTACTCCCTCTATTGCAGAATAT
Source organism: Bufo gargarizans (assembly GCF_014858855.1). NCBI lineage: Eukaryota > Metazoa > Chordata > Amphibia > Anura > Bufonidae > Bufo > Bufo gargarizans. The sequence goes on along the minus strand of NC_058081.1, from coordinate 223,358,376 downwards.
GGGACTACTTGATGTATGGCGCTATTATCACCCAGTGGATCGAGCGTTCACCCATTTCTCGCATGTGCAGGGGTCATGGTCAAGGATTGACTACTTTTTGACATCGTCGAGATTACTGACAAAAGTCAAAATGGTTGAGATTTCTGACTTGCTAATCTCTGACCATACCCCAGTGATTATGGAAATCATGGACACCGTCCCTAGGGGACAGGAATATATTTGGAGAATTCCTCAACACTTGTCTAGTGACAAAGAGTTTATAGACAAAGTTAGAGGCTGGTGATGGGAATATTCACAGGATAACGCGGAACATGCAACTAATCAGGATCTTTTCTGGGATGCAGCCAAAGCTGTACTGAGGGGCCGTATAATGTCTCACACGATAGGGAAGAAGAAGGAAGCGAGGATTAAATATGAAGAGGCTATCATTCAGGTACAAGAGGCATACACAAACTTCCTGCAAATCCGCACAGAAGCTAACAAATTATTATGGGTAACCGCTAAACATAACTTTGATTATTGCATTGAGAGACAGGAGAAATGGTTTGGAGACTATCAAAAGGCGAAGTTTTTTTGTCATGGGAATAAGGCAGGGATATTATTGGCCAATTTAACTCGTCCATTTGCCAAACAGTCCCCGTTGCATCCTTTAAAGGATAAATCGGGTAGGCTATGTACCCAACCAAAGGAAATAATGGAAACACTGGGTGATTTTTTTCAAACATTGTATACCAATGATCCCTTCGATGCCCAGGGAGCAATTGACCTAGGGTAGAACTGCCACAGCTTTCAAGGGAAGTGCTGGAAACGCTGAATCGTGCAGTAAGTGAGGAAGATGTAAGGACAACCATTAAATCCCTGGCAAACTGCAAGGCTCCGGGTCCCGATGGGTTCCCAGCTGAATTTTATAAAGCAATTAACCAGGAATTATCCCCAACTTTGACTAATCTATTTAATGACATCTTGAATGGTGGGAGTCTACCAGACACAAGCAAATTAGCCTATATAAAAATACTTCCAAAACCGGGAAGAGATTTAACTCAGCCAGGCTCATATAGGCCGATATCGTTAATCAACCAGGATGTTAAGATTGTATCTAAAATCTTAGCTAACAGGCTGGCCATTTGTGTGACTGATTTGATAGGTCCTCACCAAGTGGGGTTTATGAAGGGTAGATCAGCGGTGACCAACATCCGGAAGGTTTTGGCAGTTCTAGACAATGACAGGAATGATTTACGGGAATATGAACCAGCGTTATTAGCAATCGATGCCGAAAAGGCGTTCGACAACGTTAGCTGGCAGTGGTTAGATATGGTGCTAGATAAGGTCAACATTAAGGGTAGCTTTAGAAATTACCTAAAAGCTATATATGAGAATCCCCTAGCGAAAGTGTATGTACCGGGCTTTTTATCAAAGAACATTAGACTTAGCAAAGGCACGCGGCAGGGATGCCCCATGTCTCCCTTGCTCTTTAACCTAGCAATGGAACCCCTAGCTAGATTGATGATACAATCTGATACCTTTGAAGGGATTAAAGTAGGTACTCAGGAGCGACATCCTGATATACCTAGGAGCACCGGAACGTCAGCTAGATCGGGTGATGGAGACTTTAATTACATATGGGAGTGTGACGGGTTATAAGATCAACGTAGACAAGAGCCAAATGCTGTTTCTGGGGCAGAGGACTTACCAAGAAAGCCAGATACAATCTAGAGTGGAAATCAGAAAAGATTATATAACTAATTTGGGTATCAAAATAGAGCGTACCCCGGAGTCGATATATACACTGAATTATCCCCCTCTATTTCTAAAGATTGAGAGCGAATTGGAAAAATGGAAAGAGTTACCCCTGTCCTTATGTGGCAGAGCGCACTTAATTAAAATGGTGAGCTTCCCGAAGTTACTCTACCCACTCCAAACAATTCCGTTACTACTAAAACACACTGACACCACAAGGATCCAGAGAGCGTTCAATCGCTTCTTGTGGAAAGCCAAAAGACCACGTATTGCTTATGCGAAACTGACAATGTTGAAATGGGAAGGAGGAGTGCAAATGCCGAATATTCGCCATTATAATCTTGCAGCTTTATTCCGAAATGTTAGGGACTGGGTATGGGGGACTGGGTATTACTCGGCAATCAAGATAGAACAGGGATTAGTTGGTTCATGGAGCTTAGTTGCTCTGTTGCATACAAAACTAAAAGATCTTCCCATATCGATCAGACAGTCTATCTTGCTAAAGGACACCATAATGGCATGGAAGTCAATTAGGAAAATCTATGGACTTCCCTACTATGTCTCATCTAAGATGCCACTGTGGTCGCTGCCTGCGTTCCCACAGGGCAGGGATAATATTTTGTTCCAAGGTTGGAGGGCAAAGAATATCATGAAACTTAGCGATTTATTAGAAGTCAACGGCCGCCAATTGCTATCCTGGGAACAGGTGAAGGGACAGTATGACCTAACAGATGCTAATTACCTCCCTTTTTTGCAAATTCAGAGCTACTGCAAGGCACAGGCAATTTCACTGTGTGACCCGGATAGGCTTACGTGGTTCGCAGCCATGCTGGGCAAAGATGGGTCGCATATGTCCCTCTCAGAATTGTACCAAAGGTTGCATAGCATACAGATGATAGGAGCAGTAAAGGAGGCCTTCAAGCCTTGGTTAAGGGAATTAAATGACCAGTACATAGCAAAAATAATTAGGTAGGGTCTGGAATTAGTGAGGCGGGCAGTTTACAACGAACAATGGAGAGAAACACAATTGCGAATTTTACATAGGGCGACATACGCCTTTAATCTGTCTTATCAGGATGCTCCGGCCCATTATTTGCGACATTGTCCCAAGTGTATCCTCCCGAAAGCTGGACTTCTCCATGCTTTGTGGGAGTGCCCAAAGGTGCAACCATTGTGGCAAAATGCAATAGTTACAATAAAAGAAATCTGGGGAGAGGTAGTGGGATTAACACCACAACAATGCAGTTTTCATTATATACCAAAGAACCAAGAAGAAGATTTAGGGACAGTGGTCGCTAAAGGGGGAGTGCACACATTGCTGATGTCAGTAAAGAAGGCTCTTCTGAGACGTTGGTTGGAGGAGGGAGTACCATCATGGGTGGAAGTGTTAGGGATTATGAAAAGCGACTTTCAAACTGCGAAATTCAGGAACTTATGGCCCCTTTCAAAATGACTAAATGGTATTTAGAAGCACAACTAGCTAATAAACTAGAGAAGTTAGATACCTAGACTGACTTTATCAAGAGCCAAATCTAGGTTAAAATAAAAAAAAGATGAAACATTGACATGGTCCCAGACGAGTGTTCAGGGGTTGGGGTATATAAGGGAGGGAGGTTGGAGGGATGGGGAACGGGATTCGGGGCAAGGTATTGGGTTGAAAATAAAACATTTGGCGATTTGAGAATAATGTACAGATGTCTGCTGTTTTATACATCACTATTCTGTAACAAAATGTTATCCATGACTTATTGATCGTATGTATAACCTGTGTCAATTCTCATTTCAATAAAGAGATGATAAAAAAAAAATAAAGAGGGAAATCCTGGATAGGGGCGATTAAAGATAAAACGGGTGAAATAATTAGTACACCGGAAGGAATTAAAGAAGTGTTTCTGGAATATTTCCAGGAACTATATAAGTCCATGGTACAATAGCCAAAACAAGATCTGGACCTATCTCTAGATCAGATTCCTCTCAGAGAGATATCCCAGGCCCAAAAAGAATATTTAGAAAAAGAAATATCGATGGTAGAAATAAATGAGGTTTTGGGGAAGGTAAAACCTGAAAAAGCACCAGGATGTGATGGGCTCCCCTTTGAAATATATAAAACCTTCTCTCAGGTGTTAGTACCAGAACTAAAAACAACATTGAATGAGGCCAAAAAAAAATAGGTGATCGACCAGACTCCATGAAAGAGGCAATTATCACACTAATCCCCAAAACAACTAGACCCCGGATAATATAGGCGATTATCTCTTCTAAACACGGATGTTAAAATTTTGGCAAAGGTCTTGGCCGATAGGCTATCGAAGGTGATTAAAGTTGTAATAAATGAAGATCAGACAGGCTTTATACCTGGTAGAACTGATATACTCAAATATAAGAAGGTTGTTTCTAAATATCGAAGCTAATAGATTAGAAGTAGGGGAGAAAGCGGTACTTTCACTGGACGCTCAAAAGGCATTTGACTGTATTGAATGGGAGTATTTGTGGGCAGTATTAAAAAGGGTTGGTATAGGGGAGGGATTTATAAGATGGATCCAGCTAATATATCATAATCCAAGGGCTAGAGTGATGGTGGATGGGAGCTTGTCCCTGCTACTTGCCCTTTATCGGGGCACTAGGCAGGGATGTCCTCTCTCTCCATTACTATTCGCTATTGCGATTGAGCCCCTGGCAAGTATAATAAGAAATGATAGGGAGATTAAAGGTTTTCAATATGCGGGAGGAGAAGAAAAACTGTTAATGTATGCGGACGATATTTTATTATTTATGCACAATACTAGGGATCAGTTTAATAGAGTTATAGATATAATAGATAATTTTTATTTTTTTTCTGGACTAAATATTAAATGGGGGAAATCACATATGCTGATATTAGGAGAGGTACAACCACAGGGAGACTTAAGGGTGCTTGTGCTTGAAAAACACGAGAACTTTAAATATCTAGGTATACAAATCTCTGGAAATATAGAAGAATATGAAAAATTAAATCTACTCCCCTTACTAAAAGAACTCAGAACCAAAATACACATTTGGAGAAGATTACCAATGTCAATACAGGGTCGGGTAAATCTAATAAAAATGGTTTTCCTCCCTAAAATACTCTTCGTCCTCCAAAATGCCCCATTGAGGTTACCGCAGAATATTTTTAAGTTATTTGATAGCCTAATGGGGGATTTTCTTTGGAAAGTTGCTATCCCTAGGATAAAGAAAGAGGTACTTCAGCACCCAGTGAGAGAGGGTGGATTAGCCGTTTCAAATTGGTTTTTCTATTATTTAATAACACAATACGGTCATATAAAAGGTAGTTTAAATGGCTTAGTGGGTAGGCAGGTAGTAAATAGATTGGGGTGGAAAGAGGAATGGAATTACTTAGAGGTGTTGAAATCAGGTACACTGGGGAAAAATAATACAGGAAATAGAATATTAAATTCATTGGAATACATATGGGTGGAAATAAAAAAAAATATTATAGATTAAAGGGTTTTGTCACGGGGCGCCAAAGGCGCACTTGGTCTCCCATCAGCCGCAGACCTGCTGCTTAGCTTCGGGAGCGAGGATCTGTGTTTGGCCTCGTTCCCAGGGCAGCTTTGCTAGCTGGGAGGCTCCCTGCTCCTAGGTCTGCCTTGAGTACCGAGCTGATCACTCGGTGCTCGATTTGTCTGTCTGTCGGTCATGTGACGCTGGCCACATCACATGACCCTCACTCCCCACTATAAATACAGGCAGCCTGCTGGCCACAGGTTGCCTGTTAATTTTAGGTATCTGGTAATTGTTTTGTTCCTGCATACTTACCTGATCCTGTGTTCCCTGACAATTCTCTGCCTGCTCCTCCTGTACTGCGCATCTCTCCTGGTATCCCGACCCCGGCTTCCATCTGACGATTCTTTGCGGACTCCTATTGTACTTCAGTTCTCTCCTGGTATTTGACCTCGGCTTTCCTGACTATTCTTTGCTCATTCCTTAGTACTGCGTAGCTCTCTAGGTATTGACCCGGTTCGTTCACATTCCGTTATTTTTCTTGTCTGTCTTCCCAGCACGTATCCTAAGTTAGGAACTGCCGTCTAGTTGTACCCTGTCATTAGGACTTGCGAGGCAAGTAGGCTGGGCCAGGGGTGAGGGTGGAGCGCAGTGGTCACTATCCTCCCCCCTGTGTGTAGTGTACGTTACCGTCACAGGTTTCTGCATTATACACCTATTTGGAAAAATATCAATCTTAATGAACTGCAAACAATTAAGATGTATATAGACTGGGGGAAAAAAGGGATGAAATACCTAGGCCAGATATTTGAACAGGACAAACTGAAAGACTTTAATACAATGGTTAGAGAGTTTGGGATTCCCCAAAAGGATATGTATAAATATTTTCAGCTTAGGAATGCGTTGCGGACAGTGGAGCAGGATGATAAATATAGAAGGGAAAAATCAGATTGTACAAATTTACCAACGAGGGCGAAAGAGGAGGAATAACCACAAAAAGATACAGGATATTGATGGAGGGAAAAAAGAAACGGATTACAATACTCGCCAGGAAAAAATGGGAAAATGAACTTCAATCTTTTACGGAAGAGAAATGGAAAGACGCTCTTAGAAGTTATTCTAGGGTCTCTGATAGGAGTTCACATAAGATCTCACAGTTTTTATAGTTCATAGGTTACATCGATCCCCCATGGATGTTGAAAAGAATGGGCGTGAGAGCCTCGGACAAGTGCCCAAAATGTAGGGGAGAGAACGAAGACTTAATACATTGTTTCTGGAGATGTCCAAGATTGTTCAGATATTTGACAGAAATAGCAGAGACTGTATATTTAATTTTGAAGGTCCAAATATCTGAAGATCCAGTAACTTGTATATTAGGGGCAACTGAACATCAGAAGTTAAATAAAAATACACGAACGGTCCTGAGCAAAGTACTATTCCAAGCTAGACTCCTTATACTTAAGAAATGGGTAAAGGTAGATCCTCCGACAGAGGGACAGTGGAGAAAAGCAGTCGATAATCTGATTAAAGAAGAACAGGTGATGGAGGGCCATAGCAAAAAATCACAAAATGTTGATGAAGTATGGAAAAAATGGTTACTTTAGGGCTGGATAATTGGTTTTCCTTTTTTTTTTTTTTTCTCTACGTCCCCCTCTCCCCCCCCAAGGGTGGTGGGTGGTTAAATGGGGATTGAAAATAATTTTTTAGGCATAGAAAAATCAGTTGTTTTGATAAACTGAAACTGTAATTATTTATTGTTAATATGGAATTTTCTATTGCTGAGTTGAAATGTTTAGGGTACAAACGTATATGTCTTTATGAAATGGAAATAAAAAGATTTAAATAAAAAAATATATATATACCTCCGGCCACATAATCACTTGATTTTTTGCTGTCCAGTGGCCTACAGTAAAATATTCATCCATTGACCGCAAAATGTACCTCGAGCCACATAATCAGAATTTCTTTTATGTCAGGTGAATGCCTAATTTTTAAGGCCCGTACTCCCGTGGCCTAAAGTAATTTTTTCCTAGGCTCCATCAGGGTACATTTTAGAGAATTTTTATTTAAGATGCATAAAAATGTCCCCTGATTAAGATACATATTATTTTTTTTTTGTCATTTATCCCCCTCTAGTATATCACTGTACATGTTGTCGGACTATTTGTACACTTCTACTAAGTGTTTTCTGACTGCAAATATGAGCAGAAGGTTTTTCAGGTTCGCCTGCCATTAAAGTGAATGGGGCCCTCCGCAAACTTGCGGTTCGCTAACCGTCCCGGCCGATATTCGTCCATCACTAGTGGCAACATCCACCTCTTGGCTCCACTTGCCACCTCCTGTAGAAAGAGACACCAGGGTGGTGGGATAGTCCTTTAAATCTCCATGTATGCACACAACCCCGATTTATTATATTTTTTTGGGCAGTATACTCGTCTGGCCGCACCAGGGTAGGTCTTACCATGGACACCAGACTTCCTGAGTCCAACAAGGCCACTGCCAGCGTGTCTTACACTTCTACCTGGCACAGTTGGTTATTGTCTATAGTCTCTGGGATACCTGATGCACACAGCTTCCTGGCTAACAACTAGTTGCGGTATCCAAAGTGTCACGGCTGAGGATGGGGAAAACCCTCAGCCGTGCGATGCCAGAAGATGGATGGTTGATGCAAGGCCAGGACAGAGATCAGGGAGCAGGTCACCTCCTATCATATCCCTAACTCTGACCCTGACTCCTAGCTGTATGAGCTGACCCTGATGGTATGAGGGCTCATACTCTGGAACCTTGAAGTCCCTACTAGCCCTCAGGGTTGCCCTCAACTAGGAGCAGGGTAAGACGACCTGTTCCTCCTAGGCACGGAGGAACAGGAGTCACACAGGCCAGGCTGCAATAAAGGGGAAACATAAACAACTTATGGCAATGGCAGGTAAATGCAACAAGTATAGCACCTACCTGCCACAGACACAAAGCCTGGAACCCATGCAGACGCGCTGCTGTCCAAAGAACACATACGGACACAGCACACACCACACAACACACAGGAACACAGGACCATAAGCTGCAATAAACAAGCATACCAAAAACACACCTTCATAACATCATGTGTGACATAATTTATGACTACAAGGGTGGCCCCCACTGGCAGATGGTGAATTACCAGGAGGATGTCTCCAGCAAAGCATGGCTGAAGAACCCCTCCGCTTCAGGTCTCCAAAGAGGCTTTATAGCCCAAAGTGGCCACACCCACACAGACACACACAGGAAAGGGAATTAACCCTTCCAACACCAACCAGGGAAGTGAAACCACTTAAAGGGGAATACACACACAAACACACTGGAGCTTTTACCGCCGGCAACGACATGCGTGGCAACCATGTCCTGGGAGTCAGCCAAAAGGCCGAGACACTGCCACCACATGTACAATATAGAACACGTTGCCACGGGCAGCCACCAGTGAAGGGAAGTGTCACAGTGCACACACCTAAACCTCGTGCACACCAAACACATAAAAGGAACACCTACAAAGACAGGTAGCCAGGTGCAACCGCATACACAAACAGCAAGCTGCCACATAAAAATGTTGCCAGCGGCAACCACAGGTGAGGCAACATACTTAAGCCCTCACCTGTGATTGACAACACAACCAAGACCGCAGGCAACTGCATGCGGTTACAGTAGTCACGACCATGACCATGGTTGTGACACTCCCACCCCTCAAAGCCCCCCCACCAAAAAAAAGGGATAACTAGTGAGGGACCCATCAAGAGGATAGGAGAAGGGGAATCAGCGTCATATTATGCGCGTCTCCCCCAGTACTGCTGCCGGCCCCTGGAGCAACACACAGGAACCAGGAGCCGACTGCCAGGCTCTGGAGCCACACACAGGAACCGGAGACCAGCAAAGAAACAGCCCGGGGAGAGCACACTGACACTGCGTCCACTCTCTATTAACGTCCCCACTCCAGTCGCTGCCAGCAGACACTCCTAACCAGCACGCAGCTGGACCACTAACCGAATGCTGCCAGCAGACGACCAGAGATAGGAACATGGAGAGGGACGAGGGATCACCAACAAAGACACGGAAGGTAAGGGAAGACGGCCACTTAAAGAGGAAGTACACACAAAAACACACACTTCACCTGTTGCCGCGGGCAACGGCATGCGTGGCAACCATGTCCTGGGGATCAGCCAGAAGGCCGAGACACTGCCATCACATGCATACAGCACCAAATGTAGTCACGGGCAACCAAGTGAAGGAAAATGTCACTACACACACCATGGGCCGTGACACATAGTTAGTCTCCCTGGGTTTGTCCCGATAGGGACAGTCAGCCCTTATGTGACCAGGCTCCTGACACTAACAGCATACTTTTGGAGCCAGATCTACTGGGGGTTCACCCTGGGCGGGCTTGGTTGACGCAAGTCTCTGGGTCTGGGATGGAGATTTCTGGGGTTTGTCTGCCCCCTCCCAAATAAACTCCCTTTCAAATTCCTTGTAGTCTCATAGCGTTCCATCAGGTCTACCATCTCAAGGGGATTACCAGGAGACACCTGGCTGATCCAGTGCTGGAGAAGGTACGGAAAAGCCCTCCAGAACACATCAGCCAACAGACAGTCCAACATAGCAGTGGGACTCACAGGTTGCAGGCATTTTTGCAACAGGTACAGTAGGGTATAATACTGGGGCCTCGCGGGCTCAGCCGGTTTAAACACTGATTCACCCGCTGGGCCCGGACTAATGCATGCACCCCCAGTGTCACCAGGATCTCATCCTTTACTGTCGAGTAATCAGCCACTTGCTCATCCGGTAAGTCAAAATAAACCTGCTGGGGTCCAGACGCCAAGAATAGAGGGACGACCTCAGCCCATTGCTCCCGGGGTAGCTTCTCTCTCATGGCTACCTTCTTGAAGATAGACAAATAGGTCTCAATGTCGTCTGTGGGGCTCATCTTGGGGATCGCCGCTCTGACTGCTTCCTGGGCATCGCGGACGCTCTGGGATGCTCCTGCTACTTGTAAAGCCATCACATGTTGTAACGGCAGCTGGTTTGTTTCCTGCTGTTGCTTATTGGCCTCCCGCTGTTGCAGGTTAGCTTCCACAAGGGCTTTCACGACAGCGTCCATTTTGTCGAGGGACGCAGGTTGTAAACTTGCTTGTTTGATGTAAGACATACAACCGTGCCTGGAAAAAAAAAAAAAATTTTGGCCTTCACACCAGCTTTGCTGTAATTCTCACATCCTCCACCAATTGTGGGGATTTCGCTCTGGTAGTTGGGATAAGCGTGCACAGTACAGAGTCAAAGTACAAGTTTGTAATTCAAATGTCCGTGTTTATTCACACATAAGGTCAAACAAAAAACACTGTTTGCAAGGTTGGTGTTTGTTGACACCAAGTAGAAAGTTTGTGCATAACAAAAAAAGTAACCTTGTCGGCAGTTCTACCTCCACTAGTCAAAATGCAGGCTTTAGGTGGCCTGCTATCCCAACACACAGGTCTCAGCTTTTCAGCCCAGCACAGGGCCCAGTTCCCACACCAGCGATTGCCAGAGCTCTAGAGAGAGGTAATCACTCACAGCTGACACTGCTTGCTGTTTTTTTTATAGGCCAGTCAAGACCCAGCCTGAAATGTGGGGAGTAGTCACCCACCCATCACTTTGACTACTCCCAGTAAGAGCCGTCCCAGATCAGCTATACAGCCATACTAAAAAAGTGTCAATCAGCTGTAGCTGCCGCTGACACCTGAAAATGACGGTCTTACTTCACCAAGGCCTGGAACCTCGGTGACACCTACCTTCCGTCAAATTGTATCCAAATGGTTATTTTCCTATTGTGATGTCATTTATAACACTAGCCTATGTCAGGTCGTGAAATTAACATAAATAAATAGATAAACGAATATGTTTTGTTTCCTACTTTATGAGTGAATGATAATCCTGGAGCAGAGATCACTCTGAGTACCTGAGGGCAGGGAGGATGCGAGCGGGGAGAGAGTCGGCATGTAAAAAGATCTGCTCTGCGATAGCATTCAAAGTGCCGACAGTGTTGCCGCGTGTTGTATCACTAGCTATTGTTGCAGTATGCTGTATCAACTGCAGCAGTAGCACGGACCAGGGGCTGGATGTAGTGATTATTCGGTCCACAACTATGTCAAGCCTCCTGGTAGGTTCCGCTTATGCAGTATTAATATAGTCGGGAATCACATTTAGAGGGCATTGTACTCTGTGTATATCTTCCCTGGTTTCTCTCTAAGATACTAAGTATAAAGAAACTGCCGAGTGCTTCTAGTCACCTTCAGACTGGCTATGCAATTTAGTATGTATATGCATATAAAAAAGTAGCTGGTAGTATCGGTGATTGCCTTTCTAATACAGTACATATCTGTGTTGGTTGCTGGAAATTCAGTGTATACATATGTATAGGAGTGGCGGGCAGTTTCAGCTCCCCTATCTAAACGGTGGGTAAAATGGAGTTAATATATTTTCAGATTGTTCTCCTAAATGTTGTCTAGTTAATATATGTGGTCATATTTGGCTTTTATATATATATATATATATATATATATATATATATATATAAATATGTATACAAGTGACTGGCCATCTAATATAATATACGTCCACATATAGCGATGACTAGCAATATATATGTGTATATACAGGTGGCGAGCACTATAAGTGGCTGCCTTATTAAGTAATATATATGTATGCTGGAAGCTGGTTATACAGTATGTGTGAATATATGGGGGTGGCTGGTAATTGCAGATCTCATGTAATAGCGATATATTGGGAAAATTAATGTTATAAATACAACAAAATGAGGATAAAAATAGCAATAAAAATACTGGTAATAATAAGCATCAAATAAAATTAAATACGCCATATAGTACAGTCCTAATCAAAAGTTTAAGACCACTTGAAAAATGGCAAAAAATATTATTTTACATTGTTGGATCTTAACAAGGTTCCAAGTAGAGCTTCAACATGTAACAAGAAGAAATAAGAGTGAGACAAAACATTTTTTGAGCATTCAATTAATTGAAAATAACGATTAAACTGAAACAGGCTGTTTTTCAGCTGATCTAAATTTTAGGATCACATGCCTTTTAAAGGCCAAAGATGTGGATTTATTGTCATTTTCTGTCAGGCAGTCACACGTTGTGATGGCAAAGGCAAAAAAACTCTCCCTTTTTGAACGTGGACGGGTTGTTGAACTGCATAAGCAGGGTCTCTCACAGCGTGCCATCGGTGCTGAGGTGGGACGCAGTAAGACAGTCATATGGAATTTCTTAAATTATCCTGAGGGTTATGGAACAAAAAGGTCAAGTGGAAGACCCAAAAATATTTCATCAGTACTGAGCCGGAGGATCCTATTGGCTGTCCGTCAAGACACTGGACGATCCTCGACCCAAATTAAGGCCCTTACTGGTGCTGACTGCAGCCCCATAACCATCAGACGGCATCTGAGACTGAAGGGCCTCAAAAACAAAAACCTTGTCTCCTTGAATGCCACAGAACTGCTTGTTTGGACTTTGCAAGAGAGCACCAAACATGGGACATTCAAAGGTGGAAGAAAGTTGTATTCTCTGATGAGAAAAAATTTAACCTTGATAGTCCTGATGGTGCTTTTTTCCTTCAGTGGAACAATGGAGCTTCAGGAAATGCAGGGGTGTCAAACGGCCGCTAGCTATGTCCAGATGTCGCAGAGAGCATTCCTTATGACTGAGGGCCCTCGTCTGTGTGGTAACGACTGGGTTTTTCAACAGGACAACGCTACAGTACACAATGCCCGCAGGACAACAGACTTCTTCCAGGAGAATAACATCACTCTTTTGGCCCATCCTGCGTGTTCCCCTGATCTAAATCCAATTGAAAACCTTTGGGGATGGATGGCAGGGGAAGTTTACAAAAATGGACAACAGTTACAGACAGTAGATGGCCTTAGTGTGGCCATCTTCACCACTTGAGAAATGTTCCCACTCACCTTGTGGAAACGCTTGCATCAAACATGCCGAAACAAATTTTGGAAGTGATAAACATTAACGGCGGAGCTACTCATTACTGAGTTCATGTTTGGAAGTTGGATTTCTGTTCTCTTGTTAAGATTCAGCTATGCTAAATATGATTTTTTGCAATTTTTCAAGTGGTCTTAAATTTTTGATCAGGACTGTATATCTATATTAATGTACCTACATCAGCAGTAACTTCAGGTGGATAATGTAGCATAAATAAATAGGGTAATATAATAGGGGCACATATATGTGCAGGCCTCTTTTATGTGGGTATCAATGCTTGGTAATCAAATGTACGAACAAATAATACAAATAATCTGCCTATGCCACAGGATTTGATATAACCACACAGTGAGCATAATTTAAGGCGCAAACAATATAATACATATAGCGTATATTTAAAATAATATATATCCAAAGGTATAACATTGGTTTGAAAAAAGAGAACCACCAAGCTATTTTACCATGATGTTTCCACCTCATGATACTTTATGATATCGCTATGATATTTCCACTTCATGATACGGCAAGAATCTAAAGATGCTGAAAGATCCATAAGAGACATTTAACAATTTCTCTGTTACAGTTCTTTCCATGGTGAAAAAAAAAAGCAAACACTACTAATGAAAAAGAACATCTCATGTGCAATACAGATTATATTTTGGCGATAAGTGGTAACTGTGTAGACGTCAGCTCCATTTTTGGCACTCATGTGTTGTCGACCTGACATACATACAGATCTCAGTTTAACATCACCATCTATACTCCCTTTTATACAATTTTTTTTTTTTTATTACGTTCTAGAATGAGTGGTTCCAAATGTCGAGTGCCTGTTATCTACATACGTAAGTACACTTTTTGCGATGGGGTGAGTCACTTTGACAAGAGCACCGGGTCCAGAGTGAATAGGAGGGTGAGCCGCTACAATTCTTTCAATTAATGCTAACAATTAATAGGACCCCTTCTAGGTCCTGGGGATACGTATGTACCTTTTTGTGTTCCCTTTTTTCCCCGGATTGGGTTTGCACCCTTATGTCCCCATAACTCTTACTCGGAGTGATAGGAATCTCAACGTCCCACTTGGTACCCCTGGCACCAAACTTCTAGTATCGGCTTGGTTTGAGTCCTTTTCTGACGTCAGGAGAGCGCTTCACTCAGTAGGTAATAAAAGACACAACAGTGATGTACTGAATGAACACTCTGAGGTTTATTTTTAATGCACACAGGTTATATAGAGGGGGCTTTACCCCCTTTATTAGCATATCATCGTAAGTTATGTATTCAACCTATCATATTAACACGCTCTATTCTACAGACAGTGAAAGAGAAACAAAAACGGAACTTTCATATTAGGAATATTGTCCGGGAGTAGTGCCAAAGAGATAAAATTCAGGGTTACAGAGAATAGAAACTTAACAGCAATTAGTTTGACAGCAATCAGAGCTATTTCCTAACAGAGAAACAAAACTTCAGCAAAATGCAGAATTTGTTTTTGACATTAAAAAGAACATGGATTCCTTTCAAATCCCCTCTTAGAACCTTTAGTGTATCACACTACGTGGTTCTTTCCTTTCTAGTCCTTTTTCTCTCTATATAATATTAGGTAATTCTTATACCCATCTGGGCTTCGATCCTCCTGGGGTAGAGTAGTCTGATATAATGACACATTAGAGAGCCCTTTTTCTAGCATTCGTTTCACACAAGGAATAACACATAATGCTACTACACCTATTACTACAATTACTATTAGAATGACAATCCCTAGTTGTATGAGACCTTGTTTCCAACTTGTGAACCACCCAGAGTATTGATCCCATGGATTATTTATACCTGAGTTCTTTTTCAGTTCTATTGACAGATCTTCAAGCTTTTTTATAGCTATTGTGACCTTACCAGTGGGGCCAGTATTATTTGGTATGTATGTGCAACAGGAGGTTGGATCAGTCAGTACTCGGCACACTCCGCCCTTCTCTGCAAGAATCATATCCAACACCATTCGATTCTGAAATGTCATGATTGAGTCTGCTTGTAGTTCTTCTGATACCCCTTGTAATGCATCTCTGGTATAGTTTACAAACCTTTGCTGATTGTAGTATATGTAATTTATCCAATCCACATTTTTATTCACAGTAATGATGGGAAATATTGATTCAAATCCGGCGGCTACTTGATCTCTAGCTTTGAACTCATCTGGGACCCCTCTTGGAACACCTATTGCATCTATATACACATGGGGATCAAAACTTGAAAGGGGGCTGCTTCTTTTGTTTATCTTTAGCACCCCTTTGTCTGTAATATCTGATTCAGTAAAAATGTGCATGTTCATTATAACTTTGGCAAGCGCACATTCACCTTTCCAGGCACCTTCCAGTCTGGATCTTATTTTTCCATCTCCACAGATCCAGTACACATCTCCTATGGAGTATACTTGATTCTGAGTGAGGGATATGTTCAGATTGCTGTATTTGTGACAATAACCTTTGGTGAAATTCTGTTCATTCCTCCCATGTGTACTACCTTTGTAACATGTGTAGTTACCTGGATATACCTGGATTCCTGCCCCAGGGCGAGGATTTTTTAGCAACAGAGGGTATTTTGATTTCCATTCTGTACATGCACTGTGGTTATAAGACATATTAACAAAAAGAGTCAAAAAACATTCTTCAACACTTTCTGGTAACACTAGGGGTACGGTACCTAGGTGTGGCTTGGCAGCACCGCACATGTAACAGTTACTTTTATTCACAGAGGCTGCACTATACTTCATCCACTCCAGCCACAAATTAACATCAGAAAAACCCGTCCCCATGGCCAAAGTATCCTCATATGTGGGATCAGATATGGCCCTTAGGTTTTTTAAAGAAACTATATGTGGGGCTAGTGGGTTTTTGGGGACACCTGTGATGGGTTGGTATTCCTTAGACTTATACATATCTCTAAGTTTGAACATTTGTGTTACCCGGGAAGTCGCAGCTCCCCACATTTTATGGAAGTACCATCCCAATACATAATCTCCTTCATCATATTTACCAGGGTTTTCTATTGTCAATATAATTTTCATTTCCGCTGACCTTTTTTTGCAATAATTCAATGAGGAGGTGTCCACATAACACGTCCCTCTCTCAAGGAGTGTCATTCTAGTCAAAAGGGACTTAGAATTTGTATCCCTCCTTTTGAGGGCGCTTTCTGGTTTATATCCCCATTCAGTCCCTGTATTCCATCCCACTGATCCTCAATATGCACAACCTTTTCCCCAGTATGAGTCTGTTACACATATATAGGCCTGTCCTTCTACATAGTTGTTGGAACAGTAGTTATAATATGAACATGTTTTCAATATATCACAAAGACAAAAGGTGTAGGTAGCTACGTGAGGGTTAGATGAATTATACCAAAAGGTGATGACGCCGCCCTTGCTAGTTGCGGCTACTTCTCCCATACTGCTAATTGGTAAAATCAACAAGATTATTGAAGCAATCTTAGTCAGTACATTCAACCATTTTCCAGAAAAGAGTGAGGAGCTCATCATGTTGGAGGTCAGGGCCGTCTGCCCCCGTTAGTACCTCTGGGCCTTGTTGGAGGTCAGGGCTGTCTGCCCCCGTTAGTACCGCTTGTCCTTCTTCAAGGCCAAGGCTGTCTGCCTCCGTTCCTGCCTCCTCTCTTGCTCTCACAAGCTTCACTCGGGTGGCGTGGATCCAAGTTGAAGATTGTTCAGTCAGCACGGCTGTTCTGGTTACTGCGACCACGGTAGTGGGTGGGCCATATGCGAAGTCATAGAAGGACAGGCCTATATATGTGTAACAGACTCATACTGGGGAAAAGGTTGTGCATATTGAGGATCAGTGGGATGGAATACAGGGACTGAATGGGGATATAAACCAGAAAGCGCCCTCAAAAGGAGGGATACAAATTCTAAGTCCCTTTTGACTAGAATGACACTCCTTGAGAGAGGGACGTGTTATGGTTTATATCCCCATTCAGTCCCTGTATTCCATCCCACTGATCCTCAATATGCACAACCTTTTCCCCAGTATGAGTCTGTTACACATATATAGGCCTGTCCTTCTACATAGTTGTTGGAACAGTAGTTATAATATGAACATGTTTTCAATATATCACAAAGACAAAAGGTGTAGGTAGCTACGTGAGGGTTAGATGAATTATACCAAAAGGTGATGACGCCGCCCTTGCTAGTTGCGGCTACTTCTCCCATACTGCTAATTGGTAAAATCAACAAGATTATTGAAGCAATCTTAGTCAGTACATTCAACCATTTTCCAGAAAAGAGTGAGGAGCTCATCATGTTGGAGGTCAGGGCCGTCTGCCCCCGTTAGTACCTCTGGGCCTTGTTGGAGGTCAGGGCTGTCTGCCCCCGTTAGTACCGCTTGTCCTTCTTCAAGGCCAAGGCTGTCTGCCTCCGTTCCTGCCTCCTCTCTTGCTCTCACAAGCTTCACTCGGGTGGCGTGGATCCAAGTTGAAGATTGTTCAGTCAGCACGGCTGTTCTGGTTACTGCGACCACGGTAGTGGGTGGGCCATATGCGAAGTCATAGAAGGACAGGCCTATATATGTGTAACAGACTCATACTGGGGAAAAGGTTGTGCATATTGAGGATCAGTGGGATGGAATACAGGGACTGAATGGGGATATAAACCAGAAAGCGCCCTCAAAAGGAGGGATACAAATTCTAAGTCCCTTTTGACTAGAATGACACTCCTTGAGAGAGGGACGTGTTATGGTTTATATCCCCATTCAGTCCCTGTATTCCATCCCACTGATCCTCAATATGCACAACCTTTTCCCCAGTATGAGTCTGTTACACATATATAGGCCTGTCCTTCTACATAGTTGTTGGAACAGTAGTTATAATATGAACATGTTTTCAATATATCACAAAGACAAAAGGTGTAGGTAGCTACGTGAGGGTTAGATGAATTATACCAAAAGGTGATGACGCCGCCCTTGCTAGTTGCGACTACTTCTCCCATACTGCTAATTGGTAAAATCAACAAGATTATTGAAGCAATCTTGGTCAGTACATTCAACCATTTTCCAGAAAATAGTGAGGAGCTCATCATGTTGGAGGTCAGGGCCGTCTGCCCCCGTTAGTACCTCTGGGCCTTGTTGGAGGTCAGGGCTGTCTGCCCCCGTTAGTACCTCTTGTCCTTCTTCAATGCCAAGGCTGTCTGCCTCCGTTCCTGCCTCCTCTCTTGCTCTCACAAGCTTCACTCAGGTGGCGTGGATCCAAGTTGAAGATTGTTCAGTCAGCACGGCTGTTCTGGTTACTGCGACCACGGTAGTGGGTGGGCCATATGCGAAGTCACCTTGGGATTTTCCTTTCTTCAGTGTTTTGATCACTACCTCATCCCCCACCCTGTATGGGTGGGTGGGTTCCTGTGGAAGAGAGGGGGACTTACAAGCAACTTTTTTCTCAGTTTTATTAAGTACCTGGTACCTGGGCGGGTGGGGAAAGGCCTTCCTATGAGTATCTGTAAGGATTCTCAATGCTGTTATATCCTACCCCCTCTTTTCAGACTAATCCTGTCTTAGGATTTTTCTGCAATACTGGATAACACCAGTCTTGCTGTTCCTGTTCAGTGGCATATCTTTGAAGATAAGTAAGCATTTGTGACATCTCAGGGGTTGGAGGTGCCAAACATGGCATCTACCAATGGTTACACAAACCTGTGGGGTTGCATTTGGCCACTCGTTTCGCCACCTTATCTGCCAGCGCATTGCCCTGTGAGACATGATCCTTACCATCTGCTGCCGTGAATCCTCTCCTCTGTCAAATCATACCATGGTCCCACACTACCCCATGTGCGTATCTACTCTCAGTATAGATGGTGACAGGTTTATCAGTATGTAGAATACATGCTCTAGTGAGTGCAATGAGCTCAGCTGCCTGCTGTGTTGAGTGTGGATGTCCTTGAGTAGGCCTACAACATCATGTGTAGTGTGCAAAAATGATGTAACGTCACATTGTGAAAGGAGTTGCCAACTCTACCATCATAGCACAGGCTGCAAGAGAACACAGACATGCTGGCATCCCTTGAACAGGGGTGGGCATTACCTTTGAGAAAAATACACAAGAATGCAACTTGCCTCCGTGTTCTTGTGTCAGTACACCCGCCATGGTTTTACAATTTTGTCGTGCAAACATGTGGGCAGTTTGTAGTCAGGGAGGCCCAATCCTGGACTTGACATTAATGAACATTTCAGATAATCAAATGCATTGTACATTTCTGAAGACCATTTTATTAAATCAGGTTTGTCCTGTAGTGTTGCCTCAAGATTTTGTCATAGTAGGAACAGTCTGGGATCCATTGTCTGCAGTAGTTTATCATTCCAAGGAAGGATAGCATTTCCTTCTTGGAGAGCGGGGTGACCAGGCCCGCTACAGACTGAACTCTCCCTGGACTGATCCTCCTTTCCCCCTTTGTGAGGACAAACCCCAAGTATTTGACTTGCTGTTTACACCATTGCATTTTCCCTAATGACACTTTGTGTCCACATTCAAACAACCATTGTTATACCATCCTCAATGTTGGCCTCCACTGACATACTGCACAACAGTAAATCATCCACGTATTGCAACAACACGGAACCTTGGGGGGGGGGGGTGCCATGGTTTTAACGTGGCTTGGAGGACTATGCTGTACACTACAGGTGAATCAGCATATCCCTAGGGTCTGCCCCAGGTCAGTTGACGTCTGTCAAAGGAAAAAGCAAAAATTAGTCTGGTCTTCTTGTCAACTGGGACAGAAAAGAATGCATTTTTCAGATCTATCACACTGAACCAAACAGCGTCTGCTGGAATGGCAGATAGTAATTGAGTGATGTCAGGTACAATAGGGGCTATTAGGCACAATGATGTTGTTGATGGCCCTTAAATCCTGTACAAAGCGAGTAGCACCATCTGCCTTTGTCACTGGATTTACAGGCATGCTGTAGGGTGAAATCACCTCTTCCAGGATTCCCTTTTTGTAGGAATTCTTTTATCATTGGCCTAAGTCCATCGAGTTTCTCTTTTGGCAGTAGGTATTGTTTTTGGAAGACGGAAATGACACTTGGTTTTACAGTAGCTTTGTAAGGTGTGCAATCTATGAATCCTGTGTCATATTCATGTGAAGACCATAATGCAGGGTTAATGTTGTTAAGTTCTGGGTGGTTCTGTATGTTTGCAAGAATCAGTGGCACTGGTGTAGAGATTGAAATGAGATCTGAGTGTACTCTTATGCCCAGATTTTTGGTTGACACTTGTAAGTCAAGCTTAATGAACAAATCTTTACTTAACACACTTGAGGTTGCACTGCTATCTACCATGAATCCTACTCTCAGTCATCTAAGTCCACCCCTTTTAGTCGGACGCTGTGGTCCTCCTACTCTGTCATTAGATTCCCAGCTGCCCATGAGGACAGAGCTCTGATGTCCAGCATAACACTTAACATGTAACACATAACTTCAAACATTGAAACAAACAGATCTGACAATACAGACATAAACAAACAAAAGGCCCATAAAAACTTTTCTTTGATTTCAATAATAATAAAAAATGTACAGCTTGATCAATGTTGTTGGCACCAATAAAAACCAAAAACTTCCAAGAAAAATAAAATTCTCAATGCGCATATTATATGAAAACAGATATCGTACTCCATACACATTCATATACAGCTCTTCTAAAAGCATCCATTAGGGCTCTTTCACACTTTCAACTCCACTACAACTCAGAGCCACACCCA
The DNA here is from genome assembly GCF_014858855.1 of Bufo gargarizans. Lineage (NCBI taxonomy): Eukaryota > Metazoa > Chordata > Amphibia > Anura > Bufonidae > Bufo > Bufo gargarizans. The sequence goes on along the minus strand of NC_058081.1, from coordinate 223,337,406 downwards.
TTCACATACCACTGAATCATTTGTCTTCCAACCTAATCACACAATTGTCTTTGTTTCATCCCAAAACTTGCAGCACAGACAAACACAGCTTTCCTGGAAACAGATAGCCACACCACACACAGAATTGCTAATAGTATATCTCGTTGTGCTGTTTTCCAATGTTTTCTGATCTTCACTCTGTGATTAATCAACTCTTATAAGAAGACAATATACATGTTTTAATCATACAGTCATGTTGTTAAACCCAAATCATTTTATATGCCAGGTGTTCTTAGTTAATGTTGTACATATATAATAATTCTTGGATTCTCACATTACACTGCTGGGGAAAGAAAATTATTGAACAATTTTTTTTTTTTCTATAATAATATTACACATATAACATCACTTACTCTGCAGGATTCCCTACCCCTTTGTATCATGTAATCCATATCCTAGGACGGGTCATGGTCAAAATGTGGCCATGCTTCTTTGTCTCCCAGACAAATACCCTTTATCATGTCCATGTAGTACGGGCTATTATCGCCGTCCCTGGGAAAAGGGGCTAGCAGCTTGCATGAACTCAGTCCATCCAGCTAAATTATCCACCCATGGATTAACTAGGAAGTAATTTATGGGACTACACCGTGCAACATAAACTTTGCATGTTTCTCCCGTCTCAGGTTTGGGATAATTTGTTTTAGACTCTTGTGACCCCATTCCGTCTGATATTTTAATGATGCTACTTTCCTAGAACTAGCTGTACTGAAGCGTTAAGGATTCGACAAATTAATCCTGTCAACTAGGCAAAGGACTCAGGTCTGATCACAAAATATCAGAGAGTTTCATCAAACATATAATTTGTTGCTTTGGTCTGCCACTTGTGTTCACCTATCCCCGGGTTAATGGATTGCTCCTAGCCGGGGGTGGGGCGTATTGCAGACCTCCGCAACACAGTAAAACAACAATGCCATGTCCTTAAAACTCTATGCAAATAGTGAACTTCAGTCCGTTCACTTACCACCCGGACATCAGTATCCTTATATCAACTCTAATATTCTTATACTTTAAAACAGCTTTAAAAGAGTCAAACCAAGCTCCATCCTTGTCTCCCTGAGACAATATTATCTAGTGCGCACTATATTTTCTCTGAGTGATCCTCACGGCGGACTCCCGGAGTCCCCGGGTCACTCCCCCAGACTCCCGGAGTCTGTTCCCTGTATCCCTGATACAGTAATTATACTAGAAGTTGTAGGTTCTACTTACTAGATCGAGACGTGGTTGTCGGATCGGCCAGAGGACAATAACAGATGCCTTTCTTACCAAACCCGATGACCTTCTCGACCCCGGACACAAGCCCCCAAACTGATAGGAATCTCAACGTCCCACTTGGTACCCCTGGCACCAAACTTCTAGTATCGGCTTGGTTTGAGTCCTTTTCTGACGTCAGGAGAGCGCTTCACTCAGTAGGTAATAAAAGACACAACAGTGATGTACTGAATGAACACTCAAACACAGTGCCAAAGAGATAAAATTCAGGGTTACAGAGAATAGAAACTTAACAGCAATTAGTTTGACAGCAATCAGAGCTATTTCCTAACAGAGAAACAAAACTTCAGCAAAATGCAGAATTTGTTTTGACATTAAAAAGAACATGGATTCCTTTCACGGGGTATTAGAGATCGAGCCCTCCGCTGGGCCCTAACAGATAGGGACGGACCTGTTTGTGGGTCATATGTTAATTAGTATACCCCATGGACATATCCAGTGGGACTAATTTAATCATAGGGACTTGTTTGTAACAAGCCCCATTATATATCAAGCCCCGAAGTTGATGTTGCGCCAGAAACTGTATATAATGTTTTATTACATCTCTATATATAATATGGAGAGTATAGGTGAACAGTGCATATAGATTTTGCCGTAGCGATGATTTTCCTCTTATGTATAGGACCTGGCCATAATGAAGAGTTTTAAAACTGAGTAGGACCTGTAGTTGCTGGGATACGGAGACACATAGGAACATGTGATGTGTCAGGTGACTGGCAACGGGGGTAGTGTCCTAGCAACAATGTCAGATCCTAGTCATGTCGCCGAGCACATGATCGCTGGAGATGCCGGCCTACTGCGGAGACCAGGAAGTGAAAGTCAGGCATGCACAGTAGCATGCTGGAAGCGCTGTTCATCTTACTCAATGTGTTTGTCTGTTCCTTGGGCTCAGCTGTGTTGTAAGTACTAGTTTATACATGGAGTTTTGTCACACATGTAAGTTGTTGGTAATGCGGTCACTGTGGATATCACAGGTGGAATTGTCTAAGGGGAGGGGTTATTTCTGATACCTTGGGACAGCCCCCCAACCAATTCTGATTGAGTAGGATGTATAATTAAGCTAACATTATATAGCTTAAAAAGACTTTGTTGTCTAAACGTTGCTTTTTTTTCGGTGTTAATAAACACAAAATTGGATTCAAGACTGGGAGTGCTGTGGTTTTTTTTATCTATTTTTTGGGCTACCAAGGGGGCCCTCAGGTCGGGGCCTGGCACAATTTTACACAGAAATCGACTAACAAGTGGTGCTGTCCTGTTTTCACTTTGACGAGTAGGAGGGCGAGCCGCTACAATTCTTTCTTTCATATTTTATGACAACCTATAGTAAACTTTTCAATCGTCTTCCTTATTTTGTTTACTGTACTTCAGGATTTGAGTTTACCATCAAACCCAATTTTATTTCAGTGGTTCATAAATGAACATCAGGGGTTTTGACTTTCACACATTTTAAAAAGTGGTACATTTTTTCTGGCAGATGAAAACAACCAGCTTTTATTGATTTTGCCGATAACTCAACATATTCTTCTCATTGACAAACAAATTCAAATTGCAAACAAAGAAGAACATTTTTCAAAAAGAACATTCTATTTACATCATGCAAGTTTGGAAGAAGCTAATAAATACTGAAAAAGTTAGAGTTATATGAACCGGATAAAAGGCATTATAATGACACAGCCATCAAGAGTATACAATATGCAAGGCATTGTGAGGACAAGCAGTAATGGAGTAAACAGCCATTGGGTCAGCATTAGGCCTCAGGGTTACATTTGAAATTAGAAGGAAATGAGTTGGATGCAGAATGAAAAGAATTTTAGTTTTGCATACAGGACCAATTATTTACTAAAAATGTTAAAAACAAATATAGAATTATATATACATTCCCCCCCCCCCCAAAAAAAAAAATATATATAAAGATAAATGATGTGAAGTTCATATACATACATATTTCATTCTGAATTGCAGTACATGATTATATGAATATATGAATGACTAAATGATAATTGAAATACATGATTGTATGAATAAAGCGATATATGAAAAAACAGGTTGTATAAATGAGTGAGTGCTTATACTGTCAGTGATAAGCACTCAATTCCCACAAAAAACGTAGCACATTAGCATATAATACCTCTCAATAGCTCATAATATTTGATATATATTCAGAACAGTAATTGTATATTGCATAAATGACCAATATAGTTATGAGTAGCCTATATATTGTGGATGGATACTGCAAATATCATAAACCAATTAGTTAGTCCATAATCCAAATGTTATTTGATGACACTTAATCCATAGTCTTCATTTGAGGATTCTAGTAGTCAGGATAATATTCAGTAGAAGCGCTGACTAGTTTTAATCAGCTAGTTTTAATCAGCAAGCCAGGCGCACCCAACCCCCACATTCTCCATTTATTGTTCTCCAAGGAAAAAAATAACGAAGGGGGTAGTGCTGCCCCTCCCTAGATAAAGAAAGTATGTACTATGCCCTTTGATTATCATAGTCAGTGCTTCTAATGAATATTGTGAAGTGATTATCAGGTCTCAGGTCGACCAACACACGAGATGGCCAAAAATGGAGCTGGCCTCTACACATTTAACAGTTATCACCAGAATATAATCTGTATTACACATGAGATGCTCTTTTTCATTAGTAGTGTTTGTTGTTTTTATCACCATGGGAAGTACTGTAACAGAGAAATTGTTAGATGTCTCTTATGGATCTTTCAGCGTCTTTTGATACTTTTAAATGTCACTTTACATTCTTGCAGTGTTATGAAGTGGAAACATAATAGCAACATCATAATGTATCATGAGGTGGAAACATCATGGTAAAATAGCTTGGTGGATCTCTTATTTCAAACCAAAAATCTGCTGTATGCATTATATTGTTCTTGCCTTAAATTATGCACACTGTGTGGTTATATGAAATCCTGTGGGAAAGGCATCTTATTTGTATTATTTGTACCCCTATTGCTATTACCAGCCACCCCCATATATTCACACATACTGTATTACCTGTTCCCACCATATATGTATATTACTTCAGTAAGGCGGTCACTTTTAGTGCCGGCCACCTGTATATACATGTATATATTGCTAGTCATTTCTATATGAAAACGTATATTATATTAGATGGCCAATCACTTGTATATATATATATATATATATATATATATAGGCCAAATATGACCCCACATTCACTAGACAACATATATATCTGCAAAGAATAATTCAAGGCAACTGGACATACTGTAGATTTCTTGAAAACGTTTCACTCGTTCTTCCAACGAGCTTTCTCAATTCTGAGTGACTGTACAAAAATTCTGGGAATAAATATGTAACTGAATCCACATCTGGTAATTATACCCAGCATTGGTTCAAAGGTGTTGATTCCATTATCCTAATTGGGGTCAGTAGGTGATAAAGACTTCCCAGAAAAAGGTGTCGAGACAGCATTGTATGTGGCAGACGTGTGCTGTCTCGACACCTTTTTCTGGGAAGTCTTTATCACCTACTGACTCCAATTAGGATAATGGAATCAACACATTTGACCCAATGCTGGGTATAATTACCAGATGTGGATTCAGTTACATATTTATTCCCACAATTTTTGTACACTTAGAATTTAGAAAGCTCGTTGGAAGAACGAGTGAAACGTTTTCAAGAAATCTACAGTACGTCCAGTTGCCTTGAATTATTCTTTACAGATATATACCATGACCTGGATAAATGAGAACCTTCACAGACATAGACAACATATAGGAGAACAATCTGAAAATATATTAACTCCATTTTATCCAGCGTTAAGATAGGGGAGCTGATACTGCCCGCCATTCCTATACATATGTATACACTGAATTTCCAGCTACCACCACAAAGCTCTGAGTACCTGCGGGCAGGGGGGATGCGAGCGGGGAGATCGAGCAGGGAAAAATCTGCGCTGATCCGCGATAGTATATAGTAATATACTGTATACTGTTAGAGTATATTATCTGCTGTAAATACTTAGAGCTTACTATATTTTTATTCTACTACATTTCATTATTATGGATTTGTAGGTGGATTAAGTAAAGCATGAATTAAATATGTGCCTGTATTGCCTGTGAGATCCAGGGGGCTGGATCTCACAGACTGTCATGGAAGGCAGCCACGATGCCTAAAGAAGGCTTCGGGCTGGCTTCCCTGCCATCGGGTCCCCATCACAGCAGCGTGAGGACTTGATGACTACTCTATCCCTCCCTCCACACAGCTCACTTGCCACGGTCATCAGGGGTTAATGCACCTGCATCAGTGATTTCACCAATGCCAGTGCATGCAGTAGCGTTCTGGCTATGAGTGACGGATTGGGTGGGTCTTTAAGTCAGGACATCTGCTCCGCACATGTACGGCGCAGCTACTTAAGGGGTTAAGCATCATTTTTTTGTTTGGTTCTGATTTTATTTAATTTTTTGCAAATAGAACTAAATTGTCACCCTCTTTAGCTATTTTATTTTATTTTTTTTGTTGTATTTTGGGAGGAGGTCTACATCTCCACACCTTCTAATAGTTTCTTTTGATGATGTGTTCTGGTATGGTTGTTTCTTGGATGATATTTTGATCATCTGGAAGGGTGCTGAGATGGCCATACCAGACCATACCTAACCCTTCATGTCAAACTTGTTTTCTGGATCTGAATTTATGGGAAGATATTCAGGAAAAACATATTCAGTCTACCATTTTTAGCAAGACATTTGTGGGCAACACAGTCCTTAATGCAGCCAATTGCCATCCAGTTCACACTAGTGAAGCCATATGATTGATTTTTTTCGAGCAAAAAGAATGTACTCCACTGAAGTTTTATTTGACAAACAAGTTGAAAGCATCAGTCAGATATAATATAATAAAGGTTATGAAAAGAAAACTATCACTAATGCCTTTAATAAAACTCATCATAAAATGTGAGATTTGCTATTGCTCATTGACATAGCTAGCTGCAATAAAGATAATAGTCCCACATCAACATTTTTTACTACATGCTGCAACCAGTTTAAAGGCATTAAAAATTGTTTTGAAATATCTGTCCATTTTTTTTACCAGGATAAGTTATTGGCCAAAATGGCGTTGATGGTTAATGCAATGTGTAGACAGAAAAGGCTACACTTTGGCCAATATTTTATCCCCCAGTTAGTGTGTAACAAGAGCAAGACATGGCTGAGCCAGAAAAGCTTTTTTAAATGTGGAGTTAATAAATGCAAAATGTGAATATATGCAATCAACATCTCTAATACCAAGGACACTGGTATTTTTGAAAGTTTCATTAATTGTGATTCCCATCATATTGTGTACATGGTTTTATGTGCCAAGTGCAACCTGTATTGTATAGGCTGCATCTCTACAAAGCTTAGAAAACACAAATATGAGGATTTGTCTTATATCAACAATAAATCAAGTAATGCCTCTGGAGCTGCCAAACAATTGATATACGTGATCGTTCCACTGAGCATTCCAGTTTTTTTTATTTGGAACAAGTTAAATTGGTGGAAAATGGAAAAAAAAAAACTGTTATTATGGGAAGCTTTTTGAATATTGAAATTGCACACACAATATCCTAATGGACTCAATTTTAGGAGTGATTTATCTTATATTTATTAATTTCATTTATGTGGGTCTGATATTGTATATCCAGGATATAAGTGATTTTATGCCCTGTTTGTGGCATCTTTGGTGAGGGCTGAAGGTATATAGCTGATTTAATATATGAAGTGATTCTTTTTATTCTTGTATCCATGTTTTACCAGCTCCTGCAAAGGTGAAGAGTCTTATCTTCTATATGACATGCTACAGTTTAATTTTATTGGTTTAAGTGTATTTTTTTGGATGTTGGTCTGCAATATGTTAGCAGTGCTGCTGCATCATGGCTATTTAAATGTATTCTAAATAAATAATTGTATTTTACTTTCAAGTGTGGAAACTTCTTCTTCATTGGGATGAAACTGGATCTCATGTGGACCGTTCCAGGAAAGGAGGATCAAACGTTACCAGTGCTGCAGAGGATAAGTTCATTAGTCTCAGAAGCCACTAATTAACAGCTCCTCAAATTAGAGAGTACATGAATGCTTTACAGAGGTTAAAGGGGTTGTCCGAGTTATATAAGAAAAATATAACACTGAAAATCTAATGCTCAGCAATATATTCATAAGCTAAGCGAGTTTTAGGCAAAAAAGTTATATTTCCTCATTTCTCAGATTCTTTTCTGGCCCTATGTTTTACTTGACATTACAAAAATCTCTGAGATTTTCCTCATAAATAGTTGCATGTGTCGAAAAAGACTGCACCTCTCCCTGCTCTGCAAAGGAAGTGAATAAAAGTGCTGCCCTGAGTGAAATGTCTGACTGCTGGGGTACTCGGCAGCATGCAGTATGTGTAGGACTAGTGTTGAGCGTGAAATATTCAAATCGCAAACTTTAATCGTGAATATCGCCGCTTGGAAAATTTGTGAATATTTAGAATATAGTGCTATATATTCGTATTTGCGAATAGTGTTGAATATTCTAATTGCAAATTTATTGCGAATATATTACATTGCCGATTTTAGCAATCAAGTAAACAATGAGTGGAGATCACGTCAGTGACGTCTCGTGCACAGACACATACCTGCTCCTCAGGCTTGTGCAGGAAACATCATAAGAGCAGGTAGAGAAGCTGACATCACAGGTCATATGACACTCAGTAAAAACCTGAAAAAAGAGCCGCTGTAGATGAAGTAAGTCAATTGTAAACCCCTTACATTTGATTAGAACATACAAAGAACAAAAAAAATAACTCTGACAACCCCTTTAAGTGCTAAATGCATCTCAACATCAACTGTTCAGAGGAAACTGCAAGAATCAGGCCTCTGACTTTGAGGTTGAATTGCTGCAAAGAAGCAACTGTTGAGGAACAGCAAAAACAAAAAAAGATAATTGTTTGGGACAAAAACACAAGGAATGGACATTGGACCAGTGTCAATCTGTCTGATGAGTAAAAACTGAACTGCACACTGCTGATAGTATACCATATGGATTTCTAGGACTCAGGTTCTCACCCCATCAGACAATAAGAAGAACTCCAGAAATATCACATTGATCGTCGCTTAATGAAGCATACATATTAGTATTAGATCTGCAGCTGGTGTTGTAGCTTAATGAATCATACGTATTTTTATTGAATCTGCGGCTGATGTTATGTTTCAGCCAATAACGGCCTTTATCAAACTGGTGCTGCTGTGGGAAAAGGGGGTAGATAGATTTAGGAAGTCTGCACTCTCAAAGGAAAGGTATGCATCCCCACTGCAAATGAATGAGCAGACTAGTGGAATTTGATTCACTCATCTCTAGTGATGACTTATGTATTTTTTTTACCCTGATTAAAGGGGTTGTCCGGGTTCAGAGCTGAACATGGACATACCCTTATTTTCAGCCAGGCAGCCCCACTGAGACTAGCATCAGAGCATATCATGCTCCGATGCGCTCCCTTGCCCTGTGCTAGATCGCACAGGGCACGGGCTTTTTTGTTTATCATAACACACTGCCGGGTGGAAACTTCTGCACGACAGTGTGTTAGGTGACGCCACCTGGCTTCCTGGCAGATCCCATGGAGAGCCATGGTACGTCACCGCATCTCCAAAAAAAGCCTTTGCCCTGCGAGATTTAGCACAGGGCAAAGTACAGCATCGGAGCATGAACTGAAGTTAGGGGGGCTGCCGGGGTGAAAATGGAGGTGTGTCCGGGTTCAACTCTGAACCCGGACAACCCCTTTAAAGGGTTTCTACCACTTGCATATGACATATTTGGTGTTCAGACACTAGCGATCCGCTAGTGTCTGATGTACCATACAAGCTAATTATTACATTAATCCGTTCGGCCGTTTTGTCAAAAAAAGCACTTATATATTTATGCAAATGAGCCTCTAGGTGCTATGCGGGCGTTTTTCCAGCACCTAGAGGCTCCGTCTACCTTGCAGTTTGCCGCCCAGCGCCTCGCTCCAGTACGCCCATCTTCAACTCTATTTGATCCTCCCCCTGCTTCTGCCTTCCGAAATCTCGCGCCTGCGCCGTTCGTCGCGGCATTCGGCGCAGGCGCAGTCAATGTCTGACCGCTCCGTGCTCAGACATTTCCACTGCGCCTGCGCCGATGACATCAGCGCAGGCGCAGTGGAAATGTCTGAGCAGGGAGCGGTCAGACATTGACTGCGCCTGCGCCGAATGCCTCCGAATGCCACAACGAACGGCGCAGGCGCGAGATTTCGGAAGGCTGAAGCAGGGGGGAGGATCGAATAGAGTTGAAGATGGGCGTGCTGGAGCGAGGCGCTGGGCGGCAAACTGCAAGGTAGACAGAGCCTCTAGGTGCTGGAAAAACGCCTGCATAGCACCTAGAGGCTCATTTGCATAAATATATAAGTGCTTTTTTTGACAAAACGGCCGAACGGATTAATGTAATAATTAGCTTGTATGGTACATCAGACACTAGCGGATCGCTAGTGTCTGAACACCAAATATGTCATATGCAAGTGGTAGAAACCCTGAAAGTCCTCAATTTTAACATCATATGCCTGCGGTAAGCAATAAATGCAGTAAATCAAATATTTCCTGAAATCCAGATCAAAGTCAGTTCGCTTGGCTTCGATTCACTCAACAAGTCATCAGAGAAAAAGGGGTCTACTTTGAAAAATCAAAAATCTAAAAAAAAAATGATTTAACAATTGATTACTACTTAACTCCATATGTGTTCCTTAATGGTTTTCATAGCTTTAAAATGAATCTACAATGTAGAAAGTAAAAAAAAAAACATTGAATGAAAGATAGTGTCCAAAACTGATACTCCAGTTATTTGTATACTGTATGACAGTTCACCATATGAAGGCCACCAATGGTATGTATAGCAAGTGGTACCATCCAACATAAGGGAAATAAGGGAAACTACATTTCACTACACTTTCTTACCCACATACATTATAATTAGAATGGTGCATGTGTCATGTCTTGTTATTTAGATGATTTACTTTTTTCAACATATTGTTGTGAAACTCAGGAAGTAAATAAGACACAGAGCAGTTTGTCCACCTACTGTCCATTAACACACAACCCTCTACCTGCCTACCAAAATGAGTTGTCTATAATTTTACATAAAGTTTTGGGCATTTTTAACCAAAAGGAGATTGATTATATATTTGTTCAGCATCCAGTCACTGCTTTTTTTCACGTGCTTTATTAAGACAAGAATCCGCAGACACATATCTGACATATCGCATTATAAAACGCGGAATGTGTCTGCGGCTACATTGCATTTTGCAGTTGTTCATCAAGGAAATGTATTGAGCTTAATAGCCCAAGGAATAAAGAGGGTCATTATGCCTAGTAGGGGGGGGTGATTATAAGAAAAAACTGCTTAGTCGTGAGATTTATTGGATGCATGAATTAAGAACGTGTTCCCCCTCAGGCTTCAATAGAAAATATGACCTGATCTTGCAGTACTAATCCTTCCACTCTGTTTAGTTTATCATTGGATGTTTGCTATATACTGTATATATCTATATATCTATATATATATATATATATATATATATATATATAATTTTTATTTTTTGGTGTTTGCACATATAGAGTTAAGTATGTGATGATGGCTTAATTGCCTCCAGCCCATGTAGACCATGGGACTCCCTCCTGTTTTTTGGTTGGGGGGACATTGGTTTGTATGGACTGGCATTACAGTGTATAGTTGTCATGAGTAAGGACCATTAAGTTTTTTAGGTCCGATACGCGTAGGAGCTGTACGTTTTTTCCTGCATGTGGAGATTTTTGCACGTTGGAAAAAAGTGACACATTTTTCCGAAACTGGATTTTTTATTTTCTGTCTACAGAGCAGTTTGTTTGCACATATTCATTTGCACAGCGGGGCAGATATATGATAGTATTTGTACCTAGAAATCATCGGCCATTGCACCAGTTTTTCTAGTGCGTATCTCTTGCATGGCATATATTAACATGCTGCACCTAAAAAAACTGCCTTAGACAGTCAGAATCTTGGGTGCATTTAACAACTTATGCAGTTACACAGCATTCACAATGTATTACATGTTTAACATGCAAAGAACACACTACTTATAAATATTGCACAAAATAAAAATGGTGTAGGCAAAATATTCTGACGCAAAATGCAACTCTACAATTAAATCTTTCCTAAATAAAATTGCAGGTACTGTAAGACATTAACGGTTAAGTGACAATTAGAGCTCTAAAACATCTGTAAGTTGTATCCCAAGCTCACATTATCTTTAGTCTGCAGTACCATAAGGAACATTTTATTTAATCAAGACAACCAAACTAGCATATGATAGATTCTGAAATGGTTCCCAGGGTTTTGTAACAGAATCACTTTTTATTAGTTCAGGGAATGACTTGCATCAGAACTTAAAGTTGTTCACACAGGTGATATAATTCAATTCTGAGGTTACTTTCTATTAAGGAAAGGTTAGGATTTTTGAATATCAGAAATTATCAATTTTCTTGTAACCCACTTGAACTAGTATATCATGATGTATACTAACGAGCAAAAATGTTTTGAACTTTTGACTTTCCACTACAGCTTCGAACACGAGACTATCATCATTTTATCAGCAATCATCCTGGCTATGTCATACATAAATTGGACTTACAGCTATTTAGCATATGATTAGATATGCAGATTCTTGTCATGTAATTGTATTGTGACTATTTTGCTCCTAAAATTCTAAATTTAATTTTTTTATTATTTAGTTAGTACTGTATTTTGTAAATCCACCTTTTGGCTTTCAACATTGCCTGAATCCTTTTGGGCATGCTCTTAATCAGATTCAAGCATGTCTTGACTGAAATCTGTTCCCAGGTCTCTTCTACAGTGCTGCCCATAATTATTCATACCCCTGGCAAATTTTGACTTAAAGTTACTTTTATTCAACCAGCAAGTAATTTTTTGATGGGAAATGACATAGGTGTCTCCCAAAAGATAATAAGACTATGTACAAGAGGCATTATTGTAAGGGAAAAAAAAAAACATTTCTCAGCTTTTATTTACATTTGAGCAAAAAATACAAGATGTTCTGCACTGTGAAAAATCTCAGAGGACGTGGTCGGAAGCCAAAAGTGACATCTGTGCTGGCCAGGATGATAGAGAGGTGAAAAAGAATCCAAGGATCACCAACAAGGCCATCCTGGTGAATCTGGGCCCTTCTGGTGGCCAATCCACCACCTCTACTTTATTGCCATTGAACCATTTCTTCGCCAATATTGAAGTATGCTTCTAGTCACTATGTTGTCCTTCTCAAACCTTTAGTACTCTAGTGTAACAAATAACTCATCTTGCATGATACTTAAATATAACTCAGCATTCAGTCCACTCTCCGTACTTTTTTGCAAACTTTAGCCTATGATTCTTATGACGATATTGAAGTCGAGTGTCCCGGATGTTACAGTCACAGGTGCCAGGAGATCAGTGAGACTGGCAACACGTGGTTTGATCTGACAGGTTCCTTGTGGATACATTTGTGTCTGTGTTGTTTCTGATAATGGCCACACCCCTTGCCTCAGGTGTTGCCTATGTGGTAATTTAACCTTCCCCATTTATTGTGGCTTCTCCCACCATGCTGTGCAGTTTATAGCTTCAGTTTTGTTATGGATTGCTGGTGTCTGGATCTCAACTGAGTTCCTGTGCTTTCATAGCCATTTGAAGTTAAGTGTCTCTTTCCCCTGTTGTTTATTGTTTGGGTTTTCTTGTGTTGTTTTTTTGCATGCCATTTGTGTTTAGGCCTGAGGGAGACTTCTGTCCGTCCTACCATTTGAAGGAACAGGTTGTTTTTTGTCCAGACATTAGTACCAGGGTCCTACAGGGTGAGTCAGAACTTTAGGTTCCTGTGTATGAACTCACTTACCTGGGGTCAGTTCATACTTGCAGTCAGTCAGGACTTTGATTAGGGTTTCTGTAGGAGGTGACCTGCTCCTTTCCCTAGTTATCAGGCCTTTTCCCCTCACCCTTTTCCCTCTTACGTTCGGTGTGGGTTCCCCTCCCACACTGAAGCCTGACATAAACAGCCAACAGCAGTCATTTTTTTGAATGTTTCAGTACAGCCATGGATCCTATCGCTGCACTGGCCGAACAGCTGCAGGGGCTGTTTTTGGAGGTAGCTGACCTCTGCATGACCATCTTGCAGAACCAGAGACCATAAGCTGCTGTTCCTAGTTGTGGTTATCAGACCTGCCCTGAACCAAATATGGCCATCCCGGACAGATTCTCTGTGGGAAGTGATAATTAAATTTTGTTCAGAGAAGCGTGCACATAGTTTTTTAAGCTATGTCCACACCCTTCTGGACATGAGAGTCAGAGAGTTGGTGTGGTTATTTCGTTGCTTAAAGGGGACGCTCAGTCTTGGGCTTTTTCTCTGCCGACCGGTTCTCAGTCCCTCTGGTCGGTGGATGAATTTTTTAGAGCTTTGGGTCTCATTTACGATGACCCGGCCCAGACCTCCCTGGCCGAGACCAAGTTACATGACCTTCGTCAGGGAGAGCATTCTGCTGAGATCTATTGCTCTTACTTTAGGAGGTGGGGTACAGAAACTAAGTGGAACGATACGGCTTTCCATAGTCAGTTCTGTCAGGGATTAACAGAGGCTGAATAATGCTTTAGCCTTTCAGGAGAATCCAGAGTCTTTGGAAGCCACTATGTCTCTTGCTGTACGTATTGATAGAAGCCTGAGAGAGAGAGAGATCTAGGGGCCCCCACTCTCAGGACGTACTATCACATATCATAATGTCTTCCTCTGACAATTTGGGTGAACATACTCCAGGGTTTAGGTCTGGGGATGAACCTATGCAATTAGGGGGAGCTACTCCTGGATCTGCTTTCAAGAGTATTGGTCGTAGGAAGTGTGTGTGTTTTTTTTCTGCAGACAAAAGGGACATTTTATCAATGTATGTCCATGCATTCAGCGTCAGAAAGAAAATGGGATGTCTAATTCCCATCTGACTCTTGGAAGGGTAAGAGGGGATTCAGAGAACGTGCATTTTTCTTTGACTGGTAGTGCTTGAATTCTCCTGACTGCTGGGGTGGATCTAGAGTCCAAGACTGTGGGGATTGAGGTGTTTATCGACAGTGGGGCAGGGGTGAATATGATTGATGGTCAGTTTCTCCGTATGCATGGGTTGTCACCGAGTAGGGATGAGCGAACTCGAACTGTATAGTTCGGGTTCGTACCGAATTTTGGGGTGTCCGTGACACGGACCCGAACCCGGACATTTTCGTAAAAGTCCGGGTTCGGGTTCGGTGTTCGTCGCTTTCTTCGCGCTTTTGTGACGCTTTCTTGGCGCTTTTTGAAAGGCTGCAAAGCAGCCAATCAACAAGCGTCATACTACTTGCCCCAAGAGGCCATCACAGCCATGCCTACTATTGGCATGGCTGTGATTGGCCAGAGCACCATGTGACCCAGCCTCTATTTAAGCTGGAGTCACATAGCGCCGCCCGTCACTCTGCTCTGATTAGCGTAGGGAGAGGTTGCGGCTGCGACAGTAGGGCGAGATTAGGCAGATTAACTCCTCCAAAGGACTTGATTAACTGATCGATCTGCAGCTGTGGATCATTGAGCTGCTGATCCTCAATTGCTCACTGTTTTTAGGCTGCCCAGACCGTTTGTCAGTCACATTTTTCTGGGGTGATCGGCGGCCATTTTGTGTCTTGTGGTGCGCCAGCACAAGCTGCGACCAAGTGCATTTAACCCTCAATGGTGTGGTTGTTTTTTGGCTAAAGCCTACATCAGGGTGAAGCTGTCACACCAAGTGCATTTAACCAGCAATAGTCTGTTCATTTTTTGGCCATATACAAAATCAGGGGCAAGCTGCGCCTGTCACCAAGTGCATTTAACCCTCAATGGTGTGGTTGTTTTTTGGCTAAAGCCTACATCAGGGTGAAGCTGTCACACCAAGTGCATTTAACCAGCAATAGTCTGTTCATTTTTTGGCCATATACTAAATCAGGGGCAAGCTGCGCCTGTCACCAAGTGCATTTAACCCTCAATGGTGTGGTTGTTTTTTGGCTAAAGCCTACATCAGGGTGAAGCTGTCACACCAAGTGCATTTAACCAGCAATAGTCTGTTTATTTTTTGGCCATATCCCAGTCTAATTCTGTCACTAAATCTATACCGGTCACCCAGCGCCTAAATACTAGGCCTCAAATTTATATCCCGCTAAATCTGTCCTTAGTGCTGTAGCTGGGCGAGTTATTTAGTGTCCGTTCAAGCACATTTCTTGTTCTGGGTTGAAATACAATTCCCAATTTAGCAATTTCATAATTTAGTGGTTTCTGCTATATCAGAGCTATTTGAAATCTATCCCTAAAAGGGTATATAATATTCAAGGTGCACATTGGGTCATTCAGAATAACTTCACACACACCCGCTACTGTGTATTTCCAAGTCTAATTCTGGCACTAAACCCATACCTGTCACCCAGCGCCTAAATACTAGGCCTCAAATTTATATCCAGCTAAATCTGTCCCTAGTGCTGTAGCTGGGCGAGTTATTTAGTGTCCGTTCAAGCACATTTCTTGTTCTGGGTTGAAATACAATTCCCAATTTAGCAATTTCATAATTTAGTGGTTTCTGCTATATCAGAGCTATTTGAAATCTATCCCTAAAAGGGTATATAATATTCAAGGTGCACATTGGGTCATTCAGAATAACTTCACACACACCCGCTACTGTGTATTTCCAAGTCTAATTCTGGCACTAAACCCATACCTGTCACCCAGCGCCTAAATACTAGGCCTCAAATTTATATCCCGCTAAATCTGTCCTTAGTGCTGTAGCTGGGCGAGTTATTTAGTGTCCGTTCAAGCACATTTCTTGTTCTGGGTTGAAATACAATTCCCAATTTAGCAATTTCATAATTTAGTGGTTTCTGCTATATCAGAGCTATTTGAAATCTATCCCTAAAAGGGTATATAATATTCAAGGTGCACATTGGGTCATTCAGAATAACTTCACACACACCCGCTACTGTGTATTTCCAAGTCTAATTCTGGCACTAAACCCATACCTGTCACCCAGCGCCTAAATACTAGGCCTCAAATTTATATCCCACTAAATCTGTCCTTAGTGCTGTAGCTGGGCGAGTTATTTAGTGTCCGTTCAAGCACATTTCTTGTTCTGGGTTGAAATACAATTCCCAATTTAGCAATTTCATAATTTAGTGGTTTCTGCTATATCAGAGCTATTTGAAATCTATCCCTAAAAGGGTATATAATATTCAAGGTGCACATTGGGTCATTCAGAATAACTTCACACACACCCGCTACTGTGTATTTCCAAGTCTAATTCTGGCACTAAACCCATACCTGTCACCCAGCGCCTAAATACTAGGCCTCAAATTTATATCCCGCTAAATCTGTCCTTAGTGCTGTAGCTGGGCGAGTTATTTAGTGTCCGTTCAAGCACATTTCTTGTTCTGGGTTGAAATACAATTCCCAATTTAGCAATTTCATAATTTAGTGGTTTCTGCTATATCAGAGCTATTTGAAATCTATCCCTAAAAGGGTATATAATATTCAAGGTGCACATTGGGTCATTCAGAATAACTTCACACACACCCGCTACTGTGTATTTCCAAGTCTAATTCTGGCACTAAACCCATACCTGTCACCCAGCGCCTAAATACTAGGCCTCAAATTTATATCCCGCTAAATCTGTCCCTAGTGCTGTAGCTGGGCGAGTTATTTAGTGTCCGTTCAAGCACATTTCTTGTTCTGGGTTGAAATACAATTCCCAATTTAGCAATTTCATAATTTAGTGGTTTCTGCTATATCAGAGCTATTTGAAATCTATCCCTAAAAGGGTATATAATATTCAAGGTGCACATTGGGTCATTCAGAATAACTTCACACACACCCGCTACTGTGTATTTCCAAGTCTAATTCTGGCACTAAACCCATACCTGTCACCCAGCGCCTAAATACTAGGCCTCAAATTTATATCCCGCTAAATCTGTCCTTAGTGCTGTAGCTGGGCGAGTTATTTAGTGTCCGTTCAAGCACATTTCTTGTTCTGGGTTGAAATACAATTCCCAATTTAGCAATTTCATAATTTAGTGGTTTCTGCTATATCAGAGCTATTTGAAATCTATCCCTAAAAGGGTATATAATATTCAAGGTGCACATTGGGTCATTCAGAATAACTTCACACACACCCGCTACTGTGTATTTCCAAGTCTAATTCTGGCACTAAACCCATACCTGTCACCCAGCGCCTAAATACTAGGCCTCAAATTTATATCCCGCTAAATCTGTCCTTAGTGCTGTAGCTGGGCGAGTTATTTAGTGTCCGTTCAAGCACATTTCTTGTTCTGGGTTGAAATACAATTCCCAATTTAGCAATTTCATAATTTAGTGGTTTCTGCTATATCAGAGCTATTTGAAATCTATCCCTAAAAGGGTATATAATATTCAAGGTGCACATTGGGTCATTCAGAATAACTTCACACACACCCGCTACTGTGTATTTCCAAGTCTAATTCTGGCACTAAACCCATACCTGTCACCCAGCGCCTAAATACTAGGCCTCAAATTTATATCCCGCTAAATCTGTCCCTAGTGCTGTAGCTGGGCGAGTTATTTAGTGTCCGTTCAAGCACATTTCTTGTTCTGGGTTGAAATACAATTCCCAATTTAGCAATTTCATAATTTAGTGGTTTCTGCTATATCAGAGCTATTTGAAATCTATCCCTAAAAGGGTATATAATATTCAAGGTGCACATTGGGTCATTCAGAATAACTTCACACACACCCGCTACTGTGTATTTCCAAGTCTAATTCTGGCACTAAACCCATACCTGTCACCCAGCGCCTAAATACTAGGCCTCAAATTTATATCCCGCTAAATCTGTCCTTAGTGCTGTAGCTGGGCGAGTTATTTAGTGTCCGTTCAAGCACATTTCTTGTTCTGGGTTGAAATACAATTCCCAATTTAGCAATTTCATAATTTAGTGGTTTCTGCTATATCAGAGCTATTTGAAATCTATCCCTAAAAGGGTATATAATATTCAAGGTGCACATTGGGTCATTCAGAATAACTTCACACACACCCGCTACTGTGTATTTCCAAGTCTAATTCTGGCACTAAACCCATACCTGTCACCCAGCGCCTAAATACTAGGCCTCAAATTTATATCCCGCTAAATCTGTCCTTAGTGCTGTAGCTGGGCGAGTTATTTAGTGTCCGTTCAAGCACATTTCTTGTTCTGGGTTGAAATACAATTCCCAATTTAGCAATTTCATAATTTAGTGGTTTCTGCTATATCAGAGCTATTTGAAATCTATCCCTAAAAGGGTATATAATATTCAAGGTGCACATTGGGTCATTCAGAATAACTTCACACACACCCGCTACTGTGTATTTCCAAGTCTAATTCTGGCACTAAACCCATACCTGTCACCCAGCGCCTAAATACTAGGCCTCAAATTTATATCCCGCTAAATCTGTCCCTAGTGCTGTAGCTGGGCGAGTTATTTAGTGTCCGTTCAAGCACATTTCTTGTTCTGGGTTGAAATACAATTCCCAATTTAGCAATTTCATAATTTAGTGGTTTCTGCTATATCAGAGCTATTTGAAATCTATCCCTAAAAGGGTATATAATATTCAAGGTGCACATAGGGTCATTCAGAATAACTTCACACACCCGCTACTGTGCATTTCCAAATCTAATTCTGTCACTAAACCCATACCTGTCACCCAGCGCCTAAATACTAGGCCTCAAATTTATATCCCGCTAAATCTCTCGTTACCGCTGTCCTGTTGTGGCTGGGAAAGTTATTTAGTGTCCGTCAAAGCACATTTTTTGTTCTGGGTTGAAATACAATTCCCAATTTAGCAATTTCATAATTTAGTCGTTTCTGCTATATCAGAGCTATTTGAAATCTATCCCTAAAAGGGTAGATCATATTGAAGGTGCACATAGGGTCATTCAGAATAACTTCACACACACGCTTCTGTGCATTTCCAAGTCTAATTCTGTCACTAAATCCATACCGGTCACCCAGCGCCTAAATACTAGGCCTCAAATTTATATCCCGCTGAATTTGAATACAATACATTGGGCCAAATAATATATTTGTTGTTGTGGTGAACCATAACAATGAGAAAAACATCTAGTAAGGGACGCGGACGTGGACATGGTCGTGGTGGTGTTAGTGGACCCTCTGGTGCTGGGAGAGGACGTGGCCGTTCTGCCACATCCACACGTCCTAGTGTACCAACTACCTCAGGTCCCAGTAGCCGCCAGAATTTACAGCGATATATGGTGGGGCCCAATGCCGTTCTAAGGATGGTAAGGCCTGAGCAGGTACAGGCATTAGTCAATTGGGTGGCCGACAGTGGATCCAGCACGTTCACATTATCTCCCACCCAGTCTTCTGCAGAAAGCGCACAGATGGCGCCTGAAAACCAACCCCATCAGTCTGTCACATCACCCCCATGCATACCAGGGAAACTGTCTCAGCCTCAAGTTATGCAGCAGTCTCTTATGCTGTTTGAAGACTCCGCTGGCAGGGTTTCCCAAGGGCATCCACCTAGCCCTTCCCCAGCGGTGAAAGACATAGAATGCACTGACGCACAACCACTTATGTTTCCTGATGATGAGGACATGGGAATACCACCTCAGCATGTCTCTGATGATGACGAAACACAGGTGCCAACTGCTGCGTCTTTCTGCAGTGTGCAGACTGAACAGGAGGTCAGGGATCAAGACTGGGTGGAAGACGATGCAGGGGACGATGAGGTCCTAGACCCCACATGGAATGAAGGTCGTGCCACTGACTTTCACAGTTCGGAGGAAGAGGCAGTGGTGAGACCGAGCCAACAGCGTAGCAAAAGAGGGAGCAGTGGGCAAAAGCAGAACACCCGCCGCCAAGAGACTCCGCCTGCTACTGACCGCCGCCATCTGGGACCGAGCACCCCAAAGGCAGCTTCAAGGAGTTCCCTGGCATGGCACTTCTTCAAACAATGTGCTGACGACAAGACCCGAGTGGTTTGCACGCTGTGCCATCAGAGCCTGAAGCGAGGCATTAACGTTCTGAACCTGAGCACAACCTGCATGACCAGGCACCTGCATGCAAAGCATGAACTGCAGTGGAGTAAACACCTTAAAACCAAGGAAGTCACTCAGGCTCCCCCTGCTACCTCTTCTGCTGCTGCCGCCTCGGCCTATTCTGCTGCTGCCGCCTCGGCCTCTTCCTCCACCTCTGGAGGAACGTTGGCACCTGCCGCCCAGCAAACAGGGGATGTACCACCACCACAACAGCTCATGTCGCTTGCTGTCCCACAGTATGTTGTTCCCAGCCGGCACTACTTCTCCAAGAGAGCCGTGCCTTCCCTGCACAATCAAGTATCCGATAAAATCAAGTGTGCACTGCGCAACGCCATCTGTGGCAAGGTCCACCTAACCACAGATACGTGGACCAGTAAGCACGGCCAGGGACGCTATATCTCCCTAACTGCACACTGGGTAAATGTAGTGGCAGCTGGGCCCCAGGCGGAGAGCTGTTTGGCGCACGTCCTTCCGCCGCCAAGGATCGCAGGGCAACATTCTTTGCCTCCTGTTGCCACCTCCTCCTTCTCGGCTTCCTCCTCCTCTTCTTCCACCTGCTCATCCAGTCAGCCACACACCTTCACCACCAACTTCAGCACAGCCCGGGGTAAACGTCAGCAGGCCATTCTGAAACTCATATGTTTGGGGGACAGGCCCCACACCGCACAGGAGTTGTGGCGGGGTATAGAACAACAGACCGACGAGTGGTTGCTGCCGGTGAGCCTCAAGCCCGGCCTGGTGGTGTGTGATAATGGGCGAAATCTCGTTGCAGCTCTGGGACTAGCCAATTTGACGCACATCCCTTGCTTGGCGCATGTGCTGAATTTGGTGGTGCAGAAGTTCATTCACAACTACCCCGACATGTCAGAGCTGCTGCATAAAGTGCGGGCCGTCTGTTCGCGCTTCCGGCGTTCACATCCTGCTGCTGCTCGCCTGTCTGCGCTACAGCGTAACTTCGGCCTTCCCGCTCACCGCCTCATATGCGACGTGCCCACCAGGTGGAACTCCACCTTGCACATGCTGGACAGACTGTGCGAGCAGCAGCAGGCCATAGTGGAGTTTCAGCTGCAGCACGCACGGGTCAGTCGCACTACAGAACAGCACCACTTCACCACCAATGACTGGGCCTCCATGCGAGACCTGTGTGCCCTGTTGCGCTGTTTCGAGTACTCCACCAACATGGCCAGTGGCGATGACACCGTTATCAGCGTTACAATACCACTTCTATGTCTCCTTGAGAAAACACTTAGGGCGATGATGGAAGAGGAGGTGGCCCAGGAGGAGGAGGAGGAGGAGGAAGAGGGGTCATTTTTAGCACTTTCAGGCCAGTCTCTTCGAAGTGACTCAGAGGGAGGTTTTTGGCAACAGCAGAGGCCAGGTACAAATGTGGCCAGCCAGGGCCCACTACTGGAGGACGAGGAGGACGAGGATGAGGAGGAGGTGGAGGAGGATGAGGATGAAGCATGGTCACAGCGGGGTGGCACCCAACGCAGCTCGGGTCCATCACTGGTGCGTGGCTGGGGGGAAAGGCAGGACGATGACGATACGCCTCCCACAGAGGACAGCTTGTCCTTACCCCTGGGCAGCCTGGCACACATGAGCGACTACATGCTGCAGTGCCTGCGCAACGACAGCAGAGTTGCCCACATTTTAACCTGTGCGGACTACTGGGTTGCCACCCTGCTGGATCCACGCTACAAAGACAATGTGCCCACCTTACTTCCTGCACTGGAGCGTGATAGGAAGATGCGCGAGTACAAGCGCACGTTGGTAAACGCGCTACTGAGAGCATTCCCAAATGTCACAGGGGAACAAGTGGAAGCCCAAGGCCAAGGCAGAGGAGGAGCAAGAGGTCGCCAAGGCAGCTGTGTCACGGCCAGCTCCTCTGAGGGCAGGGTTAGCATGGCAGAGATGTGGAAAACTTTTGTCAACACGCCACAGCTAACTGCACCACCACCTGATACGCAACGTGTTAGCAGGAGGCAACATTTCACTAACATGGTGGAACAGTACGTGTGCACACCCCTCCACGTACTGACTGATGGTTCGGCCCCATTCAACTTCTGGGTCTCTAAATTGTCCACGTGGCCAGAGCTAGCCTTTTATGCCTTGGAGGTGCTGGCCTGCCCGGCAGCCAGCGTTTTGTCTGAACGTGTATTCAGCACGGCAGGGGGCGTCATTACAGACAAACGCAGCCGCCTGTCTACAGCCAATGTGGACAAGCTGACGTTCATAAAAATTAACCAGGCATGGATCCCACAGGACCTGTCCGTCCCTTGTCCAGATTAGACATTAACTACCTCCCCATAACCATATATTATTGGACTCCAGGGCACTTCCTCATTCAATCCTATTTTTATTTTCATTTTACCATTATATTGCGAGGCTACCCAAAGTTGAATGAACCTCTCCTCTGCCTGTGTGCTAGGCCTAAATATATGCCAATGGACTGTTGCAGTGGTGGGTGACGTGAAGCCTCATTCTCTGCTATGACATGCAGACTAATTCTCTGCTGACATGAAGACAGATTCTCTGTTACGGGACCTCCCTCCTCTGCCTGGGTGCTGGGCCTAAATATATGCCAATGGACTGTTGCAGTGGTGGGTGACGTGAAGCCTGATTCTCTGCTATGACATGCAGACTAATTCTCTGCTGACATGAAGACAGATTCTCTGTTACGGGACCTCTCTCCTCTGCCTGTGTGTGTGCTGGGCCTAAATATATGCCAATGGACTGTTGCAGTGGTGGCTGACGTGAAGCCTCATTCTCTGCTATGACATGCAGACTAATTCTCTGCTGACATGAAGCCAGATTGTCTGTTACGGGACCTCTCTCCTCTGCCTGTGTGTGTGCTGGGCCTAAATATATGCCAATGGACTGTTGCAGTGGTGGCTGACGTGAAGCCTCATTCTCTGCTATGACATGCAGACTAATTCTCTGCTGACATGAAGACAGATTCTCTGTTACGGGACCTCTCTCCTCTGCCTGTGTGTGTGCTGGGCCTAAATATATGCCAATGGACTGTTGCAGTGGTGGCTGACGTGAAGCCTCATTCTCTGCTATGACATGCAGACTAATTCTCTGCTGACATGAAGCCAGATTGTCTGTTACGGGACCTCTCTCCTCTGCCTGTGTGTGTGCTGGGCCTAAATATATGCCAATGGACTGTTGCAGTGGTGGCTGACGTGAAGCCTCATTCTCTGCTATGACATGCAGACTGATTCTCTGCTGACATGAAGCCAGATTGTCTGTTACGGGACCTCTCTCCTCTGCCTGTGTGCTAGGCCTAAATATATGCCAATGGACTGTTGCAGTGGTGGCTGACGTGAAGCCTCATTCTCTGCTATGAAATGCAGACTGATTCTCTGCTGACATGAAGCCAGATCGTCTGTTACGGGACCTCTCTGCTCTGCCTGTGTGCTAGGCCTAAATATATGCCAATGGACTGTTGCAGTGGTGGGTGACGTGAAGCCTCATTCTCTGCTATGACATGCAGACTGATTCTCTGCTGTCATGAAGCCAGATTGTCTGTTACGGGACCTCTCTGCTCTGCCTGTGTGCTAGGCCTAAATATATGCCAATGGACTGTTGCAGTGGTGGGTGACGTGAAGCCTCATTCTCTGCTATGACATGCAGACTGATTCTCTGCTGACATGAAGCCAGATTGTCTGTTACGGGACCTCTCTCCTCTGCCTGTGTGCTAGGCCTAAATATATGCCAATGGACTGTTGCAGTGGTGGCTGACGTGAAGCCTCATTCTCTGCTATGACATGCAGACTAATTCTCTGCTGACATGAAGCCAGATTGTCTGTTACGGGACCTCTCTCCTCTGCCTGGGTGCTGGGCCTAAATTTATGACAATGGACTGTTGCAGTGGTGGCTGACGTGAAGCCTGATTCTCTGCTATGACATGCAGACTGATTCTCTGCTGACATGAAGCCAGATCCTCTGTTACGGGACCTCTCTCCTCTGCCTGTGTGTGTGCTGGGCCTAAATATATGCCAATGGACTGTTGCAGTGGTGGCTGACGTGAAGCCTCATTCTCTGCTATGACATGCAGACTGATTCTCTGCTGACATGAAGCCAGATTCTCTGTTACGGGACCTCTCTCCTCTGCCTGTGTGTGTGCTGGGCCTAAATATATGCCAATGGACTGTTGCAGTGGTGGCTGACGTGAAGCCTCATTCTCTGCTATGACATGCAGACTAATTCTCTGCTGACATGAAGACAGATTCTCTGTTACGGGACCTCCCTCCTCTGCCTGGGTGCTGGGCCTAAATATATGCCAATGGACTGTTGCAGTGGTGGCTGACGTGAAGCCTCATTCTCTGCTATGACATGCAGACTAATTCTCTGCTGACATGAAGACAGATTCTCTGTTACGGGACCTCTCTCCTCTGCCTGGGTGCCGGGGCCTAAATATCTGAGAATGGACTGTTCCAGTGGTGGGTGACGGGAAGCCAGATTCTCTGCTATGGAACCTCTCTCCAATTGATTTTGGTTAATTTTTATTTATTTAATTTTTATTTTAATTCATTTCCCTATCCACATTTGTTTGCAGGGGATTTACCTACATGTTGCTGCCTTTTGCAGCCCTCTAGCTCTTTCCTGGGCTGTTTTACAGCCTTTTTAGTGCCGAAAAGTTCGGGTCCCCATTGACTTCAATGGGGTTCGGGTTCGGGACGAAGTTCGGATCGGGTTCGGATCCCGAACCCGAACATTTCCGGGATGTTCGGCCGAACTTCTCGAACCCGAACATCCAGGTGTTCGCTCAACTCTATCACCGAGTGCATTAGAGAAAAACATTTCTGTTTTTGCCATTGATTCTGCACCTCTAACTCAGAAGTGTTTGTCTCAGATGGTGCATGACATCCGATTAAGAGTAGTGACTTTTATTAGGAGTTCATTTCATGTTTTTTCTTATGGAAGGTCTTCCTGCTCCGTTGGTTCTGGATTTACCGTGGTTAAGCAAGCATAATCCAACCATCGGCAAGCTAGACAGATTCTGGATTGGGGTAATTATTGTGTTGATAATTGTCTGAAAATTTATTTTTCTGCTTTAACCACTAAAATATTACCCTCTTTTATATCTGATTTTTCCGAAGAATTTTCTGAAAGTGGATGCCAGGCTTTACCTGGAATATTATTGTCCTATCAACCTTATTCCCGGAGCTAAGTTGCCCAAATCTGGATTGTATAACCTTTTCTGAACCTGAAAGAATGGTCATGAGAAAGTATATTACCGAGAGTTTTGCTAAAGGAAACACAAGACCTTCCAAATCTCCTGTGGCAGCAGGGTTTTTCTTAGTTAAAAAAAAAGGACGGAACACTTAGGCCACATCTGGATTTCCGTGAGCTCAAACGGATTACTGTCTGTGATCCTTACCCCCTTCCTTTGATTTGTTTAACCAGATTGTTAGTGCCAAGGTGTTCTCTAAGTTGAACTTAAGGTGGGCATATAATCTGGTCAGGATCAATAAAGGGGATGAATGGAAGATGGCTTTTAATACCCTAGAGGGTCACTTTGAGAGCCTGGTCATGCATTTTGGGTTGACCAATGCTCCCGCAGTTTTCCACCATTTTGTGAATGACATTTTTCATCATCTGGTAGGGAGGTTTGTTGTTTTGTATTTGGATGACATACTAATTTATTCTCCAGACATTGACACTCATCAGGATCACGTTAGACAGGTGTTACAGATCTTAAGAGATAATAATTTGTAATAATTAGTCAATGGTAATCTAGTGAAATGGTGTTGTGTCTCAGGCAACTTAGAGATCAGTAAATGCCTTCCCTCTAAAAGCATTAATTTTGTTTCTGTAGACAGAAATACACCCCAAGCCTTCTAAAAACAAACAAAACATAAGTTCATTTTTTCTGTTGCATAAATATGTTGTTGTTTGTCTACTTTTCCTTAATATTTTTTAATCAAAACCTAATTCTGATGACTAATAGGAAGCGTAGCAATTTTAATCTTTGATTTTGACAGGTAAGAGGAAGACTAAATAAACAATTTAACTCCAAAGTAATATTTTATGTTATAAATTAGATCTTTTGATGGATATATTAACTTTAATGAGCAAGGTAGCCATAACAATTATATATATATATATATATATATATATATAAAACATCTTTTTATATAGATTTCCAATAAATCTGAATATTACCTATGAACAAATTGGTTAATAGGCTTTAGTAGACGTCCACAATTGAATGGTTGTGATTGGTGTAATAGAAGATTCAAAGGCTATGGAACACTTTTGAAATTTTTATATTGCGATTCAATATAAAAAAATAGATTTTCAATATGTTTTTGCTAGATATATTGGTATTTGACTTGTGCAACTTTCATATAATACAATGCAGGCTGCTTGATCCATTCTGTCCTCATTCCTTTTGATGGTTCTCCAACAGCTAAGTCTGCAGCCCCACTTTTGCAAACAAATTTAATAAAAAAATAAAATAAAAATAAATAAATATAATAATAATATAAATAAATGTAAATTAAATAGCATCTGAGCTTAGATTAGCTTTCAGAACAGGACAGAGTAAGGCAACAGAGTGAGCTGTCAGAGAGCTGTATAATAGAACAAGCAGAGAACTAAATAAACTAAAACAAAAGAAACATTTTAATTAAAACCTATATCAAATCTCTTTTATTTGTAACAATACAATAAAAACAGTGTTTAAAAGTGCCTATACAGAATGCCACCAAACATGCAGAATGCTGGATACTTATCACACCCATGTATGGGAGGGAGACACCACATCGAACGAAGGAGAGGGAACAAGGAACAAGGCCTGAAAGCAAGGGAAGAAAGAAGGACACCTCCTAGTCAAATCCCTAGTCACAGTCCTGACTGGCTATCAGTTTGAACAGACTCCAAAGGTAGGTAAGTTCAAACGCAGGAGTACCTAGAGTCCTAACTCACCCTCTAAGACCCTGGCGATAGTGACAGGACTTAGACTACCTGTTCCTTCAGAAAGGAAGGACAACCAGGAGTCTCCCTCAGGCCTACAACAAAGGGTAGAGGAAAAAAACACAGATAAACTGAAACTAAATGCAAAAGGGAAAGTAAACACTTAACTTTTCAGTAGCTACCAGCAGACCACAGATACCACTAAAGCTATAAACCACACAGCATGTGGGAGAAGTAACTATAAATAAGGAAAGTTAAATGACCACAAAAGCAACACCTGGAGGTAAGAGGTGTGGCCAGTATCAGAAACAACACAGACGTCTATTGATTCACAAGTAAACCTGTCAGATCAAAGCACGTGTTGCCAGTCCCACAGATCTTCTGTCACCCACTAGGGTGTCTAGGTACATCCATGACAATACTGTCCTATAAGGACTTTTATTGAACATTGAAAGTCAGTCAATATTATATAGTGATCAAAGCAATATACCATGTAGAGCTGTACTGAGATGTGGCAGTCAATGTCTAAAATGTGTGTACAGGAACATGAAATATAAATGTCATTCATTTTTAAAATGATGGATTAATATTAAGTTTGACCCAACATCTCCTAATGTTATTTAGAACATTTCACAAAGTCATACATAAGCCAAACTAGTATGATAAAATATAAAAACAAATGTATTTGCTTAGCTTGTTACGAAAGTTATAATCATTGTCAATGCAGAGGAAAAATACGCTTTATAGACGGCTAAATGTGTCATAACACTGTTTTCTATTGAAATGTAAAGTTTCTACTCAAGAGCTGCAAGGAACGATAGATTTAAACAATAGTGACATCAAGTGGTGAAAACATAACACTGTGTATTTTTAAATTGACGGAGATTATCATTTACAGTATACTAGAGTTAAATGGATCTGTTAATAGAAATATTTATTTAAGACTTTCTGTTTAAATACTGCACTCAATTATTTTTGCTAAACATCACTTAAAGCTTCGGTGTTAAAGAGAATAGAAAAAAACAGTATGAAAGCAAGTACTGCTGTGAATATTTTTTCAAAACGATATGCGGCCAAAATGCTGTTTCTACTGATGACTTTCTAGAATGAAATCATAAATATACTCGTCACTATTTGACCACGATTTTATACCAGTCACTTACATTCCAGCTATCCTGAATTTTATCTATGTATCTTTACAAAATGGCTCCCGATGAATATGTATTAGAGCCCCCAGCTTTGTCCTACCCTCCTAAAATGCTGGATTTAACAGCTAATAGACAATCCTGTAACATCTCAAGTGTGTAGTTTAGTGTCAATTTAAAGGGCTTCTGTCACTCCACTAAACTCATTTATTAATTTTTTTTTTTGGTCTCCTTAAAATCCTTATGCAGCGATTTCTCAATATATAGGGCTATTACTCTGTTTGGTTCAGTAGTTATATAAAAAAAACTGACTTTTATAATATGCAAATTACCTCTCTAGCAGCAGGTAGGGCGGCTACCTGCTGCTAGCAGCCGCATCCTCCATTCATAATGACGCCCCTTCTTCATGTTGATTGACAGGGCCAGCGGACGCGCTCATCCTCTGACTGGCCCTGTCTGCGTTTTAAATATCGCGCCAGACGCTCGCTCGGCCGCTCCATCCTCAGTGCGCCTGCGCCGATGACATCACATGTGCACCCGGCCCAGGCGCACTGAGGATGGAGCGGCCGAGCGAGCGTCCTCCACTGAGTGCGCCTGCGCTAAAAGTGAACCCATGCTGTAGGCGGGTCAAAATTGACATAGGGCAGGTCTAACACGTAGGCAGAGACAATAGAAGTAGGCAGGGCCAGCAGTACAGTAGTACAAAATACTGCCCCAGAAGAACCAAATACCAAAGTGCAGCACAAAATACTGCCGCAGCAGAAGCAAATACCACAGTTCAGCATAAAAATACTGCTACAGCAGAACCAAATACCACAGTGCGGCACAAAATACTTCGCTCCATTGTATGAAACGGTATCATCATCCTAAGGACATCAATACAGTTAAATTTCGGAGTGCACCTATAGCTACTGGCCAGGTGCATAAGTTCCTTATGCTCCTACATTAATTAATGCTGAGAGCATCAGATGTTTATGTACCTGGCTGGCAGCCATGATAGGTGGCCCTCTGGCATCAACCCACCAAGAAATTTGCCAGTACGGTTGATGACCAGTCTATGTCTGGATGTGAGTGGGTAAATTCAATGTGTATTCCAAAGAGAATTCTTGGCACTTGCTTGCAAATAACGTTGTTATATTTTAAGATCTAGCAATAAGATGTGTTTGACCCGTCCCAGCTTTGCTCAACTGGTATAAATTTTTTTATATTCAGAAGAAATATATCTTTGCACCTACCATTACATATCAGTGACATCAGATGCCCAGAATCTCCTGGAAGTGGAAGTATGCTTAAAAACAGAAGCCCAATAGAGACAGATAGGTACATATTATACAGAAAATGAAATCTCACAGGTACATTTTATGCAAGTATGAAAGAAATTAAACCACTACATATACTGTATATGTGTAGGCCTTATACTATAGCGTTAACATTTACCTACTTTTGTCTGTCCTGATCCTGCGTAGTTGATTTAAGAAATTTGTAGTCCTTATACTACAGAGTTACCATTTACATGCTGCTGTCTGCCATGATACTGCTTACTGCTGGATTTGGCCTATCGATGTCTAGACCTTATACTGTAGCGTTAGTATTTACCTGCTACTGTCTGCCGTTAGTCTGCAAAGTTATGAGTTGGCATTATAGTATAGTGAAAATAATTACATGTTGATGCTGTCCGTCCTGATCGTGCATGAACCACTTATTCACCATAGGACTTTGGCAACTATTGAGTATTAGAATTCTCTTAAAATGGTGTGCATGTTTCATATGTTCTATGTTCATTATGTATTGTCATAGTTATCTTGTTAATAAAATACAATCATGCGGTGTTATGCTTCATTCCGCTTCATTTTTTTTTAATGTTAAATTTTTATTATTTTTCTAAAGTAGGGTTTGTGGCGGCCCTGTTGTGGTTCTTACTATAGCAAGGTGGAAACCACATGTGGCCTTCCCTTGTCAAAAGGTCTTGTGCATTTAACATTGCAGAGAACTGATTGATGAACCTACTAAAATGTTATTATTTTCTTATTTTCTTTTTGGTTTGCATACGGACTTAAGTACGAACATTGGGTTTCGGTCATCCTGGAAAGGATGCCTGACTTCCGTGTTGACCTCTCTGCATGTTTGGGTGTGACTGGTGTTATACTCATCTGTGCGGTAATCCCTTTTTGTGAATGGAGCGTTATTGCCACATGTAGATGTGTCAATTTACATTTATACATTTATATTTGCATTTAATTCTTGACAAATATGTAATGATAATTTGCACATGCTAGTTAAAAAAACAAAACAAAAAAACTTTAAACTTTACAGTATAAACTGTTGAGTATATAAATTTCTTGAATCCATGTCAGCATTTTGCAAGTAATTCTACTCAGTTCCATAGATGCGATCATGTGATCTCTTTAACATAATGCGTTTTTGCTAAAATAGCGCTCAATTTCATGTGCAAACACATTATTATTTATCATGTGAACGACCTGTGTTTAGACCCTCACAGCCTTTGTGCGTTCCACATTTGATTATAAAACGAAATTGCATCACAACTTACTTTTTGTAAGGCGGAAGCTATTTTCCTGCACTGTAAACAAAACTGGACGCTATATCTGATCCATACTGTTTAGTTCTTAGCCCACTCCATTATGTTTTTAATCTGACCAGCTATGTTTTTTTTTTTACACTGTTGATTTAGGACCAAATTCTAAAACTTGTCACTCGGATTAATGAAGCACATATTATTTATCCACATACTGTTTGTCAAGTTAGTATTCAGGTCAATTTATTTAATATTAATATGCAGGTAAAGCTCAAAAAATTAGAATATCGTGCAAAAGTCCATTTATTTCAGTAATGCAAATTAAAAGGAATTGCATTAATGCAGCTTAAAGTTAGAATATTGTGAAAAGATTTAATATTCTAGGCTCAAAGTGTCCCACTCTAGTTAGCTAATTAATCCATACCCCCTGAGCAAAGGGTACCTCAAAATTGTGACTTTGGGGTTTTCATAAGCGTTACGCCATAATCATCCAAATTCTAACAAATAAAGGCTTGAAATATCTCGCTTTGCGTGTTATGAGTCTATCTCATATGTTAGTTTCACCTTTTGAGTTGTATTACCGAAATAAATGAACTTAGCACGATATTCTAATTTTTTGAGTTTCACCTGTACAGTATTATGTACATTATTTTTAACAGTCTAATTACTTTATAGATACATTATAAATCCGCAAATTTCAGTAGATGAACGTAAAAAATATTTTTCAATAAAAAATATCAAGGTTTGATATTTAGTATTGTAATTGGCACTATTTGGTTTTGGCACTGCTTGAGAAAGGTCCATGTATTTTTTTTAATAATAAACATAAAATAACTTTAGAAAGTGACTTTACATTTTGTTTTCTCAATCTTTCTCTCGTTTTACACATATATATATATATATATATATATATATATACATATATACAAACATAGTGGACACATTTATTGTGGCCTTTACAATAATAAAAAGTATATTTTGAAAGATTAAACACAAATTCGTGGATTTATTATGCAAGGGAGGACATTGTTGCTGATAGGGGATTTATTTGTTTATTTTAGTTGTTTACCCGGCAGTGGCACATTCCTGGGAACACTTTCCTGCCGCAAACTAAGAACATGATGCTGTTTGTTCCTGCGGAGTTAGGCCCAGCTATGTGTAGGCCTTAAAATACGCGGTAAACCTAACATCTACCTGCTGCTGCTGTTGTTGTCATGATCCTTATTAGCTATGTGTAGGCCTTATACTATAACATTACCTTTACCGGCTAATGCTGTACTGATAAAGCTGAGTTTAGTTGTAGGCCTTATACTACAACATTACCTTTTTAACTGCTGCTGCTGTCCTGGTCAAGCTGAGTTCAGTTGTAGGCCTTATACTGATTGAAATTTTGAATAAGAGACAATTAGTACATTTAGAGGTGTATTTGGTTTAGAGATGACGATTTACATCGCAATTGGATTGTTAATAATATTGACAATTATAAAGTTGGATATTAATTGTTAGTTTATTAACGTATAATGTTATTTTTTTTGATTAGTTAATAGTATTTTATGTAGATTACAGAGTTGTTATGCAGTGCTGTTGTTTTCTATTACTGTAGTTTGTGTTGTCCCCTCATTGTTGGCCCTTTTAGAACCTTCACTACCAGCGCCATAATAGTACGGTGCAGCAAGACGTGATTTACCGCCCATCTCCGTACTATTATGGTGCAACACACAACCGGTCACATGTACATAATCGCTCATGAACCGTGGTGCGATGGCTGCTCTGCCGAGCCGTCAGCCATGTTAAATAAGGGATGCGGGAGTTTTTTCAGACCCCCTGCAGCCCCAATCGCTGCTATTGGCCAGATTACTTGCACATGAGCATCGCAGCTATGGAGGTGAAGGTGGGGCAGGAGGTGTCATGTGTAGGTGACTGATGCTGATCAAATCAGTAATTCAGCACCTGTCTCCTCAGAGGTGAGGCAGGAGACACCAGTGTTTTGGTCCCCTGACAGCACTGCTATTGGCTGTAACAACTCTGCAGCCAATGGCAGCGCTATAGCTGCACAGGAAGAGACAGAACTCCAAATATGGGGTGTTGGTGTAATCATTGTAAATTGGGGAAATAAATGTGGGGTTGCATTTTGTCCTTTTAACACTTGTAAAAATGAAGAATGTTAGTATAAAGCATCTTTTTGGCTCTTTTTTGGCATTTTTTTTTTTTCACAGCTAAACTTCTCCTAATTCTGTGAAATGCCTGATTAGGCAAAGTGCCTAATATATTCTTTGATAGGTGTCATTTCCGTAATGGAGTCACTTTTTGAGGTTTTCTAATGTAGGGCCACGTAAGGGTGTCTTCACATGCGACATAGCTAAATCCTCTCTCCTAACGCCATATGATGATCCTTCCACTCTGAAGCCTGCTGTGCACCCATAAATACATTTTTGAGCTAACCTGTGTTGTTTTAGTAAAGTAAAGATGCAAGGTAATATATTTTGTTTTTTGTTATGTCAACACTTGATTAAAATAGATACAAATTTTAAATTAGCAAAAATACAAATACTGATTTTGAAAATTCAATCCCATTTTCATTTGATTCTCGTGGGGCACCTAAAGGGTTGTAGAGACAATTTTTAATAGCTTTAGGGTGTGTAGTTTCTAAAATAGTGTGATTTATTTGAGGTTTACACTATGTAAGCCACATAAAGTGTCTTCTTAACTGACCTGTTGTGTTGTGTAACAGTTCTTAATTATTATATTATTTGCTTCTTAACTTCCAAACCTTCTAACGTCCTAAACAATTAATGTGCCTTTTTAAAAATGATCCAAACATTAATTAGGCATATAGGGAATGTAAAGTAATAACTATTTTTGTTTGAATAACTATCTATTATAAAAAAAATATATATAACTTGAAATTTAGAATATTCATCATTTTTTACCACTTTTTTGAAAAATATTTTTTATTTTAAAATAATACGACAGTAATTATACTCCTACACTCATACAGCCTTTTGCACCAAGCAAAAGGCCTGCCAAAAATTACCAAGAACAGGCACTCCAATGCACCTTTTATTACACATAAAGGAGGGCATCATACACACTGTGAGGAATATGGATTAATATTTACTGTCAGCCATGTCCTCACACCCCCCATTTGCTGACAGACAGCAGAGGTAGGGATTTCCCTGCTTCAAAGCCCCCAGCCCTGATTGTAATTTGATGCACCTCTTGGCATGATTTAGTGTACATGCCAAATAAGTTTCCACTCCCTCCCCCCCCCAGCCAACTGAGTGTCAGTTGGCCAGGAAGACACCCCTCAGGGGGTCCAAGCTTCAAGGAGAAGTTCACACCTCTGTGCAGCAGTTGGGAGCCACCTGAATCTGCAGGAAAACCCCCTGCTGTGGGTATCTGCTTTTGCCTGGATCAATGAGATTTCCTAGACATATTGGCACCTACCTCTCATTAGGAATTATGAATCACCTGGCCATCGCAGACGCAAACCGGATACATATTTGTGTCCCGGTGGCCACGAGGTACGGTCCCATGGTCTTTGTTTACTCGTACCCAGTCGGGGTAGGGAGATACCCATATCTCCCCATAGAAGCCACCTACCGGTACCAGGTTTGGGCTCTACTTGTAGCCGGAACCCAGGCAGGTCCATTAGTCCCAGAACCATCTCCCTGTGACCCTCTGGTCTGGAGCTATGACCCCTAAAGGGTTTTGTGGGTCATTCACCGTCAGCCCAGAAGAGGGGGAGTTGACCCCTCCCTGAGGCAGGGAGGGGATGGGCCAGCTACAGGTTAAAAGCCTGGTGCCAGCAAGTAGGCGGCGTCTTTTCTCTGAAGAGGGGTCACATCCTACACATGTGTTTAGAGGGACCCAGGAAATAGCAGGCGATCACAGCCCCTCGTGTGGCCTCCGGCTCAGGACATCCCAAGGAACTTTCATCATACTTGGTAACTTACTTTCACACTGCTTAATCCTATTGTACCCATATAATCTCTATCTGTAATCTCAGACCACTGTATATATTGTCTGTGTATATTGTGTCATATCTAGTGTGCTCTTATGGCGATTTTATAATTTAATCTTGTGCTATCTTGTATCTCGATCACGAATCCCCACGTCCGTGTTTTGGCCTAGTTATAAGCTACCGCGGGTTGGTTTCTGACCCTATATAATCCCGTTAGCGGACCGGGCTTATATCAAACGAGAAACTGGTGGCAGTTACCCGGGCTGAGTGTGGGCTGTTTTCACTGTGGCAGTGAAAAGGCTCCCCCAGCTTGTTGCCTCTCTGTGCCCGCGTGGACAGGAGGTGTGTGTGTAAACTATACCAGCCTGACCTTACGTGCTCCTCTGGAGGGCGTAACTTCACGTTTTGGTAAACCCTGTGATCATACCGGGTCTCGTGAGCTCGACGTGGTTGACGTCAGCGGGCACGAGGGGTGGTATTCATCAAACACACCCGTTAAAAATTATTAATAATAGCCTGCTGCTGACCATCAAAAAATATTAGGAGCAAGGGCCTGCTGGTTACCCTCTAAAACATTACGGGTGAGGGCCTGCTGCTCAGCCAACCCTCTTAAAAATTATGTTTGAGGAGGGCCGCTGGTGAGCTAACCCTGGAAAACATTGGAGGTGAGGGCCTGAAGGTGAGTGAACCCCATAAAACATTGTAGTGAGGGCCTACTGCTGAGCAGACATATTAAAAATATTAGAGGTGTGGGCCTACAGCTGAGCAGACCGTATGAAACATTGTAGGTGAGGGCCTACAGGTGAGCGAACCCCATAAAACATTGTAGTGAGGGCCTACAGCTGAGCAGACCGTATGAAACATTGGAGGTCAGAGCCTGAAGGTGGAAAAACCCCATAAAACATTGTAGCAAGGGCCTACAGCTGAGCAGACGTATGAAACATTGGAGGTGAGGGCCTACAGCTGAGCAGACAGTATGAAACATTGGAGGTGAGGGCCTACAGGTGAGCAAACCCCATAAAACATTGTAGTGAGGGCCTTATGGTGAGTAAACCCCATAAAACATTGTAGTGAGGGCCTACAGCTGAACAGACTGTATGAAACATTGGAGGTGAGGGCCTACAGGTGAACAAACCCCAAAAAACATTGTAGTGAGGGCCTACAGCTGAGCAGACTGTATGAAACATGGGAGGTGAGGGCCTGAAGGTAAGAAAACCCCATAAAACATTGTTGTCACGGCCTAGGGTGTATGCTGTGACACTGTTGCCACACTTGCGGTTGCCTGCGGCAACATGCTGCTGTGAGAGCATGCAGTGGCAGTGTCTCGGCCTTCTGGGTGATTGCCGTGACATGGTTGCCACGCATGCTGTTGCCGGTGGTTACGTGGTTTGGTATGCTTGTGTGTGCACTTCCCCTATAAGTGGCTTCCTTCCCCTGTCTGGTGATGTAAGGGTTAACTATCTGACTGGGTGTGGTCACATGGCTTATATCTTCTGTGGTTTCCTGGCTGGAGTGAGTGGCACTTCAGCTGTTGTTGGTGCTGGAGCTCTGCTCCAGTCCAGGGTTTTCCATCTGTCCAGTGAGGGCCACCTTTGTGGTCATCAATGTCATTCCGGTGTCTCCTAGTGTCACGGCCTATGGTGTACGCTGTGACACTGTTCTCACAGCAACACATTGCCGCGGGCAACCGCAAGTGTGGCAACAGTGTCACAGTGTACACCATAGGCTGTGACACTTGTAGTGAGGGCCAACAGCTGAACAGACTGTATGAAACATTGGAGGTGTGGGCCTACATGTGAGCGAACCCCATAAAATATTGTAGTGAGGGCCTTATGGTGAGAAAACCCCATAGAACATTGTAGTGAGGGCCTATAGCTGAGCAGACCATATGAAACATTGGAGGTGAGGGCCTGAAGGTAAGGAAACCCCATAAAACATTGTAGTGAGGGCCTAGAGCTAAGCAGACCGTATGAAACATTGGAGGTGAGGGCCTACAGGTAAGTGAACCCCATAAAACATTGTAGTGAGTGCCTTATGGTGAACAAACCCCATAAAACATTGTAGTGAGGGCCTACAGCTGAGCAGACCATATGAAACATTGGAGGTGAGGGCCTGAAGGTAAGCAAACCCCATAAAACATTGTAGTGAGGGCCTACAGCTGAGCAGACCGTATGAAACATTGGATGTGAGGTTCCTAAAGGTGAGCAAACCCTATAAAACATTGTAGTGGGGGCCTACAAGTGAGCAGACCATATGAAGCATTGGAGGTGAGGGCCTGAAGGTGAGCAAACCCCATAAAACATTGTAGTGAGGGCCTACAGCTAAGCCGATGAATGAAACATTGGAGTGAAGGCCTACAGGTGATTAGACCTTATGAAACATTAGAGTGAGGGCCTACAGGTGAGCAGACCGTATGAAACATTGGAGGTGAGGGCCTGAAGGTGAGCAAACCCCATAAAACATTGGAGTTAGGGCCTGCAGGTGAGAAGACCGTATGAAACATTGGAGTGAGGGCCTACAGGTGAGCAGACCTTATGAAACATTGTACTGAGGGCATATATACTGTATGGAGGAGGAGGAGGAGTATGAGTAAACAAGATTCAAACTTATACGCTTTTTTGAAGGTGAAAAGGGTGCATCTGAATCTTGTGGATTGAGTACATTGTAAAGCATACAGTACATTTAAATTGCGTGTTTGTTTCTCATTAGCTCAGAATTCCTCTCGTGGACTGGAGAAGTCATGGGCAATCCAGGTCTTGTTCATTTTTATATGAGTCAACCTGTCAGCATTGCCAGTGGACAAGCGGATAAGCTTATCTGTTATGATGCCACCAGCAGCACTAAATACACGCTCAGACAAAACGCTGGCGGCAGGGCAGGCCCACACCCCCAAAGGCATAGAGCGCAAGTTCGTGCCACGTGTCCAGCTTGGACACCCAGTAGTTGTAAGGCACTGAGGGATCATTTAGGATGCTGACATGGTCTGCTATGTATTCCTTCACCATTTTCCAAAACTTTTCCCTCCTTGTACTACTAGGCTGCGCTTCAGGGTGACGTTGCTGGCGGGGTGTCATGAAAGTGTCCCATGCCTTGGAAAGTGTTGCCCTGCCTTTATTGGAACTGCTGTGGGTTCTCATTGTCTCCCTTCCCCGGTTGCCTAAGGAAGTACGGACTCTGCCGCCAGCGTTGTCAGATGGAAAATTATGGAGCTATCTCTCAACAAGTACCTTCTGGTATTGCAGTATTTTACTTGTCTTCTCCAAAACAGGAATGAGAGATGAGAAGTTTTCTTTGTAGCAGGGGTCGAGAAGGGTGAACACCCAGTAATTTGTGTTATCTAAAATGCGTATAACGCGAGGGATGCGGGTAAGGCAGCCTAACATGAATTCAGCCATGTGTGCCAGAGTACCAACAGGCAAGATGTCGACATCAGGATGACTCTCCATCTCCTCTACCTCCTCCTCCTCCTCCTCTTCAGCCCATCCACGCTGAACAGATGGAATTAAAGTTCCATGGGTACTAGCCTCAGTAGCAGAGGCAACAGTCTCCATCTCCTCCTCCTCTTCTTCATGGTCCAATTTGTGCTGAGAAGACAAACTGTGGGTGGTCTGGGTATCACCCTGTGAGATGTCCTCCCCTAGTTCCTCGTCTGCCACATTCAGAGCATCATCCTTATTTGTAAGCAGAGATCGTTTGAGTAGACACAGCAGTGTGATGGTTACACTGATAATAGCGTTATCGCCACTAATCATCTGTGTGGATTCATCAAAGTTTTTTAATACCTCACACAGGTCTGACATCAATGCCCACTCCTTGCTCGTGAATAGTGGCAGTTGACTTGAAAGGCGACAACATGTTGCAGCTGGTATTCCACAACTGCCCTCTGCCACTCACAAAGAATGGCCAACATATAGAACGTAGAATTCCAGCGCGTGCTGACATCGCACAACAGTTGGTGAGCTGAAAGCTGCAAGCGCTGCTGCAGCGTTGACAGGCCGGCTGAAGCTGTGGACGACTTGCGGAAATGGGCACACACGTGGCGTGTCTTCACTAGTAGCTCTGGAAAATTGAGGTATGTTTTGATAAACCGCTGAGCCACTAAGTTTAAGACATGGGCTAGGCATGGGATGTGTGTCAGGTTGCCGAGCTACAAAGCCGCCAAGTTACGGCCATTGTCAGACACAACCATGCCTGGTTCTAGGTTGAGTGGCGAGAGCCACAGCTCAGTCTAGTCCCTTATACCCTGCCAAAGCTCTGCGGCAGTGTGCTGTTTGTCCCCTAAGCAGATCAGCTTCAGCACGGCCCGTGGACGCTTACAAACAGCAGTGCTACACTGCTTCCAGCTAGTGACTGATGGCTGCTGGAGGTGGAAGTGGAGGAGGATGAGGCAGAAGTGGAGAAGAAGTGGGGGTTGGAGCCAGTAACATAGCTGCTTGTTGAGACCCTGATGGATGTAGGACCCACAATCCTGGGTGTGGGTAGCACCTATGCCATCCCAGGGTACGACTCACTCCCGTCTTCCACCACATTCACCCAGTGTGCGGTCAGGGAAATGTAGCGTCCCTGGCCACCAGCACTTGTCCATGTGTCTGTGGTTAAGTGGACCTTCCCAGTAACTGCGTTGATCAGGGCACGGCTGATATTCTGGGACACATGCTGGTGTAAGGCGGGGACGGCAC
This sequence comes from Bufo gargarizans, assembly GCF_014858855.1. NCBI lineage: Eukaryota > Metazoa > Chordata > Amphibia > Anura > Bufonidae > Bufo > Bufo gargarizans. The sequence goes on along the minus strand of NC_058081.1, from coordinate 223,297,730 downwards.
ACCATGAAAAATAGTGGTGGCTGGGGACTTCGTACTGAGGGACTGCAGCCGACATCAGGCTGCGGAAGGCCTCAGTGTCCACAAGCCTATATGGCAACATTTCTAGGGCCAGTAATTTTGAAAGTTGGCAATTAAGTGCTATGGCCTGTGGGTGGGTGGGTATTTGCGCTTGCGTTCAAATGACTGTGGTATGGACATTTGGATGCTGCACTGGGACAGGGAAGTGATTGTTGTTGCTGCTGGTTCATTTGAAGGTCCAGGTGCAGGGCGAGAGGCATCCGGGCCTGCATCTTGGACAGGGGATTGGACATCACATAACACAGGGGAAGAGGAGGCAGTGTTGTGACCCCCAGACCCAGATTGTGGACCCAGGCTTTTGGCCCATTTAGTAGGGTGCTTGGATGCCATGGGGCGGATCATGCTGGTGGTGGTGAGGTTGCTAATGTTCATGCCGTGTGCAGATTAAGTGAAATTTGGATATATATAGATTTTTTTCCACTTTTTCCCAATATATGGGATTGAAGAACTCAGACGGTATAGAAATGCAATGCAATGCGATAAACAGTTTCTAGCGCAGACAAGAAAACCGCGTGCAGATTAAGTGAAATTTGAATATATAGATTTTCACTTTTTCCCAATATATGGGATTGAATCACTCAGATGGTATAGAAATGCAATGCACTGCGATAAACGGTTTCTAGCGCAGAAAAGAAAACTGTGTGTAGATGCCACACAGCGTTTGTATCAGCTAAGATGGAGGAGGGGCTAGGGGGCGGCCTCCTCTCTTCTACCGAGTGCTTGTAAGTACCATAATATAGGCACTGATTACACCGAATTTTTATACATCAACAATGCCTAAAATTTCAGATACGATTATATACAGTGAGTAGGTCCTTGTAGTAGAATACAGTCACTGCACGGGCACCGCTGTCATTATAAAACCAGATGCGACCCCCAATCCTCTGTATTGGGGGTCATTCACACTACAGGGACACTGTTATGGAGGGGATCTGTGGATGACACATAGCATAAGATGCTATATATGTGACATCCACAGATCCCCCCATAACAATGTCATCCACAGATCCCCATAACAGTGCCATCCAAAGACCCTAATAAGAGCCATCCAGAGATCCCCATAACAGTGTCACCCACAGATCCCCCATAACAGTGTCACCCACAGATCCCCCATAACAGTGTCACCCACAGATCCCCCATAACAATGTCACCCACAGATCCCCCACAACAGTGTCCTCAACAGATCCCCCATAATAGTGTCAGCCACAGACCACCATTAGTTCAAAACCCACCAAAAGCACACCTTTTGGTTCAAAATATTTTTTTTCTTATATTCCTCCTCAAAAACCTAGGTGCGTCTTATAGAGCGAAAAATACAGTATTGATTTTCACTTTTTCCCAGTATATGGGATTGAAACACTCAGATTTTATAGAAATGCAATGCGCTGCGATAAACGGTTTCTAGAGCAGACAAGAAAACTGTGTGCAGAATCAGTGAAATTTGTATATATATTAATTTTCACTATATCCCAATATATGGCCCTGAAGTGCACAGACGTTATATAAATGCTATGCGCTGCGATACATGGTTTAAACCACTGACAAGAAAACTGTGTTGATTCAGTGAAATTTGTATATATATTGATTTTCACTATATCCCTATATACGGGATTGAAGCACTCAGACGGTATAGAAATGTAATGCACTGCGATAAACGGTTTCTAGTGGAGACAAGAAAACTGTGTGCAGAATCAGTGAAATTTGTATATACAGGGAGTGCAGAATTATTAGGCAAGTTGTATTTTTGAGGATTAATTTTATTATTGAACAACAACCATGTTCTCAATGAACCCAAAAAACTAATTAATATCAAAGCTGAATATTTTTGGAAGTAGTTTTTAGTTTGTTTTTAGTTTTAGCTATTTTAGGGGGATATCTGTGTGTGCAGGTGACTATTACTGTGCATAATTATTAGGCAACTTAACAAAAAACAAATATATACCCATTTCAATTATTTATTTTTACCAGTGAAACCAATATAACATCTCAACATTCACAAATATACATTTCTGACATTCAAAAACAAAACAAAAACAAATCAGTGACCAATATAGCCACCTTTCTTTGCAAGGACACTCAAAAGCCTGCCATCCATGGATTCTGTCAGTGTTTTGATCTGTTCACTATCAACATTGCGTGCAGCAGCAACCACAGCCTCCCAGACACTGTTCAGAGAGGTGTACTGTTTTCCCTCCTTGTAAATCTCACATTTGATGATGGACCACAGGTTCTCAATGGGGTTCAGATCAGGTGAACATGGAGGCCATGTCATTAAATTTTCTTCTTTTATACCCTTTCTTGCCAGCCACGCTGTGGAGTACTTGGACGCGTGTGATGGAGCATTGTCCTGCATGAAAATCATGTTTTTCTTGAAGGATGCAGACTTCTTCCTGTACCACTGCTTGAAGAAGGTGTCTTCCAGAAACTGGCAGTAGGACTGGGAGTTGAGCTTGACTCCATCCTCAACCCGAAAAGGCCCCACAAGGTCATCTTTGATGATACCAGCCCAAACCAGTACTCCACCTCCACCTTGCTGGCGTCTGAGTCGGACTGGAGCTCTCTGCCCTTTACCAATCCAGCCACGGGCCCATCCATCTGGCCCATCAAGACTCACTCTCATTTCATCAGTCCATAAAACCTTAGAAAAATCAGTCTTGAGATATTTCTTGGCCCAGTCTTGATGTTTCAGCTTGTGTGTCTTGTTCAGTGGTGGTCGTCTTTCAGCCTTTCTTACCTTGGCCATGTCTCTGAGTATTGCACACCTTGTGCTTTTGGGCACTCCAGTGATGTTGCAGCTCTGAAATATGGCCAAACTGGTGGCAAGTGGCATCTTGGCAGCTGCACGCTTGACTTTTCTCTGTTCATGGGCAGTTATTTTGCGCCTTGGTTTTTCCACACGCTTCTTGCGACCCTGTTGACTATTTTGAATGAAACGCTTGATTGTTCGATGATCACGCTTCAGAAGCTTTGCAATTTTAAGAGTGCTGCATCCCTCTGCAAGATATCTCACTATTTTTGACTTTTCTGAGCCTGTCAAGTCCTTCTTTTGACCCATTTTGCCAAAGGAAAGGAAGTTGCCTAATAATTATGCACACCTGATATAGGGTGTTGATGTCATTAGACCACACCCCTTCTCATTACAGAGATGCACATCACCAAAATACTCATTTACCTAATAATTCTGCACTCCCTGTATATTGATTTTCACTTTTTCCCAATATATGGGATTGGAGCACTCAGACGGTATAGAAATGCAATGCGCTGCGATAAACGATTTCTAGCGTAGACAAGAAAACTGTGTGCAGATTCATTGAAATTTGTATATATATTGATTTTCACTTTTTCCCAATATATGGGATTGAGGCACTCAAATGGTATAGAAATGCAGTGCGCTGCGATAAATGGTTTCTGCCGCAGACAAAACTGTGTGCAGATTCATTGAAATTTGTCTATATATTTGTTTTCACTATATCCCAATATATGGCCCTGAAGTGCACAGACGGTATATAAATGCTATGCACTGCGATAGACGGTTTAAACCACTGACAAGAAAACTGGGCTGATTCAGTGTAATTTGTATATACTGTATATAGAATTTTTACTATATCCCAACATATGGTCCTAAAGTGCACAGATGGTATTCTAATGCAGAGCACTGAGATTAATGAGTTAAACAGCTGACAGCAAAAATGTGGTCAGATTCTGGGACAAAAATAATATTGTTTTCACTGATATTCTTCCTATATATGCCTCTGATACACAGAAGGTATTGCACAGATGTCAGAAGTCACTGCAGACACCCTCTATTAAGATAGCCAATGAAGCGGGTTTTTTTGTAAAAAAAAAAAGGTGCAAATCTGCACTTTAAATTGCTGCCAACACAGGGTCTTTGAAACGTCCTGAGAAAGAGTCATTTGCGATCACAATCTCCCTACACTGTCTGTCCCTTCCTAACCGCAGCTCTTCCTGACTCGCAATGAGAAAAACCTGCGTGACCGAGTGCTATATACCACCCGATGACGTGTTTCCGGCCAGCCAATCACTGTAATGCCAGTAGAAAACATGGCTAATGGCATTACAGTGATGGCAATACTTACCTGTTTCTTAGAAGGTGCCAAACGTGCGGGGAGAAGACTCAAACATGGCGCTCGAGCACATGTGGTACTTGGCCAAGCGCTCGGATCTGCCGAGCATAGCGATGCTCGAGTCGAACTGGTACTCGGCCGAGCATGCTCGCTCATCACTAGTAAAAGCGTTGTAAAGTTAGCACAAAAAGTGATACATGTCAGAATTACCAAAAAATGACATTAACATGAAGGTAAAAAATGTCCTGGGGTAGAAAGGGTTAATATTTCTGAATATGTTATATATACAGAATTAGATTGAGGTGTGCACATATTTACCCTCCTGGCAGGGGTTGGTGACTAACTCCTCCTCCTCCTCATCAGGAGCTGGGGTGGGGATATCCTCCTCCTTATCATCATCAGGAGCTGGGGTGGGGCTATCCTGCAGTTTGGAGGGTCCACCCTCTTCGGCATCTAGCTCAACCACCTCAGCCACATCAGGTGGCATCCAAATTCGGTGAGGGGAACGCCTACTCTACATACTCCTCCTCTGCGGAGACCTCCAGTATATTTAAATCAATGGTGGAAATCCTGCAGAGGATGGTTGGAACGGGAAAACCTGTAATCACACAACCTTCAAAATGTAGACAAACAGCTCTGAACTCATAACAAATGCAAATTTATGTAATGTAATGATGGACGGGGCCTTTTACTGTAATACAGAATGATGATTGCTGTTTATGTAGCTATACACACACACACACGTATATTTATTATTATGTGTGTGTGTGCAAAGTACGAAATCAGCCTGTTACATCATACATGACTACCGCGCTGTGTGGATAAATATATATATACACTCATAGCGAGGTAGAGATGTATAAGGTAAATGGATGATTTGCTACGTGTCACACCAGACACTACAGAATCATTTGTATAGGGTGTATATATAAATTTCAGATTGTTGGCAAGAGAAACAAAAGTAATGTAAGCATTGTACCTGGGCATACTCTCTCACTGATCTCTCCTGATCTAGTCAGGGTGCCTCCTCTTAGGATCAGACCATTTTTTCACTATGGCCTTGTTCCATGTGACTCCACCAAAACTTCTTCTTGAGCAGTTTCACAATCCTCATCACTATTTAACTTTTTTCATTTTGCACCCTGCTACTGTCATATCTCCGCTTTTAACATGCGCTGCAGGATAAAGATACAAGCATATAATCCGAAATATTTTAAATACAGGTTTTGGGAGGTTAAAATAGGAAACAAATATTTTCAACCTAAAGGTGTGCTTTTGGTGGGTTTGGAACTAATGGTGGTCTGTGGATGACACGATTATGGAGGATCTGTGGATGACACTGCTGTAGGGGGGATCTGTGGATGACACATACAGTGGGATGCGAAAGTTTGGGCAACCTTGTTAATCGTCATGATTTTCCTGTATAAATCGTTGGTTGTTAAGATAAAAAATGTCAGTTAAATATATCATATAGGAGACACACACAGTGATATTTGAGAAGTGAAATGAAGTTTATTGGATTTACAGAAAGTGTGCTATAATTGTTAAACAAAATTAGGCAGGTGCATAAATTTGGGCACCACAAAAAAATAAATGAAATCAATATTTAGTAGATACTCCTTTTGCAGAAATTACAGCCTCTAAACGCTTCCTGTAGGTTCCAATGAGAGTCTGGATTCTGGTTGAAGGTATTTTGGACCATTCCTCTTTACAAAACATCTTTAGTTCATTCAGGTTTGATGGCTTCCGAGCATGGACAGCTCTCTTTAAGTCACACCACAGATTTTCAATTATATTCAGGTCTGGGGACTGAGATGGCCATTCCAGAACGTTGTACTTGTTCCTCTGCATAAATGCCTTAGTGGATTTTGAGCAGTGTTTAGGGTCGTTGTCTTGTTGAAAGATCCAGCCCTGGCGCAGCTTCAGCTTTGTCACTGATTCCTGGACATTGGTCTCCAGAATCTGCTGATACTGAGTGGAATCCATGCGTCCCTCAACTTTGACAATATTCCCAGTCCCTGCACTGGCCACACAGCCCCACAGCATGATGGAACCACCACCATATTTTACTGTAGGTAGCAGGTGTTTTTCTTGGAATGCTGTGTTCTTTTTCCTCCATGCATAACGCCCCTTGTTATGGCCAAATAACTCTATTTTAGTTTCATCAGTGCACAGCACCTTATTCCAAAATGAAGCTGGCTTGTCCAAATGTGATTTAGCCCACCTCAAGCGGAGAAAAGGCTTCCTCTGCATCACTCTCACATACAGCATCTCCTTGTGTAAAGTGCGCCAAATGGTTGAACGATGCACAGTGACTCGATCTGCAGCAAGATGATGTTGTAGGTCTTTGGTGCTGCTCTGTGGGTTGACTCTGACTGTTCTCACCATTCGTCGCTTCTGTCTATCCGAGATTTTTCTTGGTCTGCCACTTCGAGCCTTAACTTGAACTGAGCCTGTGGTCTTCCATTTCCTCAATATGTTCCTAACTGTGGAAACAGACAGCTGAAGTCTCTGAGACAGCTTTCTGTATCCTTCCCCTAAACCATGATGGTGAACAATCTTTGTCTTCAGGTCATTTGAGAGTTGTTTTGAGACCCCCATGTTGCTACTCTTCAGAGAAAATGAAAAAAGGAGGAAAACTTACAATTGACCCCCTAAAATACTCCTTCTCATAATTGGATTCACCTGTGTATGCAGGTCAGGGGTCACTGAGCTTACCAAGCCAATTTGAGTTCAAATAATTAGTTCTAAAGGTTTTGGAATCAATAAAATGACAACAGTGCCCAAATGTATGCACCTGCCTAATTTTGATTAAACAATTATAGCACACTTTCTGTAAATCCAATAAACTTTATTTAACTTCTCAAATATCACTGTGTGTGTCTCCTATATGATATATTTAACTGACATTTTTTATCGTAACAACCAACGATTTATACAGGAAAATCATGACGATTAACAAGGTTGCCCAAACTTTCGCATCCCACTGTATATAGCATCATCCACAGATCCCCCCCCCCCCCATTTTAGTGTCCCTGTGTAAATAATGACCACCAATACAGGTGCTGGAGGCCTGCAAGTGACATTGGAATCGCTGCAGGGCATGGTCCAGTCACTGTACTCTATTACACTGGGCCCTGCTCACCGCAGTCTTTATATGTAAAGTGTAGACATGTGAGGTTTGTTAAAGTATGGCAATTCTCTGTAGTACTCACTCTGAAACTCACATAGCAGGCAGGGCGGTAGAGTAACGTCACTCACTATGTGACGCACCTGCTCTGTCTGCTTAATTCATAATGTGGCAGGAGAGGGCATGTGATGTAGTGAGTGGGAGAAATAAAGTGCGTCTTATAGGGTGAAAAATATGGTACCTGTATAGTGAAGGAATGGTACGGTATGGGGTGTAGAGCTGTTTCGCTTCCCGTGGTGCACCCTGGGTAACGCTAAGGCTGGGTTCAGACCTGAGCGTTTTACAGCGCATTCCTACGCGCTGTAAAATGCTCAACAGGCAAGAACCAATGATTCCCTATGGGAATGGTTTTCACCTGAGCGTTTTACAGCACGTAAGATCGCGCTGTAAAACGCCCGACCCCCCAAGAAGTACATCAGCTTCTTTGGGGCGTCTTGTTGCGCGTTCCTGTACATAGACTTTAGCGGGAACGCGCGACAATGGGCGTTCGCCTGTCTCTGTATGCGCGATTGCAAACGCCCGTACAATCGCACATACAGAGCGCTCCATCACGAACGCTCAGGTCTGAACCCAGCGTAAGTGAACCAGCAAATACTGGCGGTCAGACAAATAAAGCTTCTCCTGACCAACAAGACATAAACTGTAATCTATTGACTATGTGTGTGTGTGTATAGTGTGTGGCAGGAAAATGAATGTGCAATGTGCATGTGATTGATATTTCTCTGTTGTCCATACATACATGCTACAGAAAAAGTGCTGTAATGTCACAACAAAACATATTGCACAAATCAGTAATATCTACTCAGAACTGATAAAAGATTAAGTTGTATAAATTATTGCAGATTTGCACGCTCGCAAATAATTGATAACACATGAATATAAATCTATTGTTGCGACATGCATGAGAAATGTAATCAAAGTGTTAATGTAAAAATACTTACAGTGATCATGACTCTGTCAGTCATTTTTCTTAGTCTCAGGAAACTTTGTGCAGTTTGAAAAATGTAGCCACGCTGAGCCAAGCCCCTAATACTCATGCGCATTGCACAAATATTACCTGTCCGATTTTTCGCACTTATAACATAAATAAAAATGTAACGAATAATAACGAATATGCAAATTCGCTAATATTTAATGAATATTCTACCAAATATCCGTGAAATATCGCAAATTCGAATATTGACAGCTCATCACTAGCTACATTTTTCAAGCTGCTATAAGTTTCTTGAGACTGGAGAAAATGGTTGGCACAGCAGAACATTACCATAGCTTTATATGCAGATAGAGTGCTCCAATATATTTTCGATTGCGAAATGGGCGCCAATGATGAGAATATTTTGGTGCAATACGTGCAACTTCACATTTTAATAGGTCTGACTACTTATTAGTGATTGGTGCACTAAGTATTGTTGTGAGCTTGTGACATCACAGCACTATGTATGTATGTCTGTGTAGCATAGATGCAGGGCCGGCCTTAGGCCTTTAGGCGCCCTGTGCGAGAAAGCTTTACAGCGCCCCTCAGTGACCACGCCCCTCAGTAACCACGCCCCTCAGTAACCACACCCCTTCAGTGGTCACACCCATTTCTCCAATATCGGCTCCATTTAAAACCTTCCATTCCGTTAAGTCCCCCAAAAAGTGCAGCACCTTACCAATTCTGCTGACAATGGAGATAGGGTAGTGGTAGAAGGGGACAGGTAAAGGTAGATTTGGTGAGATGTTAGGTAGAGGAGAAGAAAACAGGTCTGTGCAGTGTCAGACAATACGTGAGTGGTAGTTTTACATCATGGCCGTTCTAACTCCTGCTAGAGCCACTGGTCACTACAGTATGTGTCACCATGGGCAGCCTATGATGGAGGGAGTGACCGATCGCTCATCATTATACCATTGTATGGAAGGTCTGAGGCATTGGCCAGGGCAGTATCTATGTCAATGGCTTCTGCGGGTTATAGCAGATACCTGCAGCTCCTGAATCCGCCTCTGGATAGCTTCCAGGCTGCTGCTTCGAAAATCAAGGAAACCAAGAGAGGTGAGGGGCCTGAGCAGATGGATGGGCCGAGAGAGACAGGAGGAATAGAAAGTGAGAGGGAAAATAACCATAGGGAGCAGTGGTGAGCATGCACGACCTGTGACAGTAAGGACCTCTATGTATCTGCTAGGGCTGCAGCTAACGATTATTTGAATAATGGCCTAGGAAGATCTGTTATGGAGAGGGGGATCTGTGGGTGGCGCTGTTATGGAGAGGGGGATCTGTGGGTGGCGCTGTTATGGAGAGGGGGATCTGTGGGTGGCGCAGTTATGGAGAGGAGGATCTGTGGGCGGCGCTGTTATGGAGAGGGGGATCTGTGGGTGGCGCAGTTATGGAGAGGGGGATCTGTGGGTGGCGCTGTTATGGAGAGGGGGATCTGTGGGTGGCGCTGTTATGGAGAGGGGGATCTGTGGTGGCGCTGTTATGGAGAGGGGGATCTGTGGGTGGCGCCGTTATGGAGAGGGGGATCTGTGGGTGGTGCAGTTATGGAGAGGGGGATCTGTGGGCGGCGCTGTTATGGAGAGGGGGATCTGTGGGTGGCGCAGTTATGGAGAGGGGAATCTGTGGGTGGCGCTGTTATGGAGAGGGGGATCTGTGGGTGGCACTGTTATGGAGAGGGGGATCTGTGGGTGGCGCTGTTATGGAGAGGGGGATCTGTGGGTGGCGCTGCTATGGAGAGGGGGATCTGTCTATGGCACTGCTATGGGGAGGGGGGATATGTGCACTGTTATGGAGAGGGGGATCTGTGCACTGTTATGGAGAGGGGAATCTGTCTATGGCACTGCTATGGGGAGGGGGGATATGTGCACTGTTATGGAGAGGGGGATCTGTGCACTGTTATGGAGAGGGGAATCTGTGCACTGTTATGGGCATAACAGTGCACAGATTCCTTTCCCCACAACAGTGCACATATTCCTTTCTCCACAACATATTCCTTTCCCCCATAACTATAAATACATCTGCTGACCTATGCTGTCCGTGGACTGTGGGAGTCTCACTCTCTGTTGTGGCTGCTGCTGGCTGGCGCTCGCTCCGCCTCCTTCTTCTCTCTCTGCCTGTGCGGCAGCTGCGGCCTGCGTTACACTCCAGCAGCCAGTCTGGTCTGCTTTGCTCTGTCCAGGCAGAAGAGCGGAGCGCAGAGCAGACGCGGGCCCCGCCCCCTCCTCACTCAGTCTCTAGTCCGGACCGTGACTGACTCATTCATGTAATGTTCATGTGCTGTAGATGGCCGGCGGGCGGCGGCGACAAAATATATTAATGGTAGTACAGTACTAGTAAGTAGTAGTACTGTACTGTAGTAGACAGACTTCACTTAGAGTTCGGCGGGCTGTGACGGCCGCCCGGCGCCCCTGTTACTATGGCGCCCTGTGCGGCCGCACAGCCCGCACACCCCAAAGGCCGGCCCTGCATAGATGCATACATACATACAGCACTATGTATGTAGCATGTATGTATTGTAGGAAAGAAAGCGTAAGGGGTCATAAATGATGGAAGATATGTGTCACCGAGGTTCCTGCAGCTGCAGCTAGTTCCCGCAGCTAGTGCTGACTGACACTATTGGTTATTTAATGTGGCTGTAAAGCTGATCCGGGCCGGTTCTTACTGACAGCAGCTAAAGTGCAGGGTGGGTGGCTGTTCCCCACGTTCCAGGCCGGGTTTTGGTTAGAGATATACCTGTAAAACCCAGCCAGCAGTCTCAGCTGGTGTGGATTATCCTCCATCTGACAGTGGAGCTTTGCCAGTCTCTGTGTTGGAGCCTGAGAGTTTGGTCTGGGATTAAGGCCTGCTATCTTGTTTGAATGAAAGCAGTGCACGTGGATTTCTATTTCACCCAAGGACTTATTTGTTGCTGCCTGGTGTGAACAAACACCAGACTTTTGTTTGTTTTTTATACTAACTTTTTGTTGTCACTTTCCTTATGTGTGATTAAAATACTGAACTGTTTAACCCCTTAAGGACCGGGCTCATTTTCACCTTAAGGACCAGGCCATTTTTTGCAAATCTGACCAGTGTCACTTTAAGTGGTGATAACTTTAAAACGCTTTGACTTATCCAGGCCATTCTGAGATTGTTTTTTCGTCACATATTGTACTTCATGATACTAGTAAAAAAAAGTCAAAAAAATTAATTTTTTTGCATAATAAAATACCTAATTTACCAAAAATTTGGAAAAATTAGCAAATTTCAAAGTTTCAGTTTCTCTACTTCTGTAATACATAGTAATACCCCAAAAAATTGTGATGACTTAACATTCCCCATATGTCTACTTCATGTTTGAATTATTTTGGGAATGATATTTTATTTTTTGGGGATGTTACAAGGCTTAGAAGTTTAGAAGCAAATCTTGAAATTTTTCAGAAATTTACAAAAACCCAATTTTTAGGGACCACTACAGCTCTGAAGTCACTTTGCGAGGCTTACATAATAGAAACCGCCCAAAAATGACCCCATTCTATAAACTACACCCCTCAAGGTATTCAAAACTGATTTTACAAACTCCGTTAACCCTTTAGGTGTTGCACAAGAGTTATTGGCAAATGGGGATGAAATTTGAGAATTTCATTTTTTTGCCTAATTTTCCATTTTAACCCATTTTTTCCACTAACAAAGCAAGGGTTAACAGCCAAACAAGACTGTATCTTTATTGCCCTGACTCTGCTGTTTACAGAAACACCCCATATGTGGCCATAAACTACTGTACGGCCACACAGCGGGGCGTAGAGTGAAAGGTGCGCCGTATGGTTTTTGGAAGCCAGATTTTGCTGGACAGTTTTTTTGACACCATGTCCCATTTGAAGCCCCCTGATGCACCCCTAGAGTAGAAACTCCATAAAACTGACCCCATCTAAGAAACTACACCCCTCAAGGTATTCAAAACTGATTTTACAAACTCCGTTAACCCTTTAGGTGTTGCACAAGAGTTATTGGCAAATGGGGATGAAATTTGAGAATTTCATTTTTTTGCCTAATTTTCCATTTTAACCCATTTTTTCCACTAACAAAGCAAGGGTTAACAGCCAAACAAGACTGTATCTTTATTGCCCTGACTCTGCTGTTTACAGAAACACCCCATATGTGGCCATAAACTACTGTACGGCCACACAGCGGGGCGTAGAGTGAAAGGTGCGCCGTATGGTTTTTGGAAGCCAGATTTTGCTGGACAGTTTTTTTGACACCATGTCCCATTTGAAGCCCCCTGATGCACCCCTAGAGTAGAAACTCCATAAAACTGACCCCATCTAAGAAACTACACCCCTCAAGGTATTCAAAACTGATTTTACAAACTCCGTTAACCCTTTAGGTGTTGCACAAGAGTTATTGGCAAATGGGGATGAAATTTGAGAATTTCACTTTTTTTGCCTAATTTTCCATTTTAACCCATTTTTTTCCACTAACAAAGCAAGGGTTAACAGCCAAACAAGACTGTATCTTTATTGCCCTGACTCTGCTGTTTACAGAAACACCCCATATGTGGCCATAAACTACTGTACGGCCACACAGCGGGGCGTAGAGTGAAAGGTGCGCCGTATGGTTTTTGGAAGCCAGATTGTGCTGGACAGTTTTTTTGACACCATGTCCCATTTGAAGCCCCCCTGATGCACCCCTAGAGTAGAAACTCCATAAAAGTGACCCCATCTAAGAAACTACACCCCTCAAGGTATTCAAAACTGATTTTACAAACTTTGTTAACCCTTTAGGTGTTGCACAAGATTCAATGGAAAATAGAGATATAATTTCAAAATTTCACTTTTTTGGCAGATTTTCCATTTTAATATTTTTTTTCCAGTAACAAAGCAAGGGTTAACAGCCAAACAAAACTCATTATTTATGGCCCTGATTCTGTAGTTTACAGAAACACCCCATATGTGGTCGTAAACTACTGTACGGGCACACGGCAGGGCGCAGAAGGAAAGGAATGCCATACGGTTTTTGGAAGGCAGATTTTGCTGGACTGGTTTTTTGACACCATGTCCCATTTGGAGCCCCCCTGATGCCCCCCTAGAGTAGAAACTCCATAAAAGTGACCCCATCTAAGAAACTACACCCCTCAAGGTATTCAAAACTGATTTTACAAACTTTGTTAACCCTTTAGGTGTTGCACAAGATTCAATGGAAAATAGAGATACAATTTCAAAATTTCACTTTTTTGGCAGATTTTCCATTTTAATATTTTTTTTCCTGTAACAAAGCAAGGGTTAACAGCCAAACAAAACTCATTATTTATGGCCCTGATTCTGTAGTTTACAGAAACACCCCATATGTGGTCCTAAACTACTGTACGGGCACACGGCAGGGTGCAGAAGAAAAGGAATGCCATACGGTTTTTGGAAGGCAGATTTTGCTGGACTGGTTTTTTGACACCATGTCCCATTTGAAGCCCCCCTGATGCACCCCTAGAGTAGAAACTCCAAAAAAAGTGACCCCATTTTAGAAAGTACGGAATAGGGTGGCAGTATTGTTGGTACTAGTTTAGGGTACATATGATTTTTGGTTGCTTACACTTTTTGTGCGGCAAGGTAACAAGAAATAGCTTTTTTGGCATGTTTTTTTTTTTTGTTATTTACAACATTCATCTGACAGGTTAGATCACGTGGTAATTTTATAGAGCAGGTTGTCACGGACGCGGCGATACCTAATATGTATACAATTTTTTTTATTTATGTAAGTTTTATACAATAACTTCATTTTGAAAACCAAAAAATTGTTTAGTGTCTCCATAGTCTAAGAGCCATAGTTTTTTCAGTTTTTGGGTGATTATCTTGAGTAGGGTCTAATTTTTTGCGGGGTGAGATGACAGTTTGATTGGCACTATTTTGGGGTGCATATGACTTTTTGATCGCTTGCTATTACACTTTTTGTGACGTAAGATGGCAAAAAATTGCTTTTTTTACACAGTTTTTTTTTTTTTTTTTTACGGTGGTCACCTGAGGGGTTAGGTCATGTGATATTTATATAGAGCCGGTCGATACGGACGCGGCGATACCTAATATGTATACTTTATTTTTATTTATGTACATTTTACACAATGATTTTATTTTTGAAACCAAAAAAAATCATGTTTTAGTGTTTCCATAGTCTAAGAGCCATAGTTTTTTCAGTTTTTGGGCGATTATCTTGAGTAGGGTCTCATTTTTTGCGGGATGAGATGACGGTTTGATTGGTACTATTTTGGCGTACATGCGACTTTTTTGATCACTTTTATTACCTTTTTTGGGAAGTAAGGTGGGCAAAATTTCAATTTTCTCATAGTTTTTATTTTTTTATTTTTATGGCGTTCACTGTGCGGGGAAAGTAACATGACCATTTTATAGATCAGGTCGTTACGGACGCGGCGATACCTAATATGTGTAGTGTATTTTATTTTTTTAATTTTTATTCAGTGATAAATGTTTTTTTTTTTTATCTTAACTTTTTTCACTTTTTATTTGATTTTTTTGACCCAGACCCACTTGGTTCTTGAAGATCCAGTGGGTCTGATGTCTGTAAAATACAGAACAGAACCTATATAGGTTTCTGCACTGTATTTTACTTACACTGAACAGGTCTATGCTTTCAGCACAGATCTGTTCAGCACCATGGACAGCAGGACGCCTGATCAGGCGTCCTGTTGCCATGGGAACCTTCCCCGTCTGCTCAGTTATGGTCAGAACTTCGCAGACGGGGAAGGGTAAGGACGGGGTTCTGGGGGGGCTGTCTGGGGGCTCTCTCCTTCTCCCATCGGGGGGCTGCAAAGGCACAGCAGCCCCCCGATCGGAGAGGGAGGGAGCTCCCTCTTACTGTTAACCTTTTCCATACAGCGGTCCGTACGGACCGCTGTATGGAAAGGGTTAAACGGCTGACATCGCATCAACGATGTCAGCCGTTTATACCAGGGTGCCAGCAATGTGCTGGCACCCTGGTATACCCACTGTACACCAACGATTATGCAATGGGAGGCGGGCGGGGGATCGCGATCCCGCCTGCCGCACCGCCCGCCTCCCGCAACGCCCCCACTGCATGCGACACCCCCCCTGCACCACCCGCCGCCATCAAATCGTGCAGGGGTGCAGGGGGGGGTTAACAATATTGATTTCGGGCACTCTGAAGTTTCTGATCCCCGCGGTCAGGGACCGCGGGGATCAGAAACGGCAAAAAGCGCAGCAAACCGCAGGTCTGAATTGACCTGCGGTTTTCTGCGATCGCCGATACGGGGGGGTCAAATGACCCCCCCCCTGCGTTGTTACGGGATGCCGGCTGAATGATTTCAGCCGAAATCCCGTTCCGATTAACCCCAGCGGCGCCGGAATTAAGATTTTAAGTTAGGACGTACCGGTACGCCCTTGGTCCTTAAGGACTCGGGAAATAGGGCGTACCGGTACGCCCTATGTCCTTAAGGGGTTAAGTTAAAGACATTGTTGTTGCGTCCGCGAGCCTGTCTACCAGAGCAAATCCCCACAGTATGGATAGCAGAACCTATCAGCTACACTATGGTATATCACTATCTATGTGTTTAACTGCCTGAATATACGCTTAAAAACAATTTTATTGGTAATATATTAAAACTCGTGGCGAATCTGCCACATAAAGAATTCGTCAGGCTAAACCTGGACAGGTGGCTCACCCCACAATTGTATGGGTATAGCCACTCACTCCACGTTTTCAAAACGTGCAAGACTGGAATTATCAGTATAATCTGCTTTGTATGCGTATCCTGATAATTAGCCAGATGCACTAAACAGTTACTCACTACGTGTGCTGGAATTATCTATGATTTGTCAAATATACCAGCTATAAACATTAGTGGCAGCTAAATCAGTAGGCTGCAACAATGTATCACAGTAAGTGAGTAGAGAGCATAGTGAATAGGATAGAGACGTTGCGGGTGAGAGCTTTATATTTGAGCTCTACTTACAACCCTACTGCTTTTAATCTCTATTATCCCATCACTAGCTTATAGAAAGACCGTCTCTGCCTATTACAGCGTCTGCTCGACGCGTTTCTATGTCACTATGTAGATAGTGACATGTCCTCAGGAGCAGAGTTTCAGTGGCATTAGTGCAGTATTATTTAATCTTTGATAACATGCGCTATGTCCACTGGTAGAGAGAACGCTGCACGCGTCTGTTAGCTTACTATCGATGGAGAACACTGAATGTTGGTGACATATAAGGGGTGATGATTGGACAATAAAGAACAGCACCTGAATAATTGTATATATATAAGTATGTTATTATTAGTCCCATATGTTGAATACTGGAACAGTTAGTACATACAGAGATTTCATAGCCACCAGATCATATATAAAATCCCATATACGATGAATATATGGGATGGTTTACTAGGTATCTCATATGTCCTGGTAACCATGTGGTGTGGTGACTTCCACTATCATATACTTTCCATAGCACTGATTGTGTACCTGGAAATTAGAAGGGGTGGCGGGGGGAATTGCATCAAATGAAACAAGTATATGATATATGGTCATTAAGACCAAACGGTTTCACTGTGCGTAATGTAAAGGTCCATTGAGCCTCTTTTCTCAGTAGCAAATTATCTATATCTCCACCTCTTGGAGATGCTCTGACATGTTCTATGCCCTGGAAAGAGATACACTGTTTCGCTCCTGGGTGTTCTCCATCGATAGTAAGCTATGTGTGCCCACAATAACATATACCCACAGCAGCGACTAGCAGAGGAGATTGGTTAGAGCGGATTAGCAGAACGTCTCACCTCTTCAGGGTGACGTCACCGCCTGCCGATGAAGCTCCGCCCAGTGGGAGTGGCGTTTTTGATATGAGATTGGCGGCTGATCGGCCGGGAGACGGCTGCAAACAAGAGTGCCAGAGGCTGTATCTCTTCTGAGCTGCACGCGCGCAAACAGACGCGTGCAGCGTTCTCTCTACCAGTGGACATAGCGCATGTTATCAAAGATTAAATAATACTGCACTAATGCCACTGAAACTCTGCTCCTGAGGACATGTCACTATCTACATAGTGACATAGAAACGCGTCGAGCAGACGCTGTAATAGGCAGAGACGGTCTTTCTATAAGCTAGTGATGGGATAATAGAGATTAAAAGCAGTAGGGTTGTAAGTAGAGCTCAAATATAAAGCTCTCACCCGCAACGTCTCTATCCTATTCACTATGCTCTCTACTCACTTACTGTGATACATTGTTGCAGCCTACTGATTTAGCTGCCACTAATGTTTATAGCTGGTATATTTGACAAATCATAGATAATTCCAGCACACGTAGTGAGTAACTGTTTAGTGCATCTGGCTAATTATCAGGATACGCATACAAAGCAGATTATACTGATAATTCCAGTCTTGCACGTTTTGAAAACCCATACAATTGTGGGGTGAGCCACCTGTCCAGGTTTAGCCTGACGAATTCTTTATGTGGCAGATTCGCCACGAGTTTTAATATATTACCAATAAAATTGTTTTTAAGCGTATATTCAGGCAGTTAAACACATTCTTCATACATATACGCAAAATCTAGTTCACAGTTACACCCTATATCACTATCTAACCTACACTGACTATCTCCCACTATCTGTATTACATATATAAGCTAACTAAATAACTATCTAATGTAATGACACAGGAAAGCAGAGAGCACAGCAATAACACTGCTGTCTCTCTCAGATCTGTAAAATACTGCATACAAGGGCTGCTGGGGAGGTTCTTATATAGTAAGGGGTAGGCAACTTTCCTATTGGTTGCTAGGGAAGTTGCTAAGCTCAGACAAAGACATTGCAGCCTTCTCATTGGCCCACAAGCAAGAAGGGAGGTGAAATTCGCAATTAAAATATTTGCGATCAACAGTAGTGGTAACGAATCTCATTTTTTTACTAAAATGGCTGCTGCTGCACGTGTTAGGACAGGAAGCAAGGAACTTGGGGAACAAGGGATCACCCACAATGCCATGCACGTAGCCAATAAGCAGCCTGCCAGCCCCTGTGATGTCACAGCACTATAAATAGCCTCAGCCATCTTGGATTTAGCCATTTTTCAGTGTACTTAATGCAGGGAGAGATGTCAGCAGGCGCTAGGGACAGTGGTAGAAAAGACTATAAAACTTTTATTTTGCTATATAGAAGTTCAGGAAAAGGATACGAAGGAATCATTCCACAGTATTGAAGCAGAACATGGCTCAGTAGCAGAGTTTATAGCCTGATAGATCTAAATTGCCATAATACAGCTCTGTAATTCCAGCAAACCGTTCTTGTTATTGGGGTGCAAGTGCTGTTTGATACAGGCATTAATATGGTTTATTACAAGGAAATATTTCTATGTCTTATTTCCCTTTGTGCGGTGCAGTTATATGTTTCTAAAGCATGTTTTGGCTTGTATTAGTGGGAAAAAAGGGCTTATTAGCCGTTGTGTGGTGAATTGAGAAAATTACAGCCATTTTTGGCAAATATAAGGGCATATATAAGTGGCAAAAAATATATATTATTTGCCGTTCATAAAAACGAAAATGTCTGCACACCATTATACGTACAAACAATAGAGCTAAGAAATGGGGGTCATTCTAAATAAAAGTGATACAATACCTACTATAAATGAGTCAATGGAAGCTATTAGCGCACATATTTGATCAAAAGTGTGTCGGGCCCATCTACCAGGCGTCAAGGTGGCTTCCACAGAGAAGCCACCTTGATGCCTGGTAGATGGGCCCGACACACGTTTGATCAAATATGTGTGCTAAGAGCTTCCATTGACTCATTTATAGTAGGTATTGTATCAAAACCGGGTCATCTACCAGGCGTCAAGGTGGCTTCTCTGCGGAAGCCACCTTTGACGTCTGGTAGATGGGCATGACACACTTTTGATCAAATATGTGCACTAATAGCTTCCATTGACTCATTTATAGTAGGTATTGTATCACTTTTATTTAGAATGACGCCCATTTCTTAGCTCTATTGCTTGTATGTATAATGGTGTGCAGCCATTTTCTTTTTTATAATCATGCTTGTGTTAAGGAAATTATCCAGCTTTTCTGAAAGTGGATATAAAATTTATAAGATGTTTTTCATTTTCTCTGTAAATGTGATATAATGTGGTGACATTTGAAAAGAACAAGCATAAGCTAAAAAACCTATAGAAGTGAACTGTGTGTGTTAAGATAAGATAACATTTGTACTACTCCTGGGAAATTTTGCCTCTTTTGCTAAAAATTCTAAACCCACTAGTTAACACATTTTTGTAAAAGTGAAACTTGAAAAATAACTAACCAATCAATAGATGGATTCAAAAGCCATTATTGAAATGTCTGTAAACCAATCATGTTTTACTTTGAGGGGTTACACCCTGTGAACTGTGTATAAATAAAGGGTGCAGGACACTTTCACTTTAGGGTCCTGACAAGGTTTTGAACTATACTCAGACTTCTGTCATTTTCCTCTGTCGACGTCATTCACCTGAACACGAGGCAATGATCATCACGTGGCTGACCCTTGGCCTGCCGCAACATTTTCTGGTGGAGAATGCGGGCACCACAACAACACTCCTAGCTGCAGATCGCGATACGGAGACCAGGACCCAGGAAGACCGCGGTAAGTAACCCATTGTGTTACTACCTGTCTCCTGAGCTCTGCTCGCTGTTCTGCAGTGTTGTGTGTGAACGTGGTGCCTGTACCGTGTTCTGGTGAATGTATTATTTCCCCTATATGTGCTAAACTGTTTTTAGGCGTATGAATGCACGAATGTGTGAGTGGCTGAGATAAGCTGAATCTTGGAGGGGTCTGGCCCTGCTCCTCCTGAGCCAAGCTGAAAGTCTAGAGCTCGCTGACTGGCTTGTCCGGTCCCTGACTCTGGAGGCCTCTGGTTCAGGTGGAGAAAGGGTTGACAGACCTATACTGGAGGAGGCTGTGAGAAGTGGCAGTGTATAAAGCTGTCCAGTAAGTTTGGATAGGGGCCCTGCAGTTCCTTGTTGGTACCTGAAAAGGCGCCTGAGGTCAGGGGTTGTTCCAATGTTATGTCATACTGTGTGCCTGCTGGTATTGTGTGAGGAAGAATTACTGCATTGCTGCCAATTCCTGTGCTGTACAGTGTATACATGCGTGGGTATTATGATACCAGTTTGGATTGGGTGGTTGCAGTCATAATCATTTGGATTGCAATATTTTTTTGATTCCTGTGCCATAGAAAGAACGTAGAGGGGTTTAAGGGGTTTCCAGCGAGTAACCCCAGAGAGGACGTGTGAATTACTCTGTGTGAGGGCAAGACTATATTGTAGTATTGCCAGACCAGTGGATCAGTGCTGCCTCGGAAGTGTGCCCACAGCACCACTGGTAGTAGGAAAATTGGTGCCGCCTCGGAAGTGTGTCCACGGCACCACTAGTAGTGCCGCCTCGGAAGTGTGTCCACGGCACTACTGATAGTGCTGCCTCGGAAGTGTGTCCACAGCACTGTTGTAATTCACCAGGTGTGTGAGTACCTGGATAGTGAATTACAAGGAGCCACCTACGGGATGGGGGCTACACAGAGTAAGCGTTCCTCTGAGAAGGGAGCAGAGAAATGGGTCTCTGCAATTGATATTATGCAATGCGCAAAGGGCACTGAAGCAACCAAAGACTGTAGACAAATTCTAAAGAAATTAGGAGCAGGTGTGAATGGAACATTGGATGAACCAGTATGGCAGAAATTTCTTACTAATTTTAAGGGGTGGTTGGAAGACCATAACAAATATGACCAGGCCACAATGTGGTATGATGTAGCCCAGGGAATGACTTTGACTGCCCATAAGGCAAAAGACACTGACAAAGGGACTATGTATGAAATATGGGATGAAATTAAATTGCCAACAAAAGAATTAAACATCCCTTCTGAAGTACGGTGTATTATCCCCCATAAACCACAAAAATCTCTCCCTCCCACAGCACCACCTCCATATAAAAGCCCGGAGGGCTGGACTTGTCCTAATTGTGGACAACAGAACCCAGACACAAGAGTGAGATGCTCAGCCTGTGGGAGGCCCAAGCCACACTCTCGTGTGGGCTTATACCCATTAGTCAATAAGACCCTCCCCACAGTAAAAGCTGGGCAACTGGAAACACATGATTATGAGGTCTATAGGCCATGGACTCCTAGTGAGTTACTGGCTATGTGTAACACTTTGCCAGACCCCCGTACTGTCCCCAGTACTTTCCTTCGTAAATTGGAAAGTATCCAGACCGCATATAAAGCCACTTGGGCGGATCTGGAGAGTCTTTTAGAGACTAAAGGAGGGGAAGTACTTAAGAATCAAATGATGGCAAAGGCCCCTGGTACTGTCCCAGTGGATAAGGCCACAGACCAGTCAGGCCAGGAATTTATCATGGCCCTTAAACCCTGGGTAAAAGAGCAACAGGACAATCAGACTGACACTTTTATGATGCAAACACAAGATGCTAAGCAGACTGTAGCTGACTATGGGTATGAGACAGGAGACAGTAAGGACATGAGACTACTAAAACATACATTCATGTCTGGATTAAAAGCACCCATACAGGATGCTGTGAAGAAGGCTCGCCCTGATTGGCGGACCTGCCAGTTCCCTGACCTAGTGGCCATGGCAAAGGGAGCTGAGCTAGACTTACAAAATAAAAAAAAAAGCCAATAATGGCTAACCAACCTTTTAAACCTAAGGGCAGGTTTCAGGAAAGAATACCAGGTGGGGATCAGTCTCCACGTAACTGGGACCAAGTAACATGCTGGAATTGTGGGAAAAAAGGGCATTACACAGTCAAATGTCCCCGGAGAGGTCAGGCTACTGCCCGGACCTCTCAATGAAGTGACGGCAATCCTGTGAGTTCCATCAACGTTAACTACCCCCTTGACGCAATCCCAGGTCCACAACTAATCATCACATCCACATGTGAGGACACGGGGAATTCAATTGACTTTTTGGTAGACACAGGATACCCTAATACAAGAAAAATATGTGCCTGAAGAGCTTATCTCCTCAGATTACATCTACTGTCAAGGGGTTGAGGGAACAACTGTTAAACTCCCACTAACAAAGCCTGTTAAACTTAATATTCATGATGCCTTATCTATTGTCACGCGTGTGTTGGTAAGCTCAGATAGTCCATACAATTTGCTGGGGACTGACGTACTCAGTGCCATGAGGGCATCTGTGGATTTCTCTTCAGGAAAACCCCAAATTACAGCCCCTGTGCCTGAAGAGACTCTGTGTGCACTTATGTACTTAATGACATTTAGTGCCTCCTCTACCTCTCAGAGAACACCCCCAGATTGGCTGTCTGAAGTGCCATCACATTTGTGGGCAACTTCCAAGACAGATGTGGGCAGACTACCAGTGACTCCGGTGGTTGTGCAGCTGAAACTTGGCATTAAGCCGCCATGTGTGCGTCAGTACCCATTAAATTCTTCACAGGAAGATGCTATTGCAAATGATCTGAAAGATCTGTTGGGGAAAGGGTTAATAATCCCTATAAAAAGCCCCTTTAATACACCCCTATTTCCTGTAAAGAAGAAACAGACTGTGAAGGGTCAGCCTCCAGTCTATCGTATGGTACATGATTTAAGGGCAGTGAATGCTGTAACTGTCATAAATACACCACAAGTGCCCAATCCACACACGCTGTTAAACCAAGTGCCCATAGATGCCACATCTTTTTCTGTCATTGATCTTGCAAATGCTTTCTTCTCTGTCCCTTTAGATGAAGAATGCTGGCCCTATTTTGCTTTCACTTTCGTCACAAGCAGTATGCATGGGTCGTTTTACCACAAGGGGCTGCCTATTCCCCTGATATTTTCTCCACTGCTTTACACTCTGTGTTGCAGTCCTGGCAGCCGGCCTATCCGGACACTGTTCTTTTACAATATACAATCTTTATCTTTGCTTATTTTCCTTGCTGAAAATGGCTGTAAAGCCTCCAAAGAGAAGCTGCAACTTTGTAAATCTACTGTGATTTTCCTAGGTCACTGTATTTCTCCAGGTACCAAACACCTTACATCTGAGAGGGTTACTGCTATGCACCAGCACCCCCTGCCAAGTACTCCAAGGGCTCTGCGTGCCTTTATTGGACTTGTCAGTTACTGTCGCCCCTGGGTTAAGGATTGCTCTCAGATGATGCAGCCACTATATGATTGCCTCAAAGGAGAGACCTTTGAACTCACACCAGGAGCTGTGAGTGCATTTCATACATTAAAACTCACTCTCACCACGACACCAGCATTGGGCATCCCCAATTACAAACAAACTTTCACATTGTATTGTCATGAGCAAGGGGGATTTGCCTCAGGTGTACTGTTCTAAATCCAGCTACTTTGATGCCAGTGGATTTAGAAGAGGAGGGGGGAGTGGGAGTAGTAGACATGTCTGATCCAGTTGCAAATCATAACTGTCATGAATTGATGATTGCAGAAACAAAAGGGTTACCAAATGTTACTGAAACACCATTAACTAATCCTGATGCTGAGTATTTTGTAGATGGCTCCAGATGGTGGAATGACGAACAAGGACACTTTGTCACCGGGTATGCGGTAATCCAGGATGGTAAGGTAATCATACTAAAAACCACTCCCATCTTGTGTGTCTGCACAGGAGGCGGAGTTGAAGGCACTCACTGACGCATGTACAATGGGTAAGGGACTGAGAATAAATTGTTACACTGATTCCAGGTATGCTTTCGGGGTAGCATGTGATTTTGGTGTTATCTGGAAAACTATGGGATTTCTGACTTCCTCGAGCAAACCAATTAAAAATTCTGAAGCAGTACAGAGCCTCATAGAGGCCCTAGAGCTGCCCACAGAGGTAGCCATTGTTAAAGTGCCAGCCCATGTGAAGCAAGATGATCCGCTAGCTGTGGGAAATGCTCAAGCAGACCAAGCAGCCTAAACAAGCAGCCGGTCTGCCTGCTCCTGACATTGTTTTTTCCAACTATGCCAGATTTGTCGCTCTTGCAGGAATTACAGGCCCAGATAACGCCTCAAGACAAAAAGGTATGGATGGAGGTGGGGGCTACGAAGACAGGAGAGCTCTGGCAGGTAAATGGCAGAACATGTTTGCCTCGGAGTTTGTATCCGATGATGGCCAATTTAGCACATGGCCCTACTCATTTGTCGAAAGGAGCTATGAGCGCACTAGTGTTAGAACATTGGTTTGCACCTGGAATTCAGACCCTCTTTGAAAAGTTTGTTCAGGGTTGTCTTACATGTGCCAGACATAACCCTGGGAGGTTTGTAAAGACCCCCAAGAAACACACTCCCAAACCCTTGTACCCGTTTCAAAGAGTATAGGTGGATTACATACAGCTACCCAAGGTGAGCACATATGAGTATGTCCTTGTAGCCATTGATGTATTCTCAGGCTGGTCAGAAGCTTGGCCAGTAACTATGGCTACAGCCAAAAATACTGCTAAGAAAATATTGTCAGAGGTAGTCTGCAGATATGGGATTCCAGAGGTGATAGAGTCAGACAGAGGTACCCACTTCACTGGGGAGATAATGGGACACATACTGAAGACCCTAGGGATCACACAAGCTCTACACTCTCAACAGTATGGAGTCACTATAGTGGTGGTCCAAGATGGAATCACTCATGTTGTACGGTTACTGCTTTATTACTTTCTGTTCTGTATTAAGTAGCTCTAGGTCCTAAGTGGAAGTTCGGATGGAGACTCATCTTTTGCAGGAAGGAAGTGTCCATTCCAGGTTTCCCATCACCAAAGTGTCCATAACGTTGACTAGAGGAGGATGGAGGTGGACTTTCAAGGCGGTTCCAGGCCTACTCACCATATTGGTCAAGGGATATGCCATGATTGACAGCACTGTCCAACCAAGGGACAGCAACGCCCAAGATGATGTTCATCTTCCTGATTCTACAACAGAGGACCACAGCTACACAGAAACTTTTAGGCTTACTGCTGATGCTCCTAGCAGGTATAGCTGACCTACCAGCTCCTAGAGATTCCAACACAGGAGCAGAAGAAGGTGTATCCAGAACTATGGACAATGATGCATGGAACAACAATGCTGCACCTACATCCACTTAGTGTTTGTGTGTCGTATGTGGTTTTAATAAAATGTATGTATGCTTAATCAAATGACAACTACTAGACAGGCTGGAATCGATGCTTGCATCGCATGGTCTATGCAGCTTATCTGTATACTCTGTGAAGTACGGGCTGTCTAAGGGGTCATTTGTTTGTTCAGGCAGGTTAGTAGTTAGCAAGACACACATGATACAATGAAGCCTTCAGAAGGAAAAAACGTCTACCACGTGAACAGAAAAATTGAAAAAAAGGAGGGAAATGTTAAGGAAATTATCCAGCTTTTCTGAAAGTGGATATAAATTATAAATGTTTTTCATTTTCTCTGTATACTGTGATATAATGTGGCTGACATTTGAAAAGAACAAAGCAAGCTAAAGAAAACTATAGAAGTGAACTGTGTGTGTTAAGATAAGATAACATTTGTACTACTCCTGGGAAATTTTGCCTCTTTTGCTAAAAATTCTAAACCCATTAGTTAACACATTTTTGTAAAAGTGAAACTTGAAAAATAACTAACCAATCAATAGATGGATTCAAAAGCCATTATTGAAATGTCTGTAAACCAATCATGTTTTACTTTGAGGGGTTATACCCTGTGAACTGTGTATAAATAAAGGGTGCAGGACACTTTCACTTTAGGGTCCTGACAAGGTTTTGAACTATACTCAGACTTCTGTCATTTTCCTCCGTCGACGTCATTCACCTGAACACGAGGCACTGATCATCACGTGGCTGACCCTTGGCCTGCCGCAACACTTGCTTCATAGATATGCACCTGTAATTCTGAAGATTCTAGTCTAAATTTGCCGTTCAGCAGTGCAGTTATATGTTCTAAAGCCCTTTTTGGCGTATATTAGTGGCAAAAAATATATATATATATATTATTTGCTATTCAGCAGTGCAATTATATGTTCTAAAGCCTTTTGTGGCGTGTATAAGTGGTAAAAATAAGGGCCTATTTGCCGTTCAGCGGAGCGATGTTCTTAAAGCCCTTTTTGGCTTGTATTAGTGGCGCAAAGAAAGTATTTGCCGTTGTGTGGTGAAGTGAGAAAATTACAGCCCTTTTTGGCATGTATTAGTGGCAAAAAATATATATATATATTTGCCGTTCAGTGGTGCAGTTATATGTTCTAAAGCCCTTTTTGGCGAGTATTAGTGGCACAAAAAAAATATTTGCCATTGTGTGGTGAAGTGGTGCCCTTTTTGGCATGTATTAGTAACATAGTAACATAGTACATAAGGCCAAAAAAAGACATTTGTCCATCCAGTTCGGCCTTTCATCCTGCAAGTTGATCCAGAGGAAGGCAAAAAAAAAAAAAAACTGTGAGGTAGAAGCCAATTTTCCCCACTTTAGGGGAATAAAAAATTCCTTCCAGACTCCCTGGATCAGCGACCCCTATATAGTAGCTATAGCCTGTAATATTATTAAACTCCAGAAATTCATCCAGGCCCATCGTGAATTACTTTATTGTACTCACCATCACCATCTCCTCAGGCACGTATTTCCATAGTCTCACTGCTCTTACCGTAAAGAATCCTCTTCTATCTTTGTGTACAAACCTTCTTTCCTCTAGACGCAGAGGACGATTTGTAAAGTGGTAGGACTATGTTCTTATCAGTGGTAGGACTATGTTTAGTGTCATCTGTGAAAATTGATATTTTACTATGGAAGCATTATACAAGATCATTAATAAATATATTGAAGAGAATAGGGCCCAATACTTACCCCTGAGGTACCCCACTAGTGACAGTGACCCAATCTAAGTGTGTACCGTTAAAACCACCCTCTGTTTTCTATCACTCAGCCAGTTACTTACCCACATACAGACAATTTCTCCCAGTCTGAGCATTCTTATTTTATATACTAACCTTTTATGTGGTACAGTGTCAAATGCTTTGGCGAAGTTCAAATATAAGACATCCATTGATTCACTGCTGTCAAGTCTAGAACTTACCTCCTCATAGAAACTGATTAAATTAGTTTGGCATGACCAATCCCTCATGAAGCCATGCTGATATGGCGTTATTTGCTTATTTTTCCGTTGAGATGCTCTAAGATAGCATCTCTTAAAAAACCTTTAAACAGTTTACCTACAACAGATGTTAAACTTACCGGCCTATAGTTTCCAGGCTCTGTTTTTGGACCCTTTTTGAATATTGGCACCACATTTGCTATGCGCCAATCCTGTGGGACATTCCCTGTCAGTATAGAGTCTGCAAATATCAGAAATAAGGGTCTGGCTATGACATTACTTAATTCCCTTAGGATATGGGGGTGTATGCCATCTGGTCCTTGTGATTTGTCTATTTTAATATTTTTAAGTCGCTGTTGTACTTCTTTCTGGGTCAGACAGTACACTTTTAATAGTGAATTTATTTTTACATTCAGCATTTCATCTGACAGAGAAAAAAATATTTAACAGCTTTGCTTTCTCCTCGTCGCTCTTTGCGACTCCCCCCTCATTACTCTTTAAGAGGCCGACACCTTCAGATTTATACTTTTTAACATTTATATAATTGAAGAACATTTTAGGGTTAGTTTTACTTTCTTTGGCAATTAATCTCTCGGCCACTTTTATTTGTTTTTTTTTCATGTTCTATTTTTTTCCTTATAGATGGCAAAAAATATATATTTGCCGTTCAATGGTGCAGTTATATGTTCTAAAGCCCTTTTTGGTGTGTATTAGTGGCAGAAAAAAAAGTATTTGCCGTTGTGTGGTAAAGTGAAAAATGACAGCCCTTTTTGGCATGTATTAGTGGCAAAAAATACATATTATTTGCTGTTCAGTGGTGCAGTTATTTGTTCTAAAACACTTTTTGGAGTGTATTAGTGGCAAAAAAATATATAGTATTTGCCTCTTAACGGTATAGTTATACATTCTAAAGCCTTTTGTGGCGTGTATAAGTGGAAAAAAGTAAGGGCCTATTTGCTGTTCAGCAGTGCAGTTATATGTTCTGAAGCCTTTTGTGGCGTGCATAAGTGGAAAATGGTAATGGCCTATTTGCCATTCAGAGGTGCAGTTATATGTGTTAAAGCCTTCTTTGTCGTGTATTAGTGGAAAAGAAACAGAGAAGTTGAGGAGGACATCAGTGACATGCAGACAGTAGTCGATGATGATTATGTAGCTGATCACACTTGGGAGCCAGGTGAATTAGGGGCTTCATCATCATTGGGAGAAGAGGCCAGTGAGGCAGCAGCGGATCCAGCAAGTTGCTAGCGTGGCCGGGAGTCAGCAGGGTGGCAGCAGTGGGAGTTTGGGAACTAAACGTGCCCGGGGTATACCACCTTTTTCGCAGGAGCCTCCCTGCCCAGAAAGTTGTGGCGCAGGGGTTCATGGAACAGCAGCTGTAGCATTCAGTCAGTGCAGAGTGTTGGGGGTAAAATCACCTAATTGGCGGCGTGGCAGTTTTTTGTTAAGCCACCGGAGGAGGTGAACATGGCCATTTGTAGAAACAACAGTATGCGTGCACTCATTCAACGGCGCAGAAGCTGAATGTGCTCCTGGCCAAGTTGTTGGTGCTGCATTCCCTCAGTTAGCAAGTGGTGGACTCTGCACCTTTTAAGAGAACTGATGGCTTGTGCCGAGCCAAGGTGGAGAGTCCCAAGCCATAATTTCTTTGCAAAAAAGGCAGTACCAGCCCTGCACATGTATGTACAACAGAAGGTGGGCCAGTCCTTGAGCCTGTCTGTGTCTTCCAAAGTGCATGGCAGCGCCGACGTGTGGAGCTGCAACTACAGTCAGTGACAATACATGTCCTTTACGGCCCACTGGGTGAATGTGGTTCCTTCACAGCCACACCAGAAACTTGGCCAATTGACGCTGCTTCTGCCTCCATGTACTTACGCCATTGGTCCTGAGACAATGTCTGCCTCTGCCTCCTCATTCTTCATTGTGTCCTTAGCCTCCACTGCAGGGACAATTCACGGTGCCCCTTCAGCATACCACATGTGCTGGGCATGGAGTGTCATGCTGTTTTGCACCTTGTTTGCCTGGGCGAGCGGAGTCACATAGAAAAGGAACTGCTCCGTGTCTTTCATCAAGAAATCGTATCCTGGCTTTCTCCGCGACAACTCAAAATCGGAACCATGGTGACCGACAATGGGAATAACATGGTGTCGGCGCTGCATCAAGTAGGGCTGAGCCATGAGCCCTGCATGGCACACATGTTCAATCTGGTTGTCAAGTGGTTTCTGAAGTATTCCACCCATCTGCAAGACATGGCCACAAAACTTTGCATGCACTTCAGCCACTGGTACACCGCAAAGCACACCCTCCTTGAGCTGGAGCGGCATCCCCCAACATAGGCTGATATGCAACGTTTCCACCCTCCATTTGTTGGACCCACTGTACAAACAGAGAAAGGCCATCAACGATTTCCAGATGATCCAAGGGGACAGGAGTAGTCCCCTGTGT
The DNA here is from genome assembly GCF_014858855.1 of Bufo gargarizans. Classification (NCBI taxonomy): domain Eukaryota; kingdom Metazoa; phylum Chordata; class Amphibia; order Anura; family Bufonidae; genus Bufo; species Bufo gargarizans. The sequence goes on along the minus strand of NC_058081.1, from coordinate 223,267,941 downwards.
AACTTCGTTGTCAGCTAGTAGCAGCTCATGCATGACACCTGCCATTTGCTCAGGCCCTTTGAGGAGGCCACGTTATTTTTCAAACTCCAGGACTTCGGGCTTAACAACGTCATTCCACTGCTTCATGTCCTGGAATAGATGCTGCTAAATCTGGCTGGTCAGGGGACTGGAGACATGGTGCCTAGATCTCACGACCACATGAGCCACATGAGCCCTGTCGAGGCTGAACTGGAGGAGGAGGACATTGGAGCACAAACAATGTGTAGCAAAATAGGTGGTTTTGCTACACGGGTGACAGGAGAGGAGGCGAAGGAGCAGCCAGAGGAGATACAGGGCGATGAGGCAGAGGACCCAGACACAACGTGGCAATTTTCAGTGGAGATGGAAGCAGACGGTCACTTGCGCAAATGGCCCACTGCAGGCTCACTTGCTTGGATAGTGACAGCTGAAGTGTCACCATTTGGCAGAGGGATGACTTGTGGCTCTCCACCTTGTTAGACCCTTGCTACTGATCCAAAATGGGGCATTTTTTACACCCGCTGAGATGGAGGACAAACTGAACTACTATAGAGACATCCTATGTAGACAGTTGGCCGCTGCCTATCTGCGCCATCATCCATCCTCTTGCAGGTCTGAGCGAGGGGGCCCGATCTACTCATGTTCCACTGCCATGGCTGCTGGGGAGAGGTTGGCGTGGCAGGAGCAGTACCAGCTCCATCAGCAGCAGCCTGAATCTATAGTCACTGATGAGCAGCTTTCTTCACCCGCCTAGTAAAGAAACTACTCACCAGCAGCTTGACGTAGATCAGAACCTGAACTAACAGTTGGTGGCATACATCCGCTGGACTAATCGGCAGCCAAACTGGATTTGTGGCCGCAACTGGCCGAGTTTGTTCTGGAAAAGCTGTCCTGCCCGGCTAATAGTGTGGCATCAGAGCAGGTGCTTAGTGTGGTGGGGGCCATAGTTTACCCAAGAAGAACTCGCCTGTCCACATAATGTGGAGAGACTGACCTTTTGTCAAGATGAATCAGGCGTTGATCAGCCAGGGTTTTCACCCACCAATCCCTGATACATCAGACTAGATCATGCATGGTGCCACACCAACACTTTGACAAAAGAAACCAGTTTCTTCTATCTACCTGCCTCAGCTACTATTAAGATGCTGCCACCTGCCTGATGCCACACATCTGATGCCTCCTTCTTTCACCCACCATCTTCATCGGGTACTGGTATTTCCACCCATCTCCACACTATGTCACTAGCCGCTCTGTGGCCTCCAGATGCTGCTACCACCTCCACATTATGTCACCTTGCAACTCTGTGGTCTCCTCATGCTGCTGCCACCTCCACACTATGTCACCTTGCCACTCTGTGGGCTCCTGATGCTGTTGCAACCTCCACACTATGTCACCTTGCCACCCTGTGGTCTCCTCATGCTGGTGCCACCTCCACACTATGTCACCTTGCCACTCTGTGGCCTCCTGATGCTGCCGCCACATCCACACTAGGTCACCTTGCCACTCTGCGGCCTCCTAGATGCTGCTACCACCTCCACACTGTCATTGTGCCACTCTGAGGCCTCCTGATGCTGCCTTTACCTACAGACTCTGTAATTGGACCGCTATGTGGTCTTTTCATCCTGCTTCCACCTCAACGCTATGTCATTGTGCCACTCTGTGGCCACCTGATGCTGCTGCCACCTCCACACTATGTCACCTTTCCACTCTGTGGCCTCCTGATGCTGCCTCCACACTTTGTCATTGTGCCACTCTGCGGCCTCCTGATGCTGCCGCCACCTCCACACTTTGTTATTGTGCCACTCTGTCGCCTCCTCATGCTGCTTACACTTCACCACTATGTGATAGGGCCACTCTGTGGACTTATCGTGCTTTTACCACCACTATTTAGCATTTTTGGCTTGGCTGACATCATAATTTATTTGACACTTCCTCTGATCTGTCAGAAGGAAGTTAAATTGAGATGCATAATGGAACCTGTCTGTGTAGCAGCTGTAAGGCCTGTATGGTCCCATTAGAATTGGTTTGTGATTTGGTAGCCAAAAGCAAGAGTGGGTACAAAACACAGAAGACTTGGAACTATTCCGTTCACGTGTCATCACCTTTTGGATCTACGCCAGTTTTTTTTTTTTTTTGCATTAGCAATACTGATGGAATACTGACCAAATGCTAACCAAGTGAAGGTGGATGCTCCACAGACAGGATCTATTTTTTGAGGGTTATTGTTCTGACGGATCAGAGGAAGGGCAAAATAAACAGTGACGTTAACACAAACTTACTGCTGACACCCTCTCCACTCTGTCGGGGGCTCTACTTGTATAAGCGTTTAATAGTACAGATTCTGCAGACATCTATGTGGAATCAGCCGATGACGGTGTAAAAGGAATACACTTCTTCTTGGTGCTAACATCGACCTGTAAGGCTGAGTTTATACTTGAATTATTTAGTCCGTTTTGGCCCCGTGACTGCCTAAATAAATGAAGTGTGCAGTGATTCTAAGAGCGACGCCTGTCATCTGCACGTCATACAGACTCACAGTATTATTTCACTACTAAAGCACACTCCCTATTCGTGTTACTGCAAGGCACAGTGTTCTACACCACTATAAGGGTCTCTGCAGCCAGGAAATAGCAGTTTTTTTAACTTAATTTGTCGTGAATTTATTCGGATCGAACCAATTTTTCCCCAAAAATCGGCGAACCAGCAAATCGAATTTTTAAAAAATTCGCTCATCTCTATTGATGACCTATCTTGAGGATAGGTCATCATTATAATTTCCAGGATAACCCCTTTAAAACTCCATCCTCCCTCATTAAATCCTCAGGGTATGGCCAAGCAGTCAGGTTTCTGCATACAGTTTTGGAAGACAAAATCAGGAGTGGATCATAAAAGGCAAGCAAGTATAAAGGACAGATATCATCCCCTGGTTTTGGCTTCCAAAACTGCATGCAGAAACCTGATAGTGTGACCATACTCTTACTACTGCCTGCTGGATTTCTATCTGCATACTGTTGTAGCTGCACGTTATTATTGCATTCAGTGGTTCCATTTTTTCACACGGTTGAAATGCGCATTGATGCGTTTTTCACACGCGTGATAAAAAACTGAAGGTTTACAAACAACATCTCTTAGCAACCATGAGTGCAAAACGCATAACATCTGCACTTGCTTGCGGATGAGATGCATTTTTTACGCAGCTCCGTTCACTTCTATGGGGCCAGGGCTACATGAAAAATGCAGAATATAGAACATGCTACGATTTTCACGCAACTCACAAGTGATGTGTGAAAAACAACGCTCATGTACACAGACCCATTGGAAAACTCGCTTGTGTGAAAGGGGCCTAAGAGTGTTTACACTATGGAATAATCACCTCAGCGACTGGGTTTAGCAGATTGTGAGCCCCAATAGGGACAGGGACTTATGTAGACTATGGCAATCTCCACACAGCTCTGGAAAATATGTTGGCAATATATAAATGAACAGCTATAATGACTATGGCTTCAGGGCTTAGACAATTTCTTAGAATGCAAGTAGTTGTTATGTAAATGTATAGGATTCTTGCTTGAATTATGTCACTTGGAATCAAGAAGGAGTTTATACCTTTTAGGGTAGATTGGCTCATAACCTTTTTTATTGCATTCCTTTTGATAAATAGAAGAAAACAATGTTCCAATTTTAACCCATATATTATACTATGTACCTATTTAATGCCATTTACAATTTAAGAATGTGAAATGATGATGAGCTTTCACAAGATGAATATTTATATACTAAGCTAAAATATGGATTACCTGAGATCTATGTAAAAAAGAGAGAATGGAAAATATTACATATTGCCCACTAGATGTCACTGTTTTCCTACTAAAGCATTTATCAACGCTGACATTCGCTACATTATTGAAATAAGATGCTGTATTGAGCAAATAGTAAATTAATAAATCAAAACATTTAAGGATAGACTGTACATCACAACAACTTAGTGATAAAGCTTCAATTTCAGAGAGAGGGCATTTCCAAGTAAAAAAAAAAACAAAACATTAATAACCGATCCTCAGGATTAAATCATCAATATCAGATTTGTGAAGGTATGACATCTCACACTCCCACCAAACAGCTGTTTATAGTAGCCCCCAGGAATAACACAAGAAGCAGAGTGGCCATTCCGAAAAATGGGAATGGAGTTGCAGCAACCAGGCTGGTACTACACAGAAAACAGAGGTGTGCGTCTGTCTCCCTTTCTGTGTTAGTTACATTGCTGGCGGCTGCAGAGAACAACTGATGGGTGAGGGTGCCAGGTTTTGGACATTTCCTGAGGATAGGTCACCAATATCTATTACCCAGAAAAATAATTTTAAATGGTTTTCTGGATTAAGGGGCTTTCTCAGGATAGGGCATCAATATCAGATCAGTGAGGATCTAACACCCAGCATCCCCACTGATCATTTTTTTTTAAAGGGCCATGGCATTTTGTTGAGGGCTGTGGCCTCTTCTTAGTTAATTGATGCCACATTCATCAGTCACATGGCCAGGATTTTGCTCTGTCCAATTCAAGTGAATGAGTATTGGCTCCAATACTGTACTCCCAGAAAACCAGTGATTCAGTTTATGGAATGTAGGCATGGACATGAGTACTTCATAGACTAATGTCATTATTCAACTCATTGTTTAATATGTGAAAAAGCAACATGAGAGACCAGAGATTTTCAACTTGATATTAACATGCTGCCAGCCTCCATAGAAAACAATATTTGTATAATAATCTATAATTTTCTCTGTGTTTTTTTTATGCATCTTTCTCCAGTGAAGATTATATATACACACACATACTCAAAAAAAAAAATATATAATATATATGTATATATATATATATATAAAAGCAAATATATATATATATATATATATATTCAAATGTGTATATTTATATTATTTAGATTTTGCAACTAGATGCATAAATCAACATTTGTGTTTTCTTTATTGTATTTTTTGTACGTATTAACTTAATTAATTACTGACCACATACATATTGCTTAATACAAAAGATTGGGGAATGCTATAAATAAACCATTCTGATGTAACATTTGTTGCAGTGTATCACTTTATTTTTTTATTTTTTTTTTGTATGGTCTATGGTCCTGTTTCAATAATGATGAAGGTGAACGTAGAAATTATGTTGATAAAACACCTATGTCAAGACAAATTCTACTTAGCTAAATTTGTTGATTGGTGCAGATTTATAAATTCTACTGCTTGCATCAGGATTGCAGTCATGGATATTTAATAAAGTATAATGTCAGTAAAAAACAAATAAACATTTAACAGTGAATCTGAATTTCTAAAGTATTGCTATAAAGTACATGGCTTATAAATTTAGCCATTTTTGCTTCTGTAGTCTTTTCCAAAAGAAATAAACTGCCAGCCATTTTAGTTTTATAGAGAGAATATCAACAGTGGGCAGCCAAACATGGTGTTCGCATGTTCATGTTGGTGTCACATAAAAAATGTGAACAGAGTACATTGTATTTGTAATCTAATTTATCTAATTTAATCTAATTTAATATTTGTAATCTAATTTATATTAATTAAAAAAAAAACATGAGTACTTTATTGTTTTCAAATGGACTGGTGAGTGTATGATTATTATTTTTTTATGTTTTAGCAGATAGCATATGATTGTAAAAATACACAAAAATTACCACTAAAGGGCAATGCTACACAGGCAATGATACATAAGATACATATGCAAAACTCAAATCTGTTAGGGCTCATGCACACAAATGTTTTTTGTGTTCAGTATACTGTCCTTTTTTGAGTTTAGTATGCGTTACTTATACTGAACCATTCACTTCAATGGGTCAGCAAAAAAAGCTGAAGTGCATCCGTGTGTATTCCATTTCGGTATTTCCGTTTTTCTGTTCCGTCTAAAGATAGAACATGTCCTATTATTGCCCGCAAATCACTTTCCGTGGCTCCATTCAAGTCAATGGGTCCACAAAAAAAACGGAACACATACGGAATGTACTCCGTATGTTTTCCTTATCCGTTCTGTTTTTGCGGAACCATCTATTTGAAATTCTATGCCTAGGCCAATTTTTTCGACTTAATTACTGTATACTGTATATGCCATACGGAAAACAGAACGGAAAAACGGAATGGAACCGGAAACACTACTGTTGTGGCCTTGTGCTAAAATAAAAGAAAAATTAAATTTTTTTCCCTTCAGTTTGTATTTAGTACCCCATAATAACAAAGTGAAAACAAAGGGAGTCATTTATTAAGCTGAAATAAGCCTAAATTAGGAGTATTTAAGTTGCAGGTGGCAGCGCAATTGTTAGTTGTGCCGCTATTTGCGACTTCGCCCTGCTCATGCCAGTTCTAAAATTGTGGGCAGGGTGGGGAAGAGGAGGGACCGGCAGGCCCATCTCATTCATCATTTTCTACGCCTGTTTTAGGGCTCATGCCCACGAACGTAAGGGCTCCGTGCCCACTGCAGACCGCAAATTGCGGTCCGCAATCGGGCACAGATCATGGGGCATCCGCATGTGGATCGCAGACCCATTCACTTAAGTGGGGTCTGCGATCCGCATCCGACAGTCTGCACCGCAAAAACATAGTGCATCTATAGTGCTTCCGTAAGGTTCCGATCCATGCCTCCATTCTGCATCTCCGTGAATGTGGACCCATTCAAGTGAATGGGTACGCGATCTGTGATGCGGAATGCACATGGCCGGTGCCCGTGTATTGCGGACCCGCTGTATGCGGGCCGCAATACGGCCACGGGGTGCACAAGGTCGTGTGCATAAGCCCTTAGGCATAGAAAATGGTCTAAATATAAGACAGCTAGGAAGTTGTCTCACATTTAGAACTGGCGCTGGATGTGCCAGTTCTCTAAAACACTGATCTTAATAATTGTGCCCCAGAATGTTTGATATCTTTGCTAATTTATTTAAAAGGAAAACTATAATCTTGTGCAATCTTACGTTTTTCAGACCCTTTACTCAGTTCATAGTTGAAGCACTTTTGGCAGTGATTACAGCCTTCATTTTGGGGGGTGTATCACTGAGGCCAACTACCTAAAATATAACTTTTAATGAATCTAATAAAAAAATGTTACAACGAAGTCCCTCACCTGGGGACTAATAAACATACATCACTTACAAACAGACACTCAGAGCCTATTGAAGGAAACAGACAGGATGGCTGGTCATACTAGTGCATCCGGGAGAGTATGACCAGCCATCCTGTCTGTTTCCTTCAATAGGCTCTGAGTGTCTGTTTGTAAGTGATGTATGTTTATTAGTCCCCAGGTGAGGGACTTCGTTGTAACAATTTTTTATTAGATTCATTAAAAGATATATTTTAGGTAGTTGGCCTCAGTGATACACTTTTCTATATACAACTACCCATTACGTATTCAATTGATTTATGTTCATTTTGGGGGGGTAAGAAGGCATAAGGTTTTCACACCTGTCATCTGTCAGACTCACTGGGAACCATCAGTGGACTGCCATTTTCAGGCCTCTCCATAGATGTTTGATTGGGTACAAATCTGGGCCCTGGCTGGACCACCCAAGGGCATTCACAGGGTTGTCCCTAGGCCGCTCTGTGTTGTCTTAGCTGTAAGCTTAGGGCATTGTCTTGCTGGACGGTAAACCTTCGGCTCATTCTGAGGTCTAAAGCATTCTGGATCATATTTTCATTATGAATATGTCTGTGTAGTGGTAATGGTAGTGGCAGTAGGGGTAATGGAAGCAGCAGTAGGGGATTAACAGCATGGAGTTGCAGTGGTGGCAACAGCAGCAGCCATACAAAATAGAACATGATGGTAGGCATGCTTACAGCGGAAACAGCAGCAATCATACAGTACAGAACATGATGATAAACATGTAGACAGTGGCAGTGACATGATGGCGGCAGCAGCCATATGATGTGGAACATGATGGTGGCAGGCACACAGTGGCAGAGGCAATATGAGGCACTGTCAGCAAGGGCAAATCTAGTCATAGGCTTCCACCAGAGAAGAGTGACAATCCTTCTAGATCCATACCTCGATGTTTTGTACACTGGTTGAGGACAATTTGGTCCATTTGGGTGTCACAATGCCCCCTGCCTTGCTGGAAACCATCTCCAAGATTACACTTCAGGCCATTGTTTCAGTCTGCCTGCCCAGAAGTCCATGGGGTCAGGTAAAACGATATGCTCCGGAGAAAGGCCAAAGCCCAGGCAGAACTGAGCCTGGGTGTTGAGGCAGTATGTCGTAGCATGGTGTGGCATATAAAAGAATTGATCTATCATGTTGATTATGCTAAACTGACTGCTACTGCTATAGCTTCTACTGCTTGTGGTAGTTGAAACATTGGGAGGTGGGTGACTGTCCAGCGGCATAGAGGGGCCTCAGACGCATGGACAACAGGTTTATTACCACCAAAAGCTGTGGCAAGCTGCATACACAGTTTTTCCTGGCAACAAAGTAATTTTGCCTCCTTTTTGGCAACAAGAAAACATGGCTATCCAGTAATCATCAGCCTGCTTCATGTGATTGATAAGCTTGTCATTGCATAAACAAGCAAGCATATAGCTTGCTATTCTGACTAGCATCCCGGAGGACCCAGTTCTTTCCATCTCCAACCTCTACTGAGTTGATTGATCGCCTTCATCATCCTCCTGCTCTTCCTCCACCAATTCCTCCTCTGGTGACTGGTGCTCATCCTCTACGGGACTTTCTCCAGCTGCGTCCCCAACAACTATGGGTGGCCAGCAAAATGCATAAGCTGTTCTTCTTCTGCTGTCCCTTGTTGCATCAGCTCTAAGATAAATATCATGGGAATGGCATTGTTTATGCTGCAGTTGTGCCTACTGCCAAATTTTGCAGCCTCTTCAAAGGGCTTCATTACATGACATGGCATTGGCGCTATGGAATTCCATTATAGGTTCCGTTATAACAGAGTTATAATGGAATATAACAGAATGCAAAATGAAAGCCTTTAGGAGGCATTCTATTTTGCTCCATCCTAATACATGTCTATGGGGACAAATAACAGTTCAGTTTGGTTCTGTTATATATGACGGAAAAAATAGTGCTGTTGACAGGAATTCCATAATGCCAATGCAAACCCGCCCTAAATTGATCACATGCACCATGCAGAAAGCATGTGCTATTTCCCCCAAAATGAAGCATGGCCAATATGTTCATGCCATTATTACTGACCACCTTTCTCAGTTGGAGTTTGTGGGAAGACACCCAGCAGGGTGTTTTATGCTTGATACTCTTTAGCAAGCCATCAGCTGTGTGGCTAATGTTGCCCAAGCCAATCAGCTCTAACACCACATGGCACATTTCACTTTACACATACGTGTAATAGAAGGGAGGGGGAGTGGGAGCGATTCTACCCTACTGCTGTTGGGGATAGGAGTATGTCCATGGAGGAAGAGATGGAGGAGGCAGATTAGCGGTTTGTGTGGGAACCAGACTGATACTAACATGAAGATATCAATATAACCGGGCCTTCTTGATACAGTACGACTTTCTGCCAAAAGAATTGACTCTGTGAGTCATGAAAGACATATCAGTCCCTGCCCATAACAAATGCGTAAACTGTCCACCGTGGCTTGCACCTTGGAGTACAGAAAGAATTGCAAGGAGAATTCCACATTCTCCATCATATGACTGTAAAATGCAGAGATGGCTTTTGGGGATAAATAATGCCAGATAGGTATCATCCAGCAAGGCTAAGTGCATACCAACAGCTCCCAAATGGCAGCAGAATCCACTGAATGGAACTGCAGAGACTGCACCACCATCAACTTGGTCAGGTGGGACTTAAGCCTGTGCACCAGCAGATTGCTGGGCATGTACAGTTGTTTCTTGACCACACATTCCATTATTAATGGCTGACAATGAAGTGGAGTAGGAGGACAAGTAATCTGAGAAGGCACCTTGGCTGTCACAAAGGAGACCAGGATAAGGGGGTCATTCTTGTTGCACTTGCTGACAACAACGTCAGTTTTCCCACAGTAATTGGTGATGGCATTTCATGTGGTTCAATTGAGTTGTGGTGCCCATGTTTGAACACCCAAAGCTTATTTTAATCCTGCGGAGTTTGCACACGACAATGTCTATTAGAGATAGCCTTGAGGTTCGCCCGACGGTCATTTCGCGGGGAACTTTGCTCGTTTGCGGTTCGCCAAACAGGCGAACATATGGCGATGTCCGCCGGCGCCATATTCTTTTGCATTGTGCAGCACTTTGACCCATGACAAATCAATAAGTTGGGACAGGACAGCCGATTGAGACTATTCAGCACATGGACACACCCCCTACCCTATAAATAAACCCAATCTGGCCGTGATTTTATATTCACTCTATTGTCAGTGTAGGGAGAGGTTGCTGTGTGGAGCAGGGACAAACTGTTGTGGCCCTATTAGCAAGCATTTGGTGTCACTAACAGTCCTTTTAAGGACTAGTATAGGTGTGCTATCAATAGGTGTGACATACAGAGGGGTGTGATATACTTATAATATACTTTCTAACATAGAAAGAATATTATAGTGCATTTTTATTGTGCAGCAGTTGTGTGCGGTTCTGCTACTATACTGCAGCTATACAGAGGGACAAGCGCTATTGGAATAACTAATTGCAACTGCTGTTATATACCAGTTGCCTCCCAAAATAACTGATTGAGACAGGGGTGTGATATACCTATAATATACTTTCTATATAGAGCATTTGTATTGTGCAGCAGTTGTGTGCGGTTCTGTTTAGATACCGCAGCTATACAGAGGGACAAACGCTATTGGAACGCTATTGGAACAACTAATTGCAACTGGTTTCCCCCAAAAATAACTGATTGAGGCAGGGTTGTGATATACCTATAATATACTTTATATATAGTGCATTTGTATTGTGCACCAGTTGTGTGCGGTTCTACAGCGATACCGCAGCTATATAGTGGGACAAATGCTATTTGAACAACTAATTGCAACAGGTGTGATATACCTGTTGTCCCCCAAAAAACTTATTAAGTTACCTGCTTCCAGCTAATAAATCATTAAGGGGTTTGATATACCTGCTTCTAGCTAATAAATCATTATGGGGTTCGATATACCTACTCCACAAATACTGCTCTTCTATAGGGACTGTCACAGGGTCATTTTGAAAATGACAGGCAGAGGAAGAGGCAGACATTCCATAGGGGTGGCAGGTTTAGGGCAGGTGCACCAGGCCGGAGCCTAACTGGGAAGTTGTAGAAGGTGCATTCAATTACGTCAAAAGACGCACCAGAGTTGGTTGAGTGGCTCACTTAGCCTTACACTTCTGCACCCTCTGCATCCTCTGTATCAGCACCCTCATCACTCTCTGCTGTGTGCACCCACAGACACCACCACCATAGCCCCTACACTCGAGTCAGAGGAATTATTTTCCCATCCATTCCCAGAGCTTACCGATGCACAGCCATTCTTGGCATCAGATGAGGAAGATTAGTTAGCAACTCAGCGGTCTGACAAGAGTTCCCAGATCAGCCCAAGGAGGGTGGTCCCTGCTGTTGCTGCCTACTCTGAGATATCTAATGTCAGTGGTGGTAAAGGTGACGATGATGACGTGTCAATGGACATCACGTGGGTGCCCACAAGAGAGGAAGAAGAGGGGAGTTCAGAGGGAAAGACTGAGCAGCAGATAGGGAGGAAAAGGAGGAAAGGCAGGCAGAACTCGCAGTGCAAAGGAGGCAAAAAGCAGAGTGCAAATGTATCTGGAGCGAGCCATCCACTATGCACAGTCACATCTGGCACTCCCAGGACGCAAGCACATGGCTCCACGGTGTGGGCTTTTTTTAATGTGCCAGCTGCTGACAATAGTGTTGCCATCTTCAGCCTGTGCTGGCAACGCATAAGTCGCAGTAAGCCCAACACTCACCTAGTGGACCTCCTTAAGAAGGCACCTGGCCTCCCATCACCCAGCCCAGTGAGAGCATCACCGTCAGAACCCAGAAAGCTCAACATTCTTAATCTTCTTCTTCTTCTCTTTCCTCCCATTTGTCCTCCACTTCCCCTTCCACCGTGATGTCGTCGTGCCCATCTGGCAAAAGGCAGGCTTCCGTGGCCCAAATGTTCAAATGTTAAAACTTGATGACGCCGGATAGCCTTCTTGCCAACGACTAACCGCCGGCTTGTTGGAACTGCTAGCCCGCAAACTAATGCCATATAAACTGGTGGACTCTGAGGCCTTTATAAAATTTGTGGACATTGGCTCACCACAATGAAATGTCCCAGAAGTGCATCCCTGAACTATATGGCCATGTTCAGCAGCAAGTGAATGTATCTCTGGCACACATTGTCGGTGCTAAGATGCATCTGACCACAGACATGTGGTCTAGCAAACACGTGCAGGGAAGGCACATAACTTTTACTACCAACTGGGTGTACCTTCTCACTGCTTTCAAGCATTCAACACATGACACCCGTGTGGATTTGGTGTTACCACCACGGATTGCATGCAGGCCTTCTTCTTCTCCTCCTAATCCATTCTCTGTCTCCTCCTCTTTTTCCACTGCTACCGCCTCTTCCGCTGCACCCCCCCCCACAGCTCTCCAGAACCTTTTCGACGTGCCAGGTGAGACATTGCCATGCTGTGGTGTGGCTCTTGTGCCTGGAAACCAAGAGTCACACCAATCCTGCACTGCTTTCAGCTCTGTGGTCACTGGCCAATCAGTGGCTAACCCCACTCAATTTGACAGTTGGTAAAGTGGTGTGCGACAACGGTGCTAATTAACTGAGCGCACTGAAACAGTGCAAAATGACACATGTGCCATGCATGGCACATGTCCTGAACTTAGTCGTGCAGCAATATGTTGCCAAATACCCCGGGGTCCAGGACGTCTTGCGGCAGATCAGGATAATCTCTGACCATATTAGAAGATCTTACACAGCCATGGTTCGCCTTCCTGACATTCAGCGGCGACACCACCTGTCCGTCAGACGTCTGATTTTTGACTACCTGATGTGCTGGAACTCCACCTTGAATATGCTTGATAGGCTTCTCCAGCAGAAACATACCGTTAACGACTACCTGTACGAACTCTGTGGCAGGACAGGTTCTGGGGAGCTTTGTGGTTTTTTTCACCGCGCCATTGGCTTCTCAGCAGAATTCTGCGGATATTTGATGAGATCGCCAAACTAGTCAGTCGCAGCCAGGGCGCCATCAGTGACATCATACCTTACGCCTTCTTTCTGGAGCATGCATTGTGTCATTGATCAAGCCCTCGAGGAGTAGGAGCAGGAAGATGAGGAAGTCGCAATGCTGTATGAATTCCCATGGGGGGCTTCTAAATCTGAGAGAAGTCAGCAGGAGTCTGAAGAGAAGTCAGAGGAGGATGGTGCCAGGGGGAGGAGGAGCAAGAAGAGCGTGCTTTAAACTTTTCCTGGATCTCTGGTGTTGTCCGTGGCTGGGGAAAGGAGACCGAGGATGACATTCTTCTGGGCGAAGAGCAGGAGCCAGGCTGCTCCACCGCTTCTAATTTAGTGCAAATGGGGTCCTTCATGCTCCAGTGTTTGGAGAGGGACCCCCGTATAAAAAGCATCAAGGGCAAGGATCTGTTCTTGGTGGCAACGTACTTAGACCCTGGGTACAAACACAAAATTTCGGACATGTTACCAGCATCACAGAAGGCTGTCAGAATGCAGCATTTGCAAGCCTTGCTGCGAGAGATGCTGCATTTTGCTGTTTTGAGCGCTGGAAGAGGAATTTCCACCAACAGAGAAACAGTTGCGAGTACCAATCTTACAGCGCATGCAAGAAGAGGGGCGTTTGAAGATGTGTTGGTCACTTAGAATATGAGATCATTCTTGCAGCCAACTTATCGACAGCCACCCTCTGGATCCAGCCTCAGGTAATGCCTAGACTGACAGGTGTCTGACTACATCGGGTTAATGGCCTATGTGGACGCTCTGAGAAGTGAGGAACACCTTGACTACTGTGTGTGCAGGCTTGACCTGTGTCCAGAGCTGATGCAATTTGCCATCGAACTCTTGGCTTGCCCCTCGTCGAGAGTCCTGTCCGAAAGGACGTTAATCGCAGAAGGGGGAATTGTGACCTATAAGCGCACTCTCCTATCTCACGACAGCGTGTACCACCTCACATTTCTAAAAATGAATGAGGCATGGATCTCAGAGGAATTTAACATCTGTGACAACCACGTTTAATTGAATTTCACCTATGGTTTTTTTTTCAAGAGGGGGGATTTCGTTAGCCATGTTTTTAATCCAATTTTATATTTTCAGTTCCTTTAACCCCTTCATAACCCATGACGTACTACTACGTCATGGGAACCACTGCGTTCCTGCAAATTGACGTAATAGTACGTCATGGTGAACATGCGTGCACTGGAGCTGTGTGCTCTCGATCACTGCAGGGGCCCTACAGTCTCTGGTAGCTGGGCCCCTGCTGTATCCGCCGGCATCGCAGTAAAAGCCTATGCCGGCAGATTAACTCCTTCTATGCTGCGGTCCATGCTGACCGTGACATAGAAGGGGTTTGTGTTGTGTGAGTGAGCGCATCGAGTTCCCGCGCTGCTGTGGCGGGGACCCGATGCGTGACAAGGCAGCCCGATGCTATACAGAGGCTGCCCAATGCCTTGCACGGCATCAGGACCTGCCTTCTACGGGTGCCAAGGAGATCCAGCCTCAGGCTGGGCCTCCTAGGCAACCTATTTGTGTAATGACTCAGTGTCATACACTAAAGGGCAATGCATTACAATACAGATGTATTGAAATGCATTGCAGAGGGGATATCATAAATGTGAATATCATAAATAAAGTAAACAAGTTAAAAAAGAAATTAAAGTTAAAAAAGTGTTTTTAATTAAATTAATAAAGTAATAAAATTAATAAAGTAAAAAAAAAAAAAACTCCCCTTTCCCCCTATTTTATAATAAAAAACTGAAAAAAACCCACACATATTAGGTATCGCTGTGTCCGTAATGACCGGCTCTATAAATATATCACATGATCCACCCTGTCCGATAAACATCATAAAAAAGATGTAAAACAAAAGCCATTTTTGTCACCTTCATCACAAAAAGTGCAACACCAAGTGATCAATTTTTGCAGATGACACTAAACTGTGTAAAGTAATTAACACTGAAGAGGACACTATACAGCTACAGATGGATCTGGATAGATTAGAGGTTTGGGCAGAGAAGTGGCAGATGAGTTTTAACACTGACAAATGTAAGGTTATGCACATGAGAAGGAATAATGCAAATCGCCCATGCATACTAAATGGTAAAACACTGGGTAACACTGACATGGAAAAGGACCTAGGAATTTTAAGAAACAGCAAACTAAGCAGTAAAAACCAGTGTCAGGCAGCTGCTACCAAGGCCAATAAGATAATGGGTTGCATCAAAAGTGGCATAGATGTCTGTGATGAGAACATAGTCCTACCACCTTACAAATCGCTAGTCAGACCACACATGGAGTACTGTGTACAGTTCTGGGCTCCTGTGAATAAGGCAGGCATAGCAGAGCTGGAGACGGTTCAGAGGAGGGCAACTAAAGTAATAACTGGAATGGGGCAACTACAGTACCCTGAAAGATTATAAACATTAGGGTTATTCACATTAGAAAAAAGACGACTAAGGGGAGATCTAATTACTATGTATAAATATATCAGGGGTCAGTACAGAGATCTATCCCATCATCTATTTATCCCCAGGACTGTGATGAGGGGACATCCTCTGTATCTGGAGGAAAGAAGGTTTGTACACAAACATAGAAAAGGATTCTTTACGGTAAGAGCAGTGAGACTATGGAACTCTCTGCCTGAGGAGGTGGTGATTGTGAGTACAATAAAATAATTCAAGAAGGGCTTGGAGGAATTATTGGAGTGTAATAATATTACAGGAGAGAGAGGACTAGAGAGGGGTTGTTGATCCAGGGAGTTATTCTGATTGCCTTATTGGAGTTGGGAAGACATTTTTCACCGTTAAGTGGGAAAACTTGGCTTGTACCTCACAGTGTTTTTTTGCCTTCCTCTGGAACAACCTGCAGGATAACAGGCCAAACTGGATAATCAAATGTCTTTTTTTGGCCTTATATACTATGTTACGATGATACACTAAAATATCATTATTTCGGTTTCAGAAATGCTATTATTGTGTTAAACTTAATATTTTTTATTTTTTTTAAAGTAGACATATTTGGTATTGCCACATCCGTAACAATCTGCTCTATAAAAAAGTCACATGACCTAATCCCTCAGGTAAACGCTCTAAAAATAAATAAAAACTGCGCCAAAACAACCAATTTTTTTGGTCACCTTGCCCCATAAAGTGTAATAATGAATGATCAAAAAATTATATGTACCCAAAAATGGTACCAATAAAAATGTCAACTCTTCCTGCAAAAAAACAGCGCCTGCACAAGACAATCGGCAGGAGAAAAAAAAAAATAGGGGTTCAGAAAATGGAGATACAAAAACCTAATATTTGTTTTTAAAAATGCTTTATTATGTAAAACTGAAACAAACATCATAGAAAGTAGACATATTTGATATCATTGCATCGTAACAGCATGCTCTATAAAAATAGTGCATGATCTAATCTGTCAGATGAATGTTGGAAAAAATAAAACATAAAAACGGTGCCAAAACATAAATTTTTGGGTTACCTTGCCTCACAAAAAATTTAATATAGAGCAATTAAAAATCATATGTACCCCAAAATAGTACCAATAAAACTGGCATCTTATCCCATAGTTTCCAAAATGTGGTCACTTTTTTGAGTTTCTACTGTAGAGGTGCATCAGGGGGGCTTCAAATGGGACATGCTATCTAAAAACCAGTTCAGCTAAATCTGCCTTCCAAAAAACATATGGAGTTCCTTTCCTACTGCACCCTGCTGTGTGACCATACAGCAGTTTACAATCACATGTGGGGTGTTTCTATAAACCTCAGAATCAGGGTAATAAATATTGAGTTTTATTTAGCTGTTAACTCTAGCTTTGCTACTGGAAAAAAAATATTAAAATGTAAAATCTGCCAAAAAAGTGAAATTCTGAAATTTCATCTCCATTTTCCATTAATTCTTGTGGAATACCTAAAAGGTTAAAAAGTTTGTAAAAATCAGTTTTGTATACCTTGAGGGGTGTAGTTTCTAAATGTGGTCATTTTTGGGTGGATTCTATTATGTAAGCCTCACAAAGTGACTTCAGACATCCCCAAAAAATAAAATATAATTTTCAAAATGATCCAAACATAAAGTAGACATATGGGAAATGTAAAGTAATAACTATTATATGTGGTATACCTATCTATTATAAAAGTAGAGAAATAGAAATTTGAAATTTGGGAATTTTCCAAATTTGGGGTAAATGTATTGACTCAAGTTTTTGACTATAATAAAATACAACGTGTCACGAGAAAACTCTCAGAATGGCTCATGTCATGACACACTTCAGATTTGCAAAAAAGGGCCTGGGCAGGAAGGTGAAAACAGGCCCGGGGTTGAAAGGATTAAACATATGTATTTGATATATATTTGTACTGGCTTATAGAAAAATGTATATCCAATGAACATCTAATATACCTCTAGCCACATAATAACTTGATCTTTTCTGTCCGGTGAATTCCTATTGTTTGGGGCCTGTACTCCGCAGGCCTGCAGTAAAATTGATATCCAATGACCGTCTAAAATACCTCCAGCCACATAATCACTTGATCTTTTCTGTACGGTGAATGCATAATTTTGGGGGCCTGTAAGCTAACTGGCCAACCTCACTACAGATACGTGGACCAGTAAGCACGGTCATGGATGTTATATCTCCATAACAGCAAACTGGATAAATGCAATGGTGGCTGGGCGTGAGGCGGATAGCAGTTTGCCACATGTCCTTCCACCACTAAGGATTGCAAGGCGCTTCAGTTTGCCTCCTGTTGCTTCCTCCTCCTACTCCGCTTCCTGATCCTCTACCAGCTCCTCATCCGGTCAGCGTAACACCTTTACCACCAACTTCAGCACAGCCAGGTGTAAATGACAGCAGGCAGTTTTAAAACGTATCTGTTTGGTGGACAAACCACACACCGCGCAGGAGCTGTGGATGGGCCTTGAACAGTCAGCCACACACCTTCACCACCAACTTCAGCACAGCCCGGGGTAAACGTCAGCAGGCCATTCTGAAACTCATATGTTTGGGGGACAGGCCCCACACCGCGCAGGAGTTGTGGCGGAGTATTGAACAACAGACCAACGAGTGGTTGCTGCCGGTGAGCCTCAAGCCCGACCTGGTGATGTGTGATAATGGGCGAAATCTCATAGCAGCTCTGGGACTATCCGGCTTGATGCACATCCCTTGCCTGGAGCATGTGCTGAATTTGGTGGTGCAGAGATTCCTTAAAAATTACCCCGATATGTCAGAGCTGCTGCAAAATGTGTAGCCTTCCCCCTCACTGCCTCATATGCGACGTGCCCACAAGGTGGAACTCCACCTTGCACATGCTGGCCAGACTGTGCGAGCAGCAACAGGCGATAGTGGAGTTTCAGCTGCAGCACGCATGGATGAGTCGCTCGGCGGAACAGCACCACTTCACCACCAATGACTAGGCATCCATGCAAAACATGTGTTCCTTGTTGCGCTGTTTCGAGTACTCCACCAACATGGCCAGTGCCGATAACGCCGTTCTCAGCGTTACTATCCCTCTTCCCTGCCTCCACACTGCTGGCAATGATGGAAAAGGATGTGGCACAGGAGGAGGAAGAAAAGGGTTCATTTCATAGGATTTCCGGCTAGTCATTCACAAGTGGCTCGGAGAGTGGGTGTCTGCACCCACAAATGCCAGGTACACAATTATACAGCTAGGGCACAGTTCTGGAGGATTACGAGGTGGAGGATGAGGAGATGGAGGAGGAGGAACCATGTTCACAGCAGGGTGGCACCCAAGCCAGCTTATGGCCATCACTGGTGCGTGGCTGGTGGGATACCAAGCCTCAGACCCTTTACTCCCCATTGACGGTGGTTCCATGCACTGGACGTTGAGTAGCTCCAGATTGTAGGAGCCATACTCTGCGGGACCGCCCTGCATTGGCAGTCACTCTCAGGTACTTGAGCTGTTTCTATCTCTACTCTTTTTATCTGAGTGGCTATAACCAATATTAGTATGGTGACCATCCTTTCTCTTACAGTTGTATCGATGAATGGGCTAGTCAGGGCTATTACCCCTGACGTTTTCCCATGAGCACTCCTACAAGTCATCACTCTGTGACTTGGTGCCCTCTGTGACTTCAGGTATTTATTAAGTACTGGTAGTGCACTTGCATGGATAGTGCTCATCTTCACTTATGTCCATATCTCTGTTGTTTTTACGCTTTGCAGTGATTTGCACTTTAGGTGCATTGGTCATTTTCCATCGTCATTTTCTGTGTCAAGTGACCGTACGTACTTTGCCTTTTGGCATATATTTATCTAGTTTTCGGCATATAACATATGGGTCTGTTGTCTTGACGTAATTCCTAAACGCAACTCTAAATTACGCATCATTACTGGACGAGGCCTATTCCTTTTATCATGATTGGCCCCTTGTCTGTAGTATACCTACCTCGTATTACCCCCTGATGATCCCACTCGATGGGTGAAACGCGTCGGGGTTGTAGTGTATCATATCTACATCATTAAACTATCTTATCTGTGTATTTGTGTGCGTGTGTTTGTCTGCGTATTTTACCCACTAGGTTGACCCTGTACCTCCTGGCGATTCGCCACGAGGGCTGTATACGGTGGTCACCTTCTTTCCTTTCTTTGTCATCTGTGCTTGTCATCCACTGGGGGGCCACTCTGACACTAGTCTCTCTCCACCTGTCACCTCATCAGGGTTAGACAGGAGGTGAGGCTAGGTACGAGGACAGGGAGTCCCCACCATTAGGGGACGTCCCTGGGCAGAGGACCAGAGTAGGGCAGCAGTGGCAGGGACAATTTCCCCACCACTCACGTTAGTGTGTCCCACTGTGTCATGGCCCACCCTAATGACTATGTATAAGTTTGCTTATTCTCATTAAATTGAGTTATCCAATTTTTGAACAGGGTATCACTGCTGGACTTGTTGGTGGGATACCAAGGACACAAACGATTCACCTCCCTCAGAGGACAGCTTTTTGTTGCCTCTGGGCAGCCTGGCACCTATGAGCGATTACATGCTGCAGTGTCTCCGCAACGACCGCCGAATTGACCACATTCTAACTTGTGCTGATTACTGGGTGGCCATGCTGCTGGATCCCTGTTACAAGGAAAACATACCGTCCTTAATTCCCTCACTGGGGCGTGATCGCAAGATGCGCGAGTACAAGCGCACACTAGTAGACGCGCTGCTGGTGGCATTCCCAGCTGAGAGCGGGGGCACAGTGGAAGCACAAGGAGAAGGCAGAGGAGGAGGAAGAGGTCGCCAATGCAGCTAGAGCACCGCCATCACCTCAGAAGGCAAGGTTAGCATGGCCGAATTGTGGAAAAGCTTTGTCAGCATGCCACAACAACCAGTATCACCAGATGATATGGAATGTCTTGGCAGGAGGCAGCATTTCACCAACATGGTGGAGCAGTATCTGTGCACACGCCTACACGTACTAAATGACAGGTCTGCCCCCTTCAACTTCTGGGTCTCCAAATTGAGCACATGGGCACATGGCCTGAGCTTGCCATTTACGCCTTTGAGGTGCTGGCCTGCCCTGCAGCCAGTGTATTATCTGAACGTGTGTTTAGCACGGCAGGGGGCGTTATCACAGACAAGCGTAACCGCCTGTACACAGCCAATGTGGACAAGCTCACGTTCATTAAAATGAACCAGGCATGGATCCCACAGGGCTTGTACATACCTTGTGCAGAATAGACATGTATACCGGCCTTAACCAGCCATTGTTATACAGTCCTGATCAAAAGTTTAAGACCACTTGAAAAATTGCAAAAAATCATTTTTTCATGGTTGGATCTTAACAAGGTTCCAAGTAGAGCTTCAACATGCAACAAGAAAAAATGAGAGTGAGACAAAACATTTTTTGAGCATTCAATTAATTGAAAATATCAATTAAACTGAAACAGGCTGTTTTTCAGCTGATCCAAATTTTAGGACTGCATGCCTTTAAAAGGCCAAATCTGTGCAAAGATGTGGATTCCTTGTCATTTTCTGTCAGGTAGTCACACGTTGTGATGACAAAGGCAAAAAAACTCTCCCTTTTTTTAACGTGGTCGGGTTGTTAAACTGCATAAGCCATCGCTGCTGAGGTGGGACGCAGTAAGACTGTCATTTGGAATTTCTTAAATGATCCTGAGGGTTATGGAACTAAAAAGTGGAAGACCCCCAAAAGTTTCCTCAGCACTGAGCCGGAGGATCCAGTTGGCTCTTACTGGTGCTGACTGCGGCCCCATAACCATCAGACGGCATCTGAGACTGAAAGGCTTCAGAAACAAAAAACGTCTTCAAAGACCTCGTCTCCTTGAACGCCACAGTACTGCTCGTTTGGACTTTACAAGAGAAAACCAAACATGGGACATTCAAAGGTGGAAGAAAGTTTTATTCTCTGATGAGAAAAAATTTAACCTTGATGGTCCTGATGGTTTCCAACGTTACTGGCATGACAAGCAGATCCCACCTGAGATGTTTTCTACGCGCCACAGTGGAGGGGGCGCCATAATGGTCTGGGGTGCTTTTTCCTTCAGTGGAACAATGGAGCTTCAGGAAGTGCAGGGGCGTCAAACGGACGCTAGCTATGTCCAGATGTTGCAGAGAGCATTCCTCATGACTGAGGGCCCTCGTCTGTATGGTAACAACTGGGTTTTTCAACAGAACAACGCTACAGTACACAATGCCCGCAGGACAAGGGACTTCTTCCAGGAGAATAACATCACTCTTTTGGCCCATCCTGCATGTTCCCCTGATCTAAATCCAATTGAGAACCTTTGGGATGGATAACAGGGGAAGTTTACAAAAATGGACAAGAGTTCCAGACAGTAGATGGCTTTCGTGCAACCGTCTTCACCGCTTGGAGAAATGTTCCCACTCACCTCAAGGAAACGCTTGCATCAAGCATGCCGAAACAAATTTTTGAAGTGATAAACAATAACAGCAGAGCTACTCATTACCGAGTTCATGTTTGGAAGCTGGATTTCTGTTTTTGGGGGGTTTAGTTTTTTTTGGGAGGTGTGGTCCTAAACTTTTGATCAGCTGAAAAACTGCCTGTTTCTGTTTATTTGTTGTTTTCATTATAAAATAAAATACATACAAAAAAATAAAAATTTGATTTATAAGGTGGAGGTCCATATGGAGTAGGAGTTTGAGGAGGTGGTGGACATAGCAGTGTAGGTGTAAGCGGCGGTGGAGGAGGACGAGGTATCCAACACTGGTTTTTGGATTTAATTTTTAATTTTTTCATTAGTGTACACTCCAAAAGAGTGTAAAATATCAAAAATATAAGAATGAGCAATTGTGCTGTAGTACAGTCCTCATCAAAAGTTTAAGACCACTTGAAAAATGGCAAAAAAATCATATTTGCATGGCTGGATCTTAACAAGGTTCCAAGTAGAGCTTCAACATGCAACAAAAAGAAATGGGAGTGAGACAAATAATTTTTTGAGCATTCAGTTTGAATGCTCAAAAAATGATTTGTCTCACTCCCATTTCTTCTTGTTGCATGTTGAAGCTCTACTTGGAACCTTGTTAAGATCCAGCCATGCTAAATATGGTTTTTTGCCATTTTTCAAGTGGTCTTAAACTTTTGATCAGGATCCGGACTGTACTATAGCACAATTGCTCATTTTTGTATTTTTGATATTTCACACTCTTTTGGAGTGTACCCTAATGAAAAAATAAAAAATTAAACCCAAAAACCAGTGTTGGATACCCCGTCCTCCTCCACCGCCGCTTACACCTACACCGCTACGTCCACCGCCTCCTCAAATTCTTAGTCTATATGAACCTCCACCTCATAAATCAAGTTTTTATTTAGTTTTTTTTTGTACATATTTTATTTTATGTCATTTCACTAATTTGTCTATTACATTTTCGGGTGAAATTCATAAATTTTTGGGTGTTATATACCACTGCTCTACCTAGTAGACAGGTAAAAAATATCACTAATTTGTCTGTTACATTTTAGGGTGAAATTCACAAATTTTTGGGTGTGATATACCACTGCTCTACCCAGTAGAAAGGTAAAAAAAAAAATCATTAATTTGTCTGTTACATTTTTAGGTGAAATTCACAAATTTTGGGGTGTGATATACCACTGCTCTACTCAGTAGAAAGGTAAAAAAAATCACTAATTTGTCTGTTACATATTATGGCAAAATTCACCAATTTTTGGGCGTGATATACCCCTGCTCTACCTAGTAGACAGTAGACAGATATTATTTCACTAATTTGTCTGTTACATATTCGGGTTAAATTCACAAATTTTTGGGTGTGACATACCATTTCTATACCTAGTAGACAGGTAAAACATTTCATTAATTTGTCTGTTACATATTTGGGTGAAATTCACCAATTTTTTGGGTATGATATACCCCTGCTCTACCTAGTAGACAGGTAACAGTTCAAAAAATTTTCTGCTGCATATTCCGGTGAAATACACCATTTTTTGGGTGTGATATACCTCGGCTGTACCTAGTACACATATAAAAACATTTCACTAATTTGTCTGTTACATTTTCGGGTGAAACTCACCAATTTTTGGGTGTGATATACCACTGCTATACAGGTAAAAAAATAAATAAAAAATTTGTCTGTTACATTCTTGGTCGATATTTGACCATTTTGGCCGTGATTAAACCCCCTGCTCTGCATAGGTGACAGGGAACAACATTTCTAAAATTCTTCTTTAATTGATGCGTGCCCCCTCCTTTCAGTCAATGCCTAAACTTTAATAACTTGTCCCACTTCAATAAAAAAATTAACCTCCCTTGGATGTGGTCTCTTTCTCACGCTCCCTCTCCGGCATGGAACCCTAATTCGCCGATAACCATGATCAACACGGTAGGCT
The DNA here is from genome assembly GCF_014858855.1 of Bufo gargarizans. Taxonomy (NCBI): domain Eukaryota; kingdom Metazoa; phylum Chordata; class Amphibia; order Anura; family Bufonidae; genus Bufo; species Bufo gargarizans. Next base: position 223,243,912 of record NC_058081.1, on the reverse strand, counting down.
CAGAAAAGACCATTGAAAGTTGATAGAGAAGATATTCAAATGAATCGTGGACGTCACGGTGACGTGCGATCAGGCAGACGTTATCTAGAGTCAACAAAGCGGCAGCAAGGCCTCTCCTGTCTAATGTTTCCAAATCCTAAATACCCCAGTGACATTCCCTATTATTTTTTATTAATAATTCCAATAACAGGGCATCTTATGAGTCCTATATTGTTATTTATCATCACTACCTCCCCAAGTCGGGAGTAGGTAATTGTTGCGCGCCCCCTCCTTTCCTTTGATTATTTTGCTTTAATAACTTTTCCCATATTTCCACTCGATCAAACTAAAATGTCATCCATTGATATTCCTTGGATGTGGTCTGTCTTTCTCACGCTCCCTCTCCAGAGTGGAACCCTGATTCGCTGATAACCGTAATCAACATGGTAGACTCAGATAAGAACATCGAAAGTTGATAGAGGAGATATCCAAATGGATCACAGTGACGTGCGACATGGTTGGGCAGTATGTGTGCACATGCCTACACAAACTGACTGATGGGTCTCTAAATTGGGCACATGGCCTGATCTTGCCCTTTACGCCTTGGAGGTGCTGGTCTGCCCTGCAGATAGTGTATTTTCTGAACGTGTGTTTATCACGACTGGAGGGGGTTTATCACAGGTTATATTTCCCAATGTTTTGGGGTGTACCCTAAATTAAAAAAATATAAATAAATTTAAAACCAAAAATCAGTGTAGGCTACCTCCTCCTCCTCCCCTGCCGCTTCCACCTACACCGCCACATCCACCGCCTCCACAACCTCCTACTCCATATGGATCTCATGCTCCTAGATCAATATTATTATTTTATATTTTTACGCATTTTATGTTATTTAAAGTCATTTCCCTATCCACATTTGTTTGCAGAGCACTTGCCATGCTCTTAACCACATTTTGCCATTTCCAGCCCTCTAGCCCTTTCCATGACATTTTTACAGCCATTTTAGTGTTCAAAAGTTCGGGTCCCCATTGACTTCAAAGGGTTTCGGGGTTCGGGTCCCGAACTCAAACTTTTTTGTGACGTTTGGCCGAACCTGTCGAACCCGAACATCCAGGTGTCCGCTCAACTCTATCTTCAAGCCATTGTTGTCTTCTTCATCTTTAGCTTTATCTACAGGTGAAACTCAAAAAATTTGTATATTGTGCAAAGTTAATTTATTTCAGTAATGCAACTTAAAAGGTAAAACTATCATAATTTTAAGCTGCATTAATGCTATTCCTTTTAATTTGCATTACTAAAATAAATGGACTTTTGCACGATATTCAAATTTTTCGAGTTTTACTTTATTTATCTGCACGGACAAGTGGCATAATTCATGACTCCTGTAGAAGAACACAAAATTTATTGTCGATTCTCATACGTTTTCTTCTTCTCTATCGTTAAAAAAATAAAATAAAAATTCTATACTTTTACACGCCTTACATGATCCCCACGGGAAAGAACCCACTATTCGGGCATGCGTCTTTTCTTTGATTTGAGATACGCAATGGCTGTTAACCAAAATATCTATCAAATTTCTTGCTCTTCTTGCTGTTATCAAGGGTTTATCTGAGACGCATCTTTTTAGGATAGTGTCTGTTTTTAATGTTTTCCCAATGCTTCTTTAATATGTCATTTATCTCATTATATTGTTGTAATTTGTAATAAATCTCGTCTCTTGTTCCGCCGCTATTTTGTTTGTCACATTCGGGCATAATAGTTGTTCTCTCGATTTGTGTTGCGCCTTCCGGAATCCCTTTTTGATCTGTCTGTTATGTACCCCCTTAATTCAAATCGTTCTTTCAAATTGGACGCCTGTTTTTTAAATTACTGTTTATTAGAACATATTCTCTTTAGCCTTAAAAATTGGCCAGTGGGGAGACCATTAGTTGTGAGCCTTGGGTGTGCTTGTATGGCATGGAAGAGTGAATTGACCGCTGTTTCTTTTCTATAAATATCCGTCTCTACTTTTCCTTGGTCTCCACTTGAATCCTCAGGTCCAGAAAATCCACTTCTCTTGCTGACTGAAAAGTTAATTTGATGTTTAAATCTTTCCTATTCCTTTCCTCCAGATTCTCCTCTGTCCCTTCCCACTCAAACAAAACATCATCGATATATCTCATCTAGTTATGTACCTTATTGACTCCTGGAATTTTCTCATTGTAGAAGATTTCTCTTTTCCACGCCCCTAAAAATAAATTAGTGTAGGACGGGGCACAAGTTACCCCCATGGCCACTCCTTGAATTTGTAAATAATATTTATTCTTAAAAATGTAAAAGTTGTGTTTTAATACAAAATCCAATAATTCCAGAATCAAGTTATTAAAACTAGGTTCCTTATTGTTACCTTTGAGAAATCCGGCTTTCTCTCTCATGCCGTCCTCATGTCTGATACTTGTGTAAAGGGACTCAACGTCTGCAGTAACAATTAACATTGCGTCTTCCATTTGGATATTCACCAGTCTATTTAGCGCCGCTGTGGTATCCTGAATAAAAGATAGAAAGTATATTATAACAATGTACAAGGAAGGCAATCCATTAGAATATACATGAAGATAAAACGTAGCCTTTAATGATGTTACTATGAGGGTCCATTCACACGTCCGTAAGTGTTTTGGGGATCCGCAAAACACGGACACCGGCAATGTGCATTCCGCAATTTGTGGACCGCACATCGCCGGCACTATAATAGAAAATGCCTAATCTTGTCTGAAATTGCAGACAAGAATAGGACATGTTCTATTTTTTGCGGAAATGGAACCACAGATGCAGAAGTGCGGATCCGCAAATGCGGATGCCGACAACACATTCGAGCCCCATTGAAAATAAATGGGTCTGCACCCGTTACGCAAAATTGCAGAACGGATGCGCACCCATTTTGCGGACATGTGAATGGAAAAGATATCCCTCAAAATGAAAATAAATGTAATTATTAAAGTTAAGCAAAAAACATAGATGTGGTAGGCTATAACAAGTGCTCGGCGGCACCAAATCAGAAACCATAAGTCCTACCACAATCCGGGGGGTTCCAGTGCACATCGATGAATCCAGGAGGGAAAGCAAAAGAACATCCATCCCTGGGCTAGATGATGATGTGGGATTGAAGGACAGGGTGGGCAAAGAACTGTCCCTGATATTGCCCTACACGGGGGTGCTATTCTGGCCCTGATAGCCTAACCACAGACTACCCGTCCTGATAAGAGCGACCTCGTCCGGAACCCTACCCTATATAAAAATGGCCCTAGTAAACCCCTAGCCCCTAGGCCCCTGACTTCCAGGTGATCACTATATAGATCTATGAGTTTTTGACTTATTATAAGTATATTGCACCCCTATGTGTATCACACATATCGATAGCACACCTATAACTAGTGCTTAAAATATCTTTTGTGGCCCTATTAGCTAGCATTTAGAGTTTGGTGTCCCTAACAGCCTGTCCCTGCTCCACACAGCAACCTCTCCCTACACTGGCAAAACACTGAATGTAAAATGGCGGCCAGATCAGTTTTATTTATAAGGTAGGTGGTATGTCCATGTGCTGAAATGTCTTAATTGGCTGTCCTGTACCACCTGATGGATGTGTCATGGGTCAAAGTTATTCATAATGTGAAATAATTTGGCGGGCGTGAATTTCTCCATATGTTCGCATATTCGGCGAATTGCGAACACGCAAAGTTTGCAGCGAAATGACCGCCGGGCGAACCGCAAGGCCATCTCTAGTGATCACCTAGAAGTCAGGGGCCTAGGGGCTAGGGGTTTACTAGAGCAATTTTTATATAGGGTAAGGTTCTGGACGGGGTCACTCTTATCAGGGTGTGTGGTCTGTGGTTAGGCTATCAGGGCCAGAATAGCACCCCCCTGTAGGGCAATATCAGGGACAGTTCTTTGCCCACCCTGTCCTTCAATACCACATCATCATCTAGCCCAGGGATAGATATTTTTTGCTTTCCCTCCGAGATTCATGGATGTGGACTCGTACCCCCCGGATTGTGTCAGGACATATGGTTTCTGATTTGGTGCTGCCGAGCACCTGATTTAGTGCCGCTGAGCACTTGTTATTTCCTACCACATCTATGCTTTTTGCTTAACTTTAATAATTACATTTATTTTCATTTTGAGGGATATCTTTTCCATTCACACGTCCGCAAAATGGGTACACATCCGTTCTGCAATTTTGCGGAACGGGTGCAGACCCATTCATTTTCAATGGGGTCGGAATGTGCTGGCCGCATCCACATTTGCCGATCCGCACTTCCGCATCCGTGCTTCTGTTTACGCAAAAAAATAGAACATGTCCTATTCTTGTCCGCAATTGCAGACAAGATTAGGCATTTTCGATTATAGTGCCGGCGATGTGCGGTCCACAAATTGCGGAATGCACATTGCCGGTGTCCGTGTTTTGCGGATCCGCAAAACACTTACGGACGTGTGAATGGACCCTCATAGTAACATCATTAAAGGTTATATTTTACCTTTATGTATATTCTAATGGATTGCCATCCTTGTACAATGTTATAATATACTTTCTATATCAGATAGTATATTATAGTGCATTTGTATTGTGCGGCAGTTGTGTGTGGTTCTGCTGCGATACTGCAGGTATATAGAGGGACAATTTATTATTAGAACAAATAATTTGTACTGTGATATACCAGTCGCCCCCCCAAAAAAAACTGATTGAAGCTGGGTGTTATATACCAATATACTTTCTTTATAGTGCATTTGGGTACTTTATAGTCTATTTGCGCATGCGCATACGTGAAAATTATATTGCTGATATTTTGCATTGAAAAAAATTATTAATGGAGATGCAAATTCGAATAATACATCTGGTATGTCACTGTCCATGTTGTGGGACTATTTGTGCCCTTCTAGTAATTATTTCTGGGCTGCAAATATGAGCTGAAGTTTTTCAGGTTTGCCTGCCATTAAAATGAATGAGACCCGCAGCGAACTTGCGGTTCGCGAACCGTCCCCGGCAGATGTTCGTCCATCACTAGTATCAAATAGTGATCAATAAACTTGCAGACATTTTCACAAAGTCCATCATTACCCGCTAATCTAGGTCTCCCTGATGGGTCCTGGCTGTTCCTATGAGTTTTTTTAATCATATAAAATGTGGGGATCCTTGGATGTGATATTGTCAACGTTTCCCTCACTTTTTTCGAGATAACATTCTCTACTTGTACCCAGTCCAGAATGTTATTCAGTTGTCCTTGGAATAATTAAAGTGGGTTAGTCGGCAGGCTTTTATAACATACTTTATCTCTTAGGAGTTTATAAACTTGTTTTTCATACATTTCCGAGGGCCAGATTACAATATCTTTAATGCTTCCCTTTCCTCATCCATGTTAAACAGTGCCGCCTCATATTTTTTACTGTGCAATTTTTTTAAAAGCAGTTTTCTGGCAAATAGGTGGACATCCTTTGTTAATGTAAACAAATCCATGTTACTAGATGGTGAAAAATGTAAGCCTTTTTTCAACATATTAATCTGATCACTAGTTGGCTGGATAGAAGATACATTTTTTTACCTGTAGGGAATCCTCCTTTCCCTTTTTTTCCCTATTTTCTATTTTTTCTTTCATCTTACGTTTCCCTCCTGGATTTCTACTAGGCCAATTCGTTTTTGCTCTACTTGATCTTTGTGTGGTTTCTTGTCCAATGTTAGGATTTATGTTTTGGAAACTGACTGAAAGCATCAATTCACAGTGACCTTTACACACCGATTTCAATTTTCTCTCTCATTGGAAATGCTACATAGAAACAATTGAACAGGTATACTATTCAATCATTTGTTCACATTTATGATATGTTAATCTTTATATTATTCCATCCTAATGATTTCAGAAGAAAGTTTTAGAGAGTCATTATTAAATTAATATTATTCTTTCTGCTAGTTAACTGTATTTTAATGGAAGAAACCTAAGGATGTTCCAGCTTCTAGTATAGGAAGATGTATCACCCAACGGAATAATTGTGACAATCATAGACCGTATCAAAGCCTGTTTGTTTGCACAATACCTTACTGCATTAAGAAAGCCATCCTGGCTGTCTTGAGCCCTAGAGACACCCATTTCATCACCTGAAAGTGCAGCAGATGTTATAGATTGATAACAGACTTGACTCAATTCATTCCACATTTAAGATTACCAAACAAAAGAAAAGAAAGGAATACATTTTTTATGTCTAGATGTTTAATGTGTAATATTAACAGTTTGCAGAAAAGAACAAAAGTATTTTATGTATTTTTCATTAATATATACAAGTTATAATGAATAGGTGGGTTTTTTTGTCAGTTGCAACGTTTCAGGCGTAATAATCGCCCTTCATCAGGCACTCTGAGGACCACACTAAGTATACAGCCGGCCGGTGGTCGTTTCACGGCGAACTTTTTGCGTTCGTAGTTCGCTGAACATGCGAACATATAGCGATGTCCCACAGACGCTATATTATTTTGCAATGCACCAAACGTTGACCCATTAACACACACATCAGGAGGAAGGACAGCCAATTAAGAAGTTTTCGCACTTAGACAAACCCTCACCCTAAAACAACCCGATTTGGCAGCCATTTTACATTCTGTGTTTTACCAGTGTAGGGAGAGATTGCTTTGTGGAGCAGGGACAGGCTATTAGGGATGCAAAACACAAGCATATAGGGCTACAAAAGTCCTTTTAAGGACTGGTATAGGTGTGCTATCGATAGGTGCTATATACTGAGGGGTGTGATATACTTATAATATACTTTCTAACATAGAAAGTATATTATAGTGCATTTGTATTGTGTAGCAGTTGTGTGCGGTTCTGCTGCGATACCGCAGCTAAATAGGACAAATGCTATTGGAATAACTAATTGCAACTGGCGTGATATACCTGTTGCCCCCCCAAAAAAACTAATTGAGGGGTGTGATATACCTATAATATACACTCACCTAAAGAATTATTAGGAACACCTGTTCTATTTCTCATTAATGCGATTATCTAGTCAACCAATGACATGGCAGTTGCTTCAATGCATGTAGGGTTGTGGTTCTGGTCAAGACAATCTCCTGAACTCCAAACTGAATGTCAGAATGGGAAAGAAAGGTGGGCTACAACAGCAGAAGACCCCACCGGGTACCACTCATCTTCACTACAAATAGGAAAAAGAGGCTACAATTTGCACAAGCTCACAAAAATTGGACTGTTAAAGACTGGAAAAATGTTGCCTGGTCTGATGAGTCTTGATTTCTGTTGAGACATTCAAATGGTAGAGTCTGAATTTGGCGTAAACAGAATGAGAACATGTATCCATCATGCCTTGTTACCACTGTGCAGGCTGGTGGTGGTGGTATAATGGTGTGGGGGATGTTTTCTGGGCACACTTTAGGCCCCTTAGTGCCAATTGGCCATCGTTTAAATGCCACGGGCTACCTGAGCATTGTTTCTGACCATGTCCATCCCTTCATGACCACCATGTACCCATCCTCTGATGGCTACTTCCAGCAGGATAATGCATCATGCCACAAAGCTTGAATCATTTCAAATTGGTTTCTTGAACATGACAATGAGTTCACTGTACTAAAATGGCCCCCACAGTCACCAGATCTCAACCCAATAGAGCATCTTTGGGATGTGGTGGAACAGGAGCTTCGTGCCCTGGATGTGCATCCCTCAAATCTCCATCAACTGTAAGATGCTATCCTATCAATATGGGCCTAAAGAACGCTATCAGCACCTTGTTGAATCAATACCACGTAGAATTAAGGCAGTTCTGAAGGCAAAAGGGGGTCCAACACCGTATTAGTATGGTGTTCCTAATAATTCTTTAGGTGAGAGTACTTTCTAACTTAGAAAGTATATAGTGCATTTGTATTGTGCAGCAGTTGTGTGCGGTTCTGCTACGATACCGCAGGTATATAGAGAGACAAGTTCTATTGGAACAACTATTTGGAACGGTGTGATATACCTGTTGCCCCCAAAAAATCTGATTGAGGGGTGCAATATGCCTGCTTCCAGATAATACTGATAAAGTGGTTTGATATACCTGCTTCCACCAAATATTGATTATGGGGTTCTATATACCTGCTTACACAAAATACTGATTGAGGGGTGCGATATACATGCTTCCACCAAATGTTGAATAAGGGGATCTATATACCTGTTTCCACAAAATACTAATTAAGGGGTGCAATATTCCTGCTTCCACAATATAATGATTAAGGGGTTTAATATTCCTGCTTCCACAAAATACAGATTGATTGGTGCGATATACCTGCTTCCACCAAATATGGATTAAGGGGTTCTATATACCTGCTTCCACAAAATACTGATTGAGGGGTGTGACATACCTGCTTCCGCAAAATACTGATTAAGGGGTTCTGTATACCTGCTTCTACAAAATGTAGATGTCACGGCCATGGCCACGACCGTGACTCCTCAACCGCAGGCGGTTGCCTGCGGTTTGTTTTTGGTGTTCAATCACAGGTGAGGGCCGCTGGTGTGTGGTCTCACTTGTGGTTGCCGCGGGCAACCTGTTGTATGAGTTGGTTTCTGCAGAGCAGCCTGAGCGGTGCTGGGCAGCTTGCTGCATGGCATGCGGTTGCACCTAGCAACCTTTCTGTTAGGTGTGTGTGTGTGTGTACACTTGGTTTTATGTGTGGTGTGCACTGACCCTTCCCTTCACTGTGGTTGTCCGTGGCAACGTTTGGTCATTGTTGTACATGTGGTGGCAGTGTCCCGGCCTTCGGGCTGACTCCCAGGACATGAGTGCCACCCATGTCGTTGCCTGCGGCAACAGCCACAGTGTGTGTTAGTGAGTTAGACACTTTCCCTTTAATGTGTGTTTCCCTTCTCTGGTGCTGGAAGGGTTAACTCCCTTCCCAGTGTGTGTGTGTCACTGGGTGTGTCCGACTGTGGGGTGTGGCTTCTTGGCCTATATAGCCTCACTGTTTTCCCAGGTCTGGAGGTTGCTTCAGCCATGCTTTGCTGGAGCAGCCTCCTGTATTTTCTACCTGCCAGTGAGAGCCACCCCTGTGGTAATAACCTTTATTGTCATTATGTTTATGTCTTCTTGTGTGTGATGCTGTATGTGATGTTCTGTTGGGACCTTCCTTGTGATTTTGTGCAGCTTACGGTTCTGGATTCCTGTTTGCACAGGGATCCAGTCAGCAAGGCTGTGGCAGGTTGGTGGAACTACTAGTTCGCCTGCCCTACCCGTAAGGCTGTATGTGTTCCCCTTTTCCCAGAAGCTTGGCCATTGAGACTCCTGCTCCTCTGTGCCTAGGAGGAGTAGGTTGTCTTACCCTGACTCCTAGCTAGGGACCGGACGGAGTGTAAGTCAGGGCTCCTAGGTTCCTGCGCATGGGTCCTCCTACCTTTAAGGTCGGCCCATGCAGATAGGAGTTAGGGTCAGGTTAGGGACGCTGTAGGAGGTGACCTGCTCCCTATCCAGTTGTCCTGGCCGAGCAGCCATAACATCATCTGGCATCGTACGGCTGAGGATTTTCCCCCATCCTCAGCCATGACAATAGATTGAGGGGTTCGATAAGTGGAATGATATACCTGCTTCCACTAATTATTTTTTGAGGTCTGCGATACACCTGCTTCCACAAAATACTGATTAAGGGGTTTGATATACCTGCTCCACAAAATACAGATTAAGGGGTGCAATGTAAATGCTTTCACAAAATTTTATTAAAGGGTTCTATATACCTGCTTCCACTAAATAATGATTAACCACCTCAGCTCCCTTAGTTTAAACCCCCTTAATGACCAGACAACTTTTTACAATTCTGCACTACACTACTTTCACGGTTTATTGCTCGGTCATACAACTTACCACCCAAATGAATTGTACCTCCTTTTCTTCTCACTAATAGAGCTTTCATTTGGTGGCATTTCATTGCTGCTGACATTTTTACTTTTTTTTATATTAATCGAAATTGACCGAAATTTTTGCATAAAAACGTCATTTTTCATTTTCGGTTGCAAAATTTTTCAATTAAAACTACATTTCTGTATAAATTTTTCTCTAAATGTATTGTTCTACATGTCTTTGATTAAAAAATGCAATAAGTGTATATTTATTGGTTTGGGTAAAAGTTAAAGCGTTTATAAACTATGGTGCAAAAATTTGAATTTCCGCATTTTGAAGCAGCTCTGACTTTCTGAGCACCTGTCATGTTTCCTGAGGTTCTACAATGCCCAGACAGTAGAAACACCCCACAAATGACTCCATTTCGGAAAGTAGACACCCTAAGGTATTCGCTGATGGGCATAGTGAGTTCATGGAAGTTTTTATTTTTTGTCACAAGTTAGCGGAAAATGATATATTTTGTTTTTACAAAGTCTCATATTCCACTAACTTGTGACAAAAAATACAATTTTACATGAACTAACCATACCCCTCACGGAATACCTTGGGGTGTCTTCTTTCCAAAATGGGGGTCACATTTGGGGTATTTATACTGCCCTGGCATTTTAGGGGCCCTAAAGCGTGAGAAGTAGTTTGGAATCCAAATTCGTAAAAATGCCCTGTGAAATCCTGAAAGTACTCATTGGAAATTGGGCCCCTTTGCGCATCTTGGCTGCAAAAAAGTGTCATACATGTGGTATCAACGTACTCAGAAGAAGTAGGGCAATGTGTTTTGGGGTGTATTTACATATACCCATGCTGGGTGAGAGAAATATCTCTCTAAAAGACTTTTTCCATTCTCTGTCATTTCACAGAGTTATTTCTCTCACCCAGCATGGGTATATGTAAAAATTGACCCCAAAACACATTGCCCTACTTCTCCCGAGTACGGCGATACCACACGTGTGACACTTTTTTGCAGCCAAGATGCGCAAAGGGGCCCAAATTCCAATGAGTACCTTTTAGGAGGGCATTTTTAAGCATTTGGATTCCAGACTTCTTCTCACGCTTTAGGGCCCCTAAAATGCCAGGGCAGTATAAACACCCCACATGTGACCCCATTTTGAAAAGAAGACACCCCAAGGTATTCCGTGAGGGGCATGGTGAGTTCCTAGAATATATATTTTTTTGGGCACAAGTTAGCGGAAAATGATTATAATTTTTTTTTCTCAAAAAGTCTCAGTTTCCGCTAACTTGTGACAAAAAGTTCAACCTTTCATGGAATCAATATGCCCCTCAGCGAATACCTTGGGGGGGTCTACTCTCCGAAATGGGGTCATTTGTGGGGTATTTATACTGCCCTGGCATTTTAGGGGCCCTAAAGCGTGAGAAGAAGTCTGGAATGTAAATGTCTAAAAAATGTTATGCATTTGGATTCCGTGAGGGGTATGGTGAGTTCATGTGAGATTTTATTTTTTGTCACAAATGAGTGGAGTATGAGACTTTGTAAGAAAAAAAAAATATATCAATTTCCGCTAACTTGTGACAAAAGCCCCCCCAAAAAAATTTTTCTATGAACTCGCCATGCCCCTCAAAAGTGATCTTTTTATAGCGCCGCAGCGATTTTACGGTGTTTTTGCAGTGATCAGAAAAAAATAATTTCTGTCACTGCGGTGGGGCGGACTGAACACAAGTGTGCGCACAAGATCAGGCCTGATCGGGCGAACACTGCGTTTTTTTTGTAGAGCCTATAGAACATGTCCTATTCTTGTCGCAATTGCGGACAAGAAAAGGCATTTTCTATATAGTTCTGGCAATGTGCGGATCCGCAAAATGCGGAAAGCACATTACCGGTGTCTGTGTTTTGAAGATCCGCGGATCCGTGGATCCGCAAAACACATACGGTTGTCTGAATGGAGCCTTACAGGGGGGTGATCAATGACAGGGGGGTGATCAGGGAGTCTATATGGGGTGATGATCACCATGGTAGGCGCAGAAAAGACGCCGAAAGTACATAGAGCAGATATCAAATTGGATTGTGAACATCACGGAGAAGTGCGCCATGGTGGGGCAGTATGTGTGCACACGACCTACATGAACTAACTGACAGGGGTCAGCCCCTGCAACTTCTGGGTCTACAAATTGGGCACATGGCCTGAGCTTGCCCTTTACCCCTTGGAGGTAAAGTGGAGGGGGTTATCAAAGGTTATATTTCCCAATGTTATGGGGTGTAGCCTAATTTAAAAAAATATAATTTTTTTAAACCAAAAGCAATGTATGCTACCTCCTCCACCACCGCCGCTTCCACCTATACCGCCACATGCACCGCCTCCTCAACCTCCTACTCCATATGGACCTTGTCCTCCTAGATCAAGATTATTATTTTTTAAGTCATTTCCCTATCCACATTTGTTTGCAGAGCACTTGCTATGCTCTTAATAACCACATTTTGATGCGATTTGCAGCCATCTAGCCCTTTCTATGACATTTTTACAGCCATTTTAGTGCTCAATAGTTTGGGTCCCTATTGACTTCAATGGGATTCAGGTTCGGGTCAAGTTTGGGTCCCGAACTCAAACTTTTTTGTGACGTTCGTCCGAACCCGTCGAGTCTGAACATCCAGGTGTCCACTCAACTTTACTAACAGTGTGGATTACGTCACATTTCTAAAAATGAATGAGGCTGGATCTCAGAGAAATTCAACACCTGTGATGACCACGTTTAATTGAATTTCATCATGCAGCCCACACATATTCTACAACACCAAGAACAAAGAATGGTCCCTGTCTTATATATATATATATATATATATATATATATATCCATAAAAGAAGTTTCAGGCAGCACTCCTGTCGTTTTACTCAGCCGTAGCTGTGTGGTGCCGGCGGTGGTCCCTCGATTCGAGACGTAAAACAATGAAGAAAATCCGCAGCACTCCTTGAAGTGTAGAAAAAATGTGTAGTTTTATTCACACATGTCAAATAAGACAACGTTTCGGTTCTCTCACAGAACCTTTTTCAAGTCAAGTGTTCAACTTGACTTGAAAAAGGTTCTGTGAGAGAACCGAAACGTTGTCTTATTTGACATGTGTGAATAAAACTACACATTTTTTCTACACTTCAAGGAGTGCTGCGGATTTTCTTCATTATATATATATATATATATATGAGCCATAAAAGGCCTTTTCTGTTTGTTGAATGACTAATGTTTTGGGCTTCGGAGGAATTCAACACCTGTGACGACCACATGTTTCAATTACTATCATTAGTTTTTTTTTTTCAAGACGGGGGATTTTGTTAGCCATGTTTTTAATCCAATTTTATTTTTGTTCTTTTACATACCGTATATACTCGAGTATAAGACGAGTTTTTGGGCACATATTTTTGTGCTCAAAAAGCCCCCTCGTCTTATACTCGAGTCTATCTTACTTTGTCTTTGCTCCGGTAATAGCAGGCAGTGCGGGGGGCGGCGCTCACTCACTGACGTCACGCGCCTGCGCCGCCTAGTGGGAGCAGGCGCGTGACGTCAGTGAGTGAGCGCCGCTCCCCGCACTGCCTGCTATTACCGGAGCAACGATAAAGTAAGATATCCAAAGAATACTGATAAATAAAGAATACTGATAAATATACTTTATAAATATACTGCTTATACTTTATAAATATACTGCTGTGAGCGTCGGGGAGGGGGATCTGTGGATGGCACTGTAGGGGGATCTGTGGATGGCAGTGCCATCCACAGATCCCCCTACAGTGCCATCCACAGATCCCCCCTCCCCTAAACAGTGCCATCCTGGCACTGTTTAGGGGAGGGGGGATCTGTGGATGGCACTGTTTAGGGGGGATCTGTGGATGGCACTGTTTAGGGGGGAGATCTGTGGATGGCTCCCTGTATTTAATGCAGAGTGTGTGTGTATATAATGCACACACTCTGCATTAAATACAGGGAGTCAGAGTCAGACTCCCATCAATCTGAGTCACCCTCTTGCAGATGTGTGTATATAATGTAGAGTGTGTGCATTATATACACATACACTCTGCATTATAGCTGCATTTCCCACCCTAGTCTTATACTCGAGTCACAAATTTTTCCCATTTTTTTGGGTAAAATTAGGGGCCTCGGCTTATACTCGGGTCGTCTTATACTCGAGTATATACGGTATATGTATTTGACCTGTATTTGTACTGGCCTTCAATTAAATTGATAGCCATTGTGTGTGTGTACACTTGGTTTTATGTGTGGTGTGCACTGACCCTTCCCTTCACTGTGGTTGTCCGTGGCAACGTTTGGTCATTGTTGTACATGTGGTGGCAGTGTCCCGGCCTTCGGGCTGACTCCCAGGACATGAGTGCCACCCATGTCGTTGCCTGCGGCAACAGCCACAGTGTGTGTTAGTGAGTTAGACACTTTCCCTTTAATGTGTGTTTCCCTTCTCTGGTGCTGGAAGGGTTAACTCCCTTCCCAGTGTGTGTGTGTCACTGGGTGTGTCCGACTGTGGGGTGTGGCTTCTTGGCCTATATAGCCTCACTGTTTTCCCAGGTCTGGAGGTTGCTTCAGCCATGCTTTGCTGGAGCAGCCTCCTGTATTTTCTACCTGCCAGTGAGAGCCACCCCTGTGGTAATAACCTTTATTGTCATTATGTTTATGTCTTCTTGTGTGTGATGCTGTATGTGATGTTCTGTTGGGACCTTCCTTGTGATTTTGTGCAGCTTACGGTTCTGGATTCCTGTTTGCACAGGGATCCAGTCAGCAAGGCTGTGGCAGGTTGGTGGAACTACTAGTTCGCCTGCCCTACCCGTAAGGCTGTATGTGTTCCCCTTTTCCCAGAAGCTTGGCCATTGAGACTCCTGCTCCTCTGTGCCTAGGAGGAGTAGGTTGTCTTACCCTGACTCCTAGCTAGGGACCGGACGGAGTGTAAGTCAGGGCTCCTAGGTTCCTGCGCATGGGTCCTCCTACCTTTAAGGTCGGCCCATGCAGATAGGAGTTAGGGTCAGGTTAGGGACGCTGTAGGAGGTGACCTGCTCCCTATCCAGTTGTCCTGGCCGAGCAGCCATAACATCATCTGGCATCGTACGGCTGAGGATTTTCCCCCATCCTCAGCCATGACAATAGATTGAGGGGTTCGATAAGTGGAATGATATACCTGCTTCCACTAATTATTTTTTGAGGTCTGCGATACACCTGCTTCCACAAAATACTGATTAAGGGGTTTGATATACCTGCTCCACAAAATACAGATTAAGGGGTGCAATGTAAATGCTTTCACAAAATTTTATTAAAGGGTTCTATATACCTGCTTCCACTAAATAATGATTAACCACCTCAGCTCCCTTAGTTTAAACCCCCTTAATGACCAGACAACTTTTTACAATTCTGCACTACACTACTTTCACGGTTTATTGCTCGGTCATACAACTTACCACCCAAATGAATTGTACCTCCTTTTCTTCTCACTAATAGAGCTTTCATTTGGTGGCATTTCATTGCTGCTGACATTTTTACTTTTTTTTATATTAATCGAAATTGACCGAAATTTTTGCATAAAAACGTCATTTTTCATTTTCGGTTGCAAAATTTTTCAATTAAAACTACATTTCTGTATAAATTTTTCTCTAAATGTATTGTTCTACATGTCTTTGATTAAAAAATGCAATAAGTGTATATTTATTGGTTTGGGTAAAAGTTAAAGCGTTTATAAACTATGGTGCAAAAATTTGAATTTCCGCATTTTGAAGCAGCTCTGACTTTCTGAGCACCTGTCATGTTTCCTGAGGTTCTACAATGCCCAGACAGTAGAAACACCCCACAAATGACTCCATTTCGGAAAGTAGACACCCTAAGGTATTCGCTGATGGGCATAGTGAGTTCATGGAAGTTTTTATTTTTTGTCACAAGTTAGCGGAAAATGATATATTTTGTTTTTACAAAGTCTCATATTCCACTAACTTGTGACAAAAAATACAATTTTACATGAACTAACCATACCCCTCACGGAATACCTTGGGGTGTCTTCTTTCCAAAATGGGGGTCACATTTGGGGTATTTATACTGCCCTGGCATTTTAGGGGCCCTAAAGCGTGAGAAGTAGTTTGGAATCCAAATTCGTAAAAATGCCCTGTGAAATCCTGAAAGTACTCATTGGAAATTGGGCCCCTTTGCGCATCTTGGCTGCAAAAAAGTGTCATACATGTGGTATCAACGTACTCAGAAGAAGTAGGGCAATGTGTTTTGGGGTGTATTTTTACATATACCCATGCTGGGTGAGAGAAATATCTCTCTAAAAGACTTTTTCCATTCTCTGTCATTTCACAGAGTTATTTCTCTCACCCAGCATGGGTATATGTAAAAATTGACCCCAAAACACATTGCCCTACTTCTCCCGAGTACGGCGATACCACACGTGTGACACTTTTTTGCAGCCAAGATGCGCAAAGGGGCCCAAATTCCAATGAGTACCTTTTAGGAGGGCATTTTTAAGCATTTGGATTCCAGACTTCTTCTCACGCTTTAGGGCCCCTAAAATGCCAGGGCAGTATAAACACCCCACATGTGACCCCATTTTGAAAAGAAGACACCCCAAGGTATTCCGTGAGGGGCATGGTGAGTTCCTAGAATATATATTTTTTTGGGCACAAGTTAGCGGAAAATGATTATAATTTTTTTTTCTCAAAAAGTCTCAGTTTCCGCTAACTTGTGACAAAAAGTTCAACCTTTCATGGAATCAATATGCCCCTCAGCGAATACCTTGGGGGGGTCTACTCTCCGAAATGGGGTCATTTGTGGGGTATTTATACTGCCCTGGCATTTTAGGGGCCCTAAAGCGTGAGAAGAAGTCTGGAATGTAAATGTCTAAAAAATGTTATGCATTTGGATTCCGTGAGGGGTATGGTGAGTTCATGTGAGATTTTATTTTTTGTCACAAATGAGTGGAGTATGAGACTTTGTAAGAAAAAAAAAATATATCAATTTCCGCTAACTTGTGACAAAAGCCCCCCCAAAAAAAAATTTCTATGAACTCGCCATGCCCCTCAAAAGTGATCTTTTTATAGCGCCGCAGCGATTTTACGGTGTTTTTGCAGTGATCAGAAAAAAATAATTTCTGTCACTGCGGTGGGGCGGACTGAACACAAGTGTGCGCACAAGATCAGGCCTGATCGGGCGAACACTGCGTTTTTTTTGTAGAGCCTATAGAACATGTCCTATTCTTGTCGCAATTGCGGACAAGAAAAGGCATTTTCTATATAGTTCTGGCAATGTGCGGATCCGCAAAATGCGGAAAGCACATTACCGGTGTCTGTGTTTTGAAGATCCGCGGATCCGTGGATCCGCAAAACACATACGGTTGTCTGAATGGAGCCTTACAGGGGGGTGATCAATGACAGGGGGGTGATCAGGGAGTCTATATGGGGTGATGATCACCATGGTAGGCGCAGAAAAGACGCCGAAAGTACATAGAGCAGATATCAAATTGGATTGTGAACATCACGGAGAAGTGCGCCATGGTGGGGCAGTATGTGTGCACACGACCTACATGAACTAACTGACAGGGGTCAGCCCCTGCAACTTCTGGGTCTACAAATTGGGCACATGGCCTGAGCTTGCCCTTTACCCCTTGGAGGTAAAGTGGAGGGGGTTATCAAAGGTTATATTTCCCAATGTTATGGGGTGTAGCCTAATTTAAAAAAATATAATTTTTTTAAACCAAAAGCAATGTATGCTACCTCCTCCACCACCGCCGCTTCCACCTATACCGCCACATGCACCGCCTCCTCAACCTCCTACTCCATATGGACCTTGTCCTCCTAGATCAAGATTATTATTTTTTAAGTCATTTCCCTATCCACATTTGTTTGCAGAGCACTTGCTATGCTCTTAATAACCACATTTTGATGCGATTTGCAGCCATCTAGCCCTTTCTATGACATTTTTACAGCCATTTTAGTGCTCAATAGTTTGGGTCCCTATTGACTTCAATGGGATTCAGGTTCGGGTCAAGTTTGGGTCCCGAACTCAAACTTTTTTGTGACGTTCGTCCGAACCCGTCGAGTCTGAACATCCAGGTGTCCACTCAACTTTACTAACAGTGTGGATTACGTCACATTTCTAAAAATGAATGAGGCTGGATCTCAGAGAAATTCAACACCTGTGATGACCACGTTTAATTGAATTTCATCATGCAGCCCACACATATTCTACAACACCAAGAACAAAGAATGGTCCCTGTCTTATATATATATATATATATATATATATATATATATCCATAAAAGAAGTTTCAGGCAGCACTCCTGTCGTTTTACTCAGCCGTAGCTGTGTGGTGCCGGCGGTGGTCCCTCGATTCGAGACGTAAAACAATGAAGAAAATCCGCAGCACTCCTTGAAGTGTAGAAAAAATGTGTAGTTTTATTCACACATGTCAAATAAGACAACGTTTCGGTTCTCTCACAGAACCTTTTTCAAGTCAAGTGTTCAACTTGACTTGAAAAAGGTTCTGTGAGAGAACCGAAACGTTGTCTTATTTGACATGTGTGAATAAAACTACACATTTTTTCTACACTTCAAGGAGTGCTGCGGATTTTCTTCATTATATATATATATATATATATGAGCCATAAAAGGCCTTTTCTGTTTGTTGAATGACTAATGTTTTGGGCTTCGGAGGAATTCAACACCTGTGACGACCACATGTTTCAATTACTATCATTAGTTTTTTTTTTTCAAGACGGGGGATTTTGTTAGCCATGTTTTTAATCCAATTTTATTTTTGTTCTTTTACATACCGTATATACTCGAGTATAAGACGAGTTTTTGGGCACATATTTTTGTGCTCAAAAAGCCCCCTCGTCTTATACTCGAGTCTATCTTACTTTGTCTTTGCTCCGGTAATAGCAGGCAGTGCGGGGGGCGGCGCTCACTCACTGACGTCACGCGCCTGCGCCGCCTAGTGGGAGCAGGCGCGTGACGTCAGTGAGTGAGCGCCGCTCCCCGCACTGCCTGCTATTACCGGAGCAACGATAAAGTAAGATATCCAAAGAATACTGATAAATAAAGAATACTGATAAATATACTTTATAAATATACTGCTTATACTTTATAAATATACTGCTGTGAGCGTCGGGGAGGGGGATCTGTGGATGGCACTGTAGGGGGATCTGTGGATGGCAGTGCCATCCACAGATCCCCCTACAGTGCCATCCACAGATCCCCCCTCCCCTAAACAGTGCCATCCTGGCACTGTTTAGGGGAGGGGGGATCTGTGGATGGCACTGTTTAGGGGGGATCTGTGGATGGCACTGTTTAGGGGGGAGATCTGTGGATGGCTCCCTGTATTTAATGCAGAGTGTGTGTGTATATAATGCACACACTCTGCATTAAATACAGGGAGTCAGAGTCAGACTCCCATCAATCTGAGTCACCCTCTTGCAGATGTGTGTATATAATGTAGAGTGTGTGCATTATATACACATACACTCTGCATTATAGCTGCATTTCCCACCCTAGTCTTATACTCGAGTCACAAATTTTTCCCATTTTTTTGGGTAAAATTAGGGGCCTCGGCTTATACTCGGGTCGTCTTATACTCGAGTATATACGGTATATGTATTTGACCTGTATTTGTACTGGCCTTCAATTAAATTGATAGCCATTGACCGTCTAATATACCGTACCTCCGGCCACATAATCACTTGATTTTTTTATGTACGGTGAATGTATAATTTTTGGGGCCTGTAATCTAACTGGCCAACTGTAAAATGTTTATACTGTGACCGCCTAATGTACCTCCAGCCACATTATCAATAGCTTTTTTCTGTATGGTGAATGCATATTTTTTTGGGGCCTGTAGTCCAGGGGCCTGCTGTAAAATTGATCTCCAATGACCGTGTAATCTACCTCCAGCCACATACTTACTTGTTCTTTTCTGTCTGCTGAATGCATAGTTTTTGGGGCCTGTAGTCCAGTGGCCTGCTGTAAAATTGATCTCCAATGACCGTGTAATCTACCTCCAGCCACATACTTACTTGTTCTTTTCTGTCTGCTGAATGCATAGTTTTTGGGGCCTGTAGTCCAGTGGCCTGCTGTAAAATTGATCTCCAATGACCGTGTAATCTACCTCCAGCCACATACTTACTTGTTCTTTTCTGTCTGCTGAATGCATAATTTTTGGGGCCTGTAGTCCACTGGCCTGCTGTAAAATTGATATTTAATGACCCGTGTACTCTACCTCCAGCCACATACTTACTTGTTCTTTTCTGTACGGTAAATGCATAATTTTTGGGGCCCGTAGTTTACTGGCCTGCTGTAAAATTGATATCCAATGACTGTGTAATCTACCTCCAGCCACATACTTACTTGTTCTTTTCTTTCTGCTAAATACATAATTTTTGGGGCCTGTAGTCCACTAGCCTGCTGTAAAATTTATATCCAATGACTGTGTAATCTACCTCCAGCCAGATACTTATTTGTTATTTTCTATCTGCTGAATGCATAATTTTTGAGGCCTGTAGTCCCCTGGCCTGCTGTAAAATTTATATCCAATGACCGTGTAATCTACCTCCAGCCACATACTTACTTGTTCTTTTCTGTACGGTGAATGAATAATTGTTGGGGCATCGGAGGAATTCAACACCAGTGATGACCACGTGTTATCGAATTTTAACTATTATCATTAGAATTTTTTTTTCAAGAGGGGGAATTTTGTTAGCCATGTTTTTAATCCATTTTTATATTTTTAGTTCTTTTAAACATGAATTTGACCTGTATTTGTAGTGGTCTGCAGTAAAATGTATATCCATTGACCGTGTAATATACCCCCGGCCACATAATTACTTGATCTTTTCTGTCCGATGAATGTGTAATGTTTGGGGCCTGTAGTTCAGTGGCCTACAGTAAAATTTTTATCCATTGACCGCATAATGTACCTCGAGCCACATAAACAGAATTTCTTTTATGTCAGGTGAATGCCTAATTTTTAAGGCCTGTACTCCCGTGGTCTAAAATAAAAAAAATTCTAGGCTCCAACAGGGCACATTTCAGAGAATTTCCCTTTAAGACGCATAAAAATGTCCCCTGATTACTTTTAGTGGGAATTTTGTTATTGATCCCCCTCTAGTATGTCACTGTCCATGTTGGGGGACTATTTGTGCACTTCTACTAAGTATTTGGTGGCTGCAAATATGAGTTGAAGGTTTTTCAGGTTCGCCTGTCATTAAAGTGAATGGGGCCTGCCGCAAACTTGTGGTTCGCAATCATTTTATTGCGTTCGCGCAATAGTGTTTGCAAACCGTCCCCGCCAAAGTTCGTCCATCACTACTGGAGATGAGGCACAGAAAAATTTGCTGTCCGCAGCGGACACTGTCTATGGAAAAAGTCTCCCCCTCTGAACTCCCCTCCTTTTCCTCTCTTGTGGGCACCCACGTGAAGTCCATCGAAACTCCTTCATCATCACCTTAATCACCACTGACATTAGAGATCTCAGAGTAGGCAGCAACATTGGGGAACCACCCTCCTTGGGCTGATCTGGGTACTGTCGTCAGACCTCTGCATGGCAGCCGTTGCTACCTCCTTTTCCTCATCCGATGCCAAGAAGGGCTGCGCATCGGTAGGGTCTGGGAATTGATGGGAAAATAATGTCTCTGACTCGAGTGGAGGGGCTATAGTGCTGGTGGTGTCTTTGGGGGTGCACACAGCAGAGAGGGTGCAGATACAGATGATGAGGAGGGTGCAGAAGCCGAAAACATACCCAGGAGCCCCTAATATCGCTCTGGTTACCATCCGACATCTTTGACACTGGCTCCTCCGTCTCCCGCCTGTCGCCTACTTCCGGTCCGGACCTCTGAGAGTTGTGTAGCGGCAGTTAAGTGCACGCGTCCCTTGCCACCGGATGCTGCGCATAATGAGGTACGAGATGCACTTTGTCCCTTCTAGTGGTGGAATTCGTCCCCAGACCTCCAGATAGCCGTAGAAGGGACCCGATAGCGGCACTCCCAGGCCTCCGTGAGTCAGGCCGCCACCATGCCCCCAAAACTAGTGGCTAAACAACCGAAGCAGGCCGCTTCAAAGCGGAAAGTTTTGAAAACCCCTGCTCATGCTCTTGAGAGAAAAGAAAATACCCTATAGGTGGGGCTTCCCTTTTGTCCTGATAGCCTCCAAGAATGGAAAATTGTCTGTCCTAAGGACCTACGCAGATCTTCCAATGTTCTGCTCCGATCTGGACATTTCTACCCTATCAATAGAGGACTGGGAGGTACCTGACCCGCTGCCTGTTCCAGCTCCGGTATGGTGGGAAGTTCGGAAGAAGAGACACTGCTCTCCTCTACAAGATGAGCTACTTGCCTCTAGGTCCCATGCTGCTTCCCCATCAACTGTCTAGTGTTGGATGATCCCCACTGCCCATCTCCTGGTTCCGCTACTTTATTATGCGAAGACTCCATTGGGAAGTGTTAGGGAAAATGTTACAGCATTCAACCACTCTCCCCCAAAAAGGGTCATTTTTTTCTACCCTCTTTCCCTTACTTTTTTTTAGGGAAGTTTCACTATTGCCCAAGGTTTCAACACTATGGTGTTTTTTGGATGAGTGTCTGTATTTGTTTCCTTCCTCCCCCTCTTCTGTTTTAGGTACCACGGTTCCACTTCATGCCTATCACAAATATCAGAGACTACTTTTCGCCAGATGGTCCACCAGAAGAATATGCGGTATACGTTTGTTAGCAAGCTTGGTGCTCTTGACCTATTGTCATTGTATTTAAGTGTATGTCATTGAATGTGAAGGGCCTAAACCCTAATGTAAAAAGAAGATTGGCTTTTACGTGTTTATTGCCCATATGGCTCTTTTGTAACAAACATCACAGTTTGCTGTATTACTTTATTATATACAATACTTTAATAAAAAGACAATTACACACAAAAAAAGATAAGGCTACAATGTCTTTGTCTGAGCTTAGCAACATCCCTAGCAACCAATAGGAAAGTTGCCTACCCCTTACTATATAAGAACTTCCCCAGCAGCCCTTGAATGCAGTATTTTGCAGATCTGAGAGAGACAGCAGTGTTATTGCTGTGCTCTCTGCTTTCCTGTGTCATTACATTAGATAGTTAGTTTGTCAGTTAACTTATATATATAATACAGTTAGTGGGAGATAGTCAGTGTAGGATAGATAGTGATATAGTGTAGCTGATAGGTTCTTCTGTCCATACATACATGCTAAATACATAGTGCTGTATGTATGTCTGTAAAGATGGCCTTGCGGTTCGCCCGGCGGTCGGTTCGCCGAACATGCGAACATATGGCGATATTCGCTGGCACCATATTTTTTTACATTGTGAGAACTTTGACCCATGACACATCCATCAGGTAGTACAGGACAGCCAATTGAGACATTTCAGCACATGGACATACCCCCTACCTTAGAAATAGATCTGATCTGGATGGCATTTTACATTCTGTCTTTTGTCAGTGTAGGGAGAGGCTGCTGTGTGGAGCAGGGACAGACTGTTAGAGTGTTAATAGTGACACAAATCGCTAGCTAATAAGTCCACAAAAGTCCTTTTAAGGACTGGTATAGGTGTGCTATTGATTGGTGTGCAGTACAGAGGGGTGTAATACACTTATAATATACTTTCTAATATAGAAAGCATATTATAGTGGATTTGTATAGTGCAGCAGTGTGACTGGTGATCGGTTCTTCAGCGATACTACAAGTACAAAGATTGACAAACGCAATTAGAAAAAAGTATTATAACTGGTGTGATAGACCAGTGGCCCCCAAAACCTTATATTGAAGCTGGGTGTTATATACTACTCAAATTGTGTATTTGGGTGCTGCAGAAATGTATCCGCTTTCACTGTGTTACCTCTGCTACACACAGTGAGAAAATTTAAAGGAAAACATTTTTATAACTGGTGTGATAGACCAGTGTCCCCCAAAAAACATATTGAAGTGGGGTGTTATCTAACAATATACTACTCAAATAGTGTATTGGATTTGGGTGCTGCAGAAATGTATCCGCTTTCACTGTGTTACTTTTGCTACACACAGTAAGAACAATTTAAGGAAAACATATTTATAACTGGTGTGAAAGACCAGTGGCCCCCAAAACAACATATTGAAGAGGGGTGTTAAATAAAAATGTAAAATAAATTTTTATTTTAAAACTGGTGTGATTATAGACCAGTTGCCACCAAAACAAAATATTGAAGCAGGGTGTTATCTGAGAATACACTACTGAAGAAATGTAGCTGCTTTCACTGTGTTACCCCTGCTACACACAGTGATAACATTTTAAACCATTATTATTATTATTTTTTAAACTGGTGTAATTATAGACCAGTTGCTACCAAAATGACATATTGAAGCAGGGTATTATATAGCTTCTTACAGATACACTGCGCTTTTGTCACTAGGTCATTTAAGAAATGACAGGCAGAGGAAGAGGCAGGCCCTTCCACAGGGATGGTAGGGGTAGGGCAGGAGCACCAGGCCGGAGCCAAAGTGGTAAGTTTCAGAAGGTGCATTCAATTATGTCAAAGGACGCACCAGACTTGGTTGAGTGTCTCACTCAGCCTTCCACTTCTGTACCCTCCTCATCCTCTCTATCTGCACCCTCTTCACTCTCTGCTGTGTGCACCCCCAAAGACACCACCACCAACACCACCACCACCATATACCCTCTGCTTGAGTCACAGGAATTATTTTCCGATCCATCACAAGACATTTCTGATGCGCAGCCATTCTTGGCATCGGATCAGGAAGAGGAGGTAGCAACGGCCACCACTCAGCAGTCTGACAACAGTACCCAGATCAGCCCAAGGAGGTTGGTCCCCGCTGTTGCTGCCTACTCCGAGATCTCTAACGTTAGTGGTGGGGAAGGTGACATCGATGATGACGTGTCTATGCACGTAACGTGGGTGCCCACAAGAGAGGAAGAGGAGGGGAGTTCAGAGGGAGAGATGGACAAGCAGATAGGGAGGAGAAGCAGGCCTAACTTACATTGCACAGGAGGGACAAACCATAATGCTAATGTATCTGGAGTGAGCCATCAACCATGCACGGTCACATCTTGCGCTCCCAGGACGCCGGCACATGGCTCCGCAGTGTGGGCTTTTTTAATGTGTCAGCTGCTAACAATAGTGTTGCCATCTGCAGCCTTTGCAGCCAACGCATAAGTCACGGTAAGCCCAACACCCACCTAGGGACGACCTCCTTAAGAAGGCACCTGGCCTCACATCACCGAGCCCAGTGGGAGCAACGCCGTCAGAACCCACAAAGCCACACTCCAGGCTCTCACCGTCTCCTCACAATTGTCCTCCACTCCACCTTACATCATGCCGTCATCACGTTTGTCGGGAAAAAGGCAGGCTTCCGTGGCCCAAGCGTAAAAAAATGATGACACCGGATAACCCTCTTGCCCAACGGTTGACCGCTGGCTTGTCGGAACTGATAACCCGCCAACTACTGCCATATAAACTTGTGGACTCGGAGGCCTTTCAAAAATGTGTGGCCATTGGAACACCACAATTGAAGGTCCCTTGAAGGAAATATTTCTCGCAGAAGGGCATCCCAGAGCTATATGGCCACGTTCAGAGGCAAGTGAATGTATCTCTGGCACACAGTGTCGGTGCCAATATACATCTGACCACAGACACGTAGTCTAGCAAACACGGGCAGGGAAGGTATATAACTTTCACTGCCCACTGGGTGAACCTTCTGATGGCTGTCAAGCATGTAACCCACCCGTGTAGATTTGGTGTTACCCCCACAGATTGCATGTAGACTCTTCTTCTCCTCCTCCTACTCCATCATCCCTCTCTTCCTTGGCTGACTTTTCCTCTTCCGCTGCTAGCGTCTCTCCCGCTGCGCCGGCCAAGATCCCCAGAACCTATTCGACATTCCAGGTCCATGCTGTACTGCGTCTGTTGTGCCTGGAATTTAAGAGCCACACCGGTCCTGCACTCCTTTCAGCTTTGCGTTCACAGGCAGATCAATGGCAATCAATCAACTTGTCTGAGACAAGTCAATATCAGGAGTCTGAAGAGGAGTCAGAGGAGGATGGTGCCAGGGAGAAGAAGGAGCAAGAAGAGCATGCTTTAAACCTTTCTAGGATCCCTGGTGTTGTCCGTGGATGGGGGGAGGAGAACGAGGACAGCATTATCCTGGATGAGGAGCAGGAGCCAGGCCACTACACCGCTTCCAGTTTAGTGCAAATGGGGGCCTTCATGCTCCAGTGTTTTAAGAGGGACCCCCGTATAAAAAGCATCAAGGGCAAGGACCAGTACTGGGTGGCAATGTACTTAGACCCCCGGTACAAACAAAAAATGGCAGAAATGTTACCACCATCACAGAGGGCTGTCAGAATGCAGCACTTCCAGGCTTTGCTTAGAGAAATGTTGCATTATGCTTTTTTGGGCGCTGGCAGAGGAATTTCCACTCACAGAGAAACAGTTGCGAGTACCAATCCAACTGTGCCTGCAAGAAGAGGGCGGTTTGAAGATGTGTTGGTCACTTATGATATGAGAACAGTCTTTCAGCTGACCCATCGACAGCTGTCCTCTGGATCCAGCCTCATTGAACGTCTAGAATGGCAGGTGTCATCGGTTTAATGGCCGATTTGGACGCTCTGAGAAGTGATGAACCCCTGGACTACTGGGTGGGCATGCTTGACTTCTTGCCAGAGCTTGCACAATTTGCAATATAACTGTTGGCTTGCCTCTCGTCAAGTGTCCTGTCCGAAAGGACGTTCAGCGCAGCAGGGGGGATCGTGACTGATAAGCGTACTTGCCTAGCTCACGACAGTGTTTGACTACCTCACATTTCTAAAAATGAATGAGGCATGGATCTCGGAGGAATTCAACACATGTGACCAGTAGACCAGGTTTGATTCAAATTCCTCTTAGTAGCCTCCCAGACCAGTTTTCTTCTCGGCTTATCATCTTGGTAATGTCACTGTTGTGCCATATTTTCTCCACTGTGTTCCATTGCATATCTAATGCCCTGGAAATTCTTTTGTACCCTTCTCCTGACTGATACCTTTTAACAATGAGATCCCTCTGATGCTTTGGAAGCTCTCTATGGACCATAGCTTTTGCTGTGGGATGCGACTAAGAACATTTCAGGAAAGGCCAACTAGAGCAGCTGAACTTTATTTGGGGTTAATAAGAGGCACTTTAAATGATGGCAGATGTATGCTGACTCCTATTTAGCATGATTTTGAATGTGATTGCTTAATTCTGAACACAGCTACATCCCCAGTTATAAGAGAGTGTGCACACTTATGCCAAACACATTATTTTAGTTTTGTTTTTTTATCCCTCCACCTAAAAGATTTCAGTTTGTTTTTCAATTGAGTGGTACAGTGTATAGGTCACATTAAAGGTGGAAAAAGTCCTGAAATGATTTATCTTTGGCTCATTTTTTTACAGCACAGAAACTTGAAATTTTTACAGGGCTGTGTAGACTTTTTTTATCCACTGTATTTTATACTTGTTATATTTCTATCTAGCAATTTCCTGTTACCATAGATCATGTTGATCCTTGACCATGTTTGATGGGTCTTTGAATAACAGGTGAAAACCTTATCTTCCGGATTATATATACCATGGTCATGACAGATCATTGTGCAGTAGTAATGGAGATGGGACCCCTGATTAAACAGGATCCTATGATATTTAGATTTTACACTCATTGCTTAAATTTGCTTAAAGATCAGCGTGGTATTAAGGAAGAGGAATTTGTAATTTTATTTTTCTGTAAATAGAGGGTCAGCTAATAAACAGGTTGTTTGGGATGCGGAAAAGGTATTCTTGAGGGGTATATTATATAAACAAGTAATTAATTGGAAAAAAAATGGTAAAAAGTAAAATTCAGATTGCAGAACAGAAGTAAAAAAAAAGCCCAAGAGCTCTGCGCAAAAGATCCCTCACCGGAAAACCTGAAAAACTGGGAAGAGGAATATAAGAAGGTTAAATAAATATATACTGAAAGATCTCAAACATTATTATTCTTTCAGGGGGCTAGGTTTTTTGCTGAGGGTGAAAGAGTAGGTAGGCTACTGGCAAATATAATCAATAATCAACAACAACAAAAAAAATAATGGGTCGGTATATTACAAATTTGTAGGGGTCAAATAGTCAGAACTCTGGAACAGATTAGTAAGTTTTTTGGAAGTATTATCAGGACTTGTATAAGTCAAAAATCTCATATGAAATTGAGGATTTGTGTCAGGCTTGCTGAAGATCAGAAAAATCAGTTGGAGGAGGATATACGATTAGAGGAATTGGTGAGAGCCTTGAATTCAACTAAAGATAGAAAGGCTCTGGGAGGTGATGGATTACCATTTGAGGTTTATAAAGAGTTTATTCAGGAACTCCTTCTGGAATTAATGGAGGCCCTGATTCTGTGGAGGAGGTCATTATTATTTTGATTCCGAAGGCTGAAAAAGATGTATTAAAGCCAGAGTCATATAGACCAATTTCCTTATTAAATACTAATGTTAAATTGATTGCTAAGGTATTGGCAGATAGGATATCAAAAGTAATAAAAACAATAATAAATGAAAATCATAAATTCCCGGGTGATTAATGCATTCAATTATTAGAAGGTTATTCATGAATATAGAAGAAAATAAAGACAAAGACAGTAAAAATGTGACATTGTCATTAGACGCAACCAAGGCATTTGATTGCGTGGAGTGGGAATATCTGTGGGAGGTCCTCAAGCGTTTTGGATTTCGGGACTCTTTTATAAATTGGATTAAGCTTATTTATTCACATCCCAGAGAGAGAGTAGTGGTTGATGGGGTTATGTCCCTGCTTTTTGCCCTTTCCAGCGGCACTAGTCATGGATGTCCCCTATCCCTATTGATCTTTGCAATTGCAATAGAACCATTAGCAATTATCATTAGAGAAAATTAAATTATTACGGGCTTTCAATATGGTAATTAATGTAAGGGAGAAAATAATGTTGTATGCAGATAATATATTATTATTTTTGGGAAACACGGATTTGGAGTTGGCTAAGGTAATATATATATTTGAAAAATGTGGGTACTATTCTGGTTTAAAAATTGGGGAAAATTCACATTTGATGTGACTGGGTGAAGGGGTAGGAGATGGGTGTTTAGATGTATATGTTGTGGGTAGAGGGAGTAATTTTAAGTATTTGGGAATAAATATTGCAAAGGATTTGGGCAATTATATAAGGTTGAATGTGTTTCCCCCTTATAGATGATTTAAAAAAAATATATATCATATTTAGAAGAGGCTACCAATGTCAATGTTGGGACGGATTAATTTGATAAAGATGGTTTTATTCCCGAAGATTCTCTATGTATTGCAATGTGATGCAGTGTGGTTGACAGTTAGGGTTTTCATTATTATTGATAGGGTGATGAGGGATTTTACTTGGAATTGTAGGAAATCTAGGATAAGGAATAAAATTTCGCAGTTACCAATTAAAGAGGGGGGAATTGCATTTCCAAATTGGTATTTGTATATTTCTTCGTGGCACAATTTTAGTTTATGGTTGGAGATAATATAACACCTATTTTGACCTGGCAATTAGAGAACTTGGGGTGGAAAGATAATCAGTTCAAGATGATGGTGGTATTAGAATCTGGGATATTTGGAAGCACAAACACTAATAATTATTTTTTTAATTTAATGGATCACGTTTGGAGAGAAATTGAAAAAATTATAGATATTAAAAGATATATAGATTCTACACCTATTTGGACTAATATTAATCTAAAAGAAATTCAGAAAATAAAGCATTATGAAAATTGTGAAAATATTTTTTGTCACCATTGTTTGATGGAGATGTGTTTAAAGATTTTGAAACATTTAGAAAAGAATTTGGGATTTTGATAAAGACTGTTTTTTTAAATATTTTCAATGAACCCCATAGGGACCAAGCTCATTTTCACCTTAAGGACCAGGCCATTTTATTGCAAATCTGACCAGTGTCACTTTATCTGTGAATAACTTTAAAATGCTTTTATTTATCCAGGCCATTCTGAGACCTTTTTTTCATCACATATTGTACTTCAGGACACTGGTAAAATGGAGTAAAAAAATGTATTTTTATTTATAAAAATATATACTAAATTTACCAAATGTTTTAAAAAATTTGCCAATTTCCAAATTTCAATTTCTCTACATTTATAATAGGTAGTAATACCTTCAAAAAAAGTTATTATTTTACATTCTACTTCATGTTTGGATCATTTTGGGAATGACATTTTATTTTTTGGGGCTGTTACAAGGCTTAGAAGTTTAGAAGCAAATCTTAAAAAAAATTCTGAAATTTTCAAAAACTCACTTTTTAAGGTCCATTTCAGGTCTGAAGTCACTTTGTGAGGCTTACATAATAGAAACCACCCCAAAATGACCCCATTCTAGAAACAACACCCTTCAAGGTATTTAAAACTGATTTTACAAAAATCGTTAACCCTTTAGGTGTTCCACAAGAGTTATTGACAAATGATATTTAAGAATTGACATTTTTTTTGCAAATTTTCCATTTTAATCAATTTTTTACAGTAACAAAACAAGGGTTAACAGCCAAACAAAATTCAGTATTTATTGCCCCAATTCTGTAGTTTTCAGAAACACTGCATATGTGGCTGTAAACTACTGTAAGGGCACACGGTAGGGCGTAGAGGGAAAGGTGCGCCGTGTGGTTTTTGGAAAGCAGATTTTGCTGGACTGGTTTATTTACACCATGTCCCATTTGAAGCCCCCTGATGCACCCCAAGAGTATAAACTCCATAGAAGTGACCCCATTTTGAAAACTACGAGATAAGGTGGCAGTTTTTTGGGACTATTTTTAGGGTACATATGATTTTTGGTTGCTCTATATTACATTTTTGTGAGGCAAGGTTACCAAAAATAGAAATTCTGAAATGTTATCTCCAGGTGCTATAAACTGTTGAGGAACACATAAAGGGTTAATAAAGTTTGTACAACCAGTTTTGAGAGGTGTAGTTTCTTAGATGGGGTCACTTAGAGTTTCTACTCTAGGGGTGCCTTCAAAATCTGCCTTCCAGAAACCATACGGCATTCCTTTCCTTCTGCGCCCTGCCGCTTGGTCATACAGCAGTTTACGACCACATATGGGGTGTTTCTGTAAACTGCAGAATCAGGGTAATAAATATAAAGTTTTGTTTGGCTGTTAACGCTTGCTTTGTTACTGGAAAAAACGGTTTAAAATAAAAAAAAATTGCCAAAAAATTGCTGTTTTGACACCATTCTTATTTTATTTATTTGACCGTGTTCATCTGAGGGGTTAGGTCATGGGGTATTTGTATAGAGCAGATTCTTATGGACGCTGCGGTACCTAATATGTCAACTTTTTATTTATTTAGGTTTTATACTATATTATCTTTTTATAAACAAAAAAAAACTACAATTTAGTACCTCCATAGTCTAAGAGTCCGTTTTTTTTTTTTTTTTTTTAGCTGATTATTTTAGGTAGGGGCTCATTTTTTGCAGGATGAGAGGACGGTTTTATTTCCACTATTTTGGGGGGCATATGACTTTTTAATCGCTTGCTATTACACTATTTGTGATGTAAGGTGACCAAAAAATACCTTTTTTTGCACATTTTTTATTTTATTTTTTTGACCGTGTTCATCTGAGGGGTTAGCTCATGGGGTATTTTTATGGAGCAGATTCTTACGGACGCGTCGATACGTAATATGTCTACTTTTTTAAAATGTATTTAGGTTTTACACAATATTATCCTTTTATAAACAAAAAACAAACAAAAACATTTTAGCCGATTATCTTAGGTAGGGGCTCATTTTTTGTGGGATGAGAGGACGGTTTTATCGGCACTATTTTGGGCAGCATATGGCTTTTTAATTGCTTGCTATTACACTATTTGTGATGTAAGGTGATAAAAAAATGTTCATGTAAATACAGTTTGTAGTGGCTCTCCCTCCTTTGCAAAATTGGTAAGGGTGCTCTGTAATGTGTGACTCACCCCGTCACAAAATTTGTAATAGATAAAGATAAAGAAGGAAAACAAGCACTCATATTCAATTGAATATTTGTCTTATAGTCATCAAAATCAAATATTCATCATTATGCTATTTATTGCGAATAATATGCATTTAATTAATCGCATATTGCGATTTTGTGTATTTTACAAATATTCACTATATTGCTACATATACTTGTTTTAGAATATGCCGAATATTCAAAAAAACTAAGTTATAGCAATATAGCGAATATTTTTAAAATACACATAGACTGCAATTTCACTAATGTAGTCCTATAATCTTATTTTTTTTTGTCTAATTTTTTTGTCTCTTTCTGAATCAGAAAGAGACAAAAACATTAGACAAAAAAAAAGATTATAGCGCTAAATTAGTGAAATTTCACTCTATATGTGTAATTTACGAATATTCGCTATGTTGCTAAATATTATTTTTTCTCCCCAATTAGTACAGTTATTGCCCTTTGGCATACTCTTCCCCGACAAGCGTCCCTGTCACCATGGGAACGCCTGCTGGTTAAATATACTATCGGATCTGAGTTTTCACGATCTAACTCAGATCCGATGGTATATTCTAACCACCAGGCCTTTCCATGGTGATGGGGACGCTTGAAGTTAGAATATACCGCCAGGGTGCTGTGAGGTGCGGGTTAATTGTGTAGATCACAGTGCCCTGTGTGCCCTCCCCCTCCCCTCTCCAGTACTAAAATAATTGGTGGCCAGTGCGCCCTAACCCACCAAGTATTAAAATCATTGGGTCCCCCCCCCCCCCATAATTGGTGGCAGCAGGCAGTTCCGATTGAGTCCCAGCGTAATGGCCGGGCTTCGATCGGTTACTATGGCAGCCAGGATGCTACTGAAGTCCTGGCTGCCATGGTTAGTTAATCACTCAGCAGCATTTACTTAACTGCGGGGCTCTCCTCCTACTGAGAACTCACAGGTCTATGCGGCGCATTGCTGAAGGCATATGGGGCGCATAGACCTGTGAGTTCTCAGAAGGAGGAGAGCCCCGCAGTTAAATAAATGCTGCTGAGTGAAACTGCCTGCTGTCACCAATGACGGGGGGAAGGGTTAGCTCATGGGGTATTTTTATAGAGCAGTTACTTACGGACACGGCAATACCTAATATGTCTACTTTTTTATGTATTTTAGATTTACAAAATAATATATATATTTTTTTTTTATCTTTTTGCTTTAGTGTCTCAAGTCTGAGAACCATAGTTTTTTTCCCCCGATTGTCAGTAGCTAAATGGAACTAAAATTGGGGAAGGGGATCATAAATTTAGTACTCCATGGAAGTGTGGTACTCCCTGAAGCAACCAATAATGCAGAGGTCTGAATGATCGGCGCACATGTCACACTGAGTGGTGGTGTCCTTCTGTATCCCCCTCCTGTGACACACTCTGCACCTTTTTTGGGTCCGCCCCTTCTTTCCATTTTGGGGGACCACACCTGGAAAGTGTTGGCCAGGGACAATCCGGGTGCCTCCAGTTCCCGAGGTACTTTGGCCTGCTCTTTCCCGGTCAGAAAAGATCAGGGCCTTGAGGACTGCCTCATAGAACTGAAGGAATTTCCCTGTGTTGCCAGCGCTTTGGGACAGCACAGAAGAGTTGTACAAGGCAACCTGTAACAAATAGATCGCAACTTTTTGTACCATGCCCGGGTTTTGTGCTTGGCATTATATGGCTTGAGGACTTGATCAGAGAGATCAACTCCTCCCATATACCGATTGTAGTCTCTGCCGCCTTGGGGGCTCATCATCATCGCTAGATGATTAAGAGGACGCGGATAACAAAAGGAAAGTGGGATCATCCTCGTCCTCACTGGGGCTCTCGGAGTCGGAAGCAAGCTGGGCATATGCCTCCTTGGCCAAGAACATCCAGTGGGCCATAGGGGAATTTGTGTGTGTGTGTGTGTGTGTGTGTGCATGCGTGGAAATCTTTATTTAGTGTGCAAGTGTGTGGGGGCATGGTTGTTCGCAAGCTTTGCCCTAAAACTAACAGAAAAAAAAACTAAAGAAATGGCCCAAAAATGTGGAAAAATTAATAAAAATTCTAACTCGCTGATCAGCCGTCCGAAGCTGATCAATGGTGGGGTGTGCCATGTGCTAACAGTGGCCGGACGCTAAGAGTGCCGGACACAGTCAGCGTACGCCCAAAAAAACAAAAAAAACTGCTTGCCCCCCAAAAATTGTGCAGCACCCCTGGAGGGTCTAGGGTCACACAGCTGTGCTGTGGACCCCAGACAGCCGATTAGGGTGATGCAACAAAAAACCCCCACTAAACTTTCCCTGAATATCCCTGCCTAACCTAACCTGTCCCTAACCTTTCCCTAAATACCTTTTAGTGCCATATGGCACTGTGGAGGGTCCGAAGGGGGTGCTGGGCACAGATGGGTGTGCTGGCTCTGGAGATCTGATTGCAGGCTCCTCTCTCCTCACTCCTGGACAAAGAAAGGAGGAAGAAAGGAGCACTGCAATAATTTGAACCTCCCACCCGCCCTGCAGCTAATCAGAAGCGATCCTGAGAGGTGATGTCACCATCACCTCTCAGGATCGCAGGATGGTGATTGGTGGTGTATTATCACACCTCCGATCACCATCCTGTTCTGGGTTATTGGATCCCCAGAGAGCTGAATAACCCGGAAACACAGCAAACCGCAGGTCTGAATTGACCTGCGGTTTGCCGTGATTGCTGATATGGGAGGGTCACAGGACCACCCCCCATGCATTTTCCGAGGGTGCCTGCTGATTGATTTCAGCAGGCACCCAGTTCCGATCACCGCCCGCCGCGTGGCGGTGATCGGAACTACATATGATGTATCGGTACGTCATGTGTTCTTAAGTACCGGGACATCATGACGTACCGGTACGTCATGTGTTCCCAAGAGGTTAAGAGACGCTATCAGGTCAACACAGTTAGATTTTCTGAGATATAATAAAGCATCTATGGAAAATATCAATCCGTTTCTTGACAGTAGAAAAGAAAAAGAGCACATTTTAAGAAGATACAGATGATTGTTGAAAATTAATCAGAGTAAGATCAAGACATTGGCTAAAGAGGGATGGAAGGAAGATGTTCTGCCCAGCAGGGCTAGAAAATGATCTTAGTTCATTTGCCAGAGTTTAAGAATCATCACAGATCCCATTTGCCTTTAGTTTTGGTATTCTGTAATTATTAGTTTGGTAATAGCACCATCTAGTGGTCTTAAAAGTGTACTACAACTTGTTTTTATGTTAATAAAGATTATTGTATTGAGGGAGGTGCACAGTATTGTGGGACTGTAATTCATCCTGGGAATGAGAAGTCCAGTCTCCAGTCTTCATGTTAAAGGACATCGCAGTGCTGTCTCCTGCATATCTCCTTTTCAAACCCCACCATCCTTGTGCCAGCATCTCTAGTAAGACATCTACCCCTGTCTCGGGGATATTGTGTTATGCAGTGCTGTTTAGCTAGATATAAGTGTTACTTAGGGAAAGAGGTTGTAACTGTTAGATGCTAGACATGCATTCCTATGTATAGGCAGCCATTTTGGACATATTCCCAGTGTTAATGTAATGTTATAATACATGATTTTCTATACTTTCCGCTAATAAATGTTATGCTTTATACTTATGCATGTTATTTTTATTTATTATAGTTTTACCATAATTGATCACATCAAATACTCCTGTTTTGCCAATAAACAAGTTAGACTACAGAGAACAGTCCTCTTATTTGGAAGACAGGAATGCTTTATACTGAATGACAGACTGCACACTGTGTGAACATGTATGAAGACATAACAGAAGATATTGATGGTTTATCGGAGGAGCAGTAGAAAGATGTATTGAGTAATAGATCTCTTGTCTCAATGAGGGCCTCCCATGGGGTTTCCCAATTTTTCTTCATTCACAGGCTGTACTACTCTCCACTGTTGCTTAAGAAGATGGGTCTAAAATCCACTGATGAATGTCCTAGATGTGGTATGGAACAAGCAGGTCTCTTTCAATTAGTGTGGGATAGCGGCTATTATTAAAAAATTCAAGGGAAAACAGTATCCTGTATATTAGGAGTTACAATACAGTTACCGATTTCAAAAATAAATAAGAAGGCACTTTGTAAAATCCTGTTTTAGGCAAGACTCATTATAGTAAAAAAAATTATTGAAAAGGACCCACCCTTGATAGCGGAGTGGAAGAGTGCAGTGCAAAATATGATAAAGGTAGAAAGGATAATATATAATAATAGGGAAAGATAGATTCTTTTGTTAGATTTTGGAAATGTTGGTTGAATAATATAGCATAATTTATATGTTTTTTTTTTCTTCTTTTTTCTCCCTCAGGGTTAGGGTGAAGAAAGGAAACGGGAAAAATAATTGATTGTTCTGTATAATTTTATATTATGTGATTTTGTATTATGAATAAAAATAAATAAAAATAAATAAAATTGAGGAAAGGGCCCGAGTTAGGTAGACAGCCCCGGGCCTATCATGCACTTAATCCACCCCGCCTAAAACTACTACTCTTCATCATGTGTTTTGCCAGCAATCGATCACTGAGGTGATTGCAAAGAGACAACAGTATTCTAATGATAAAGAAGTTGAACGTGCACCTGGCCAAGTTGCTGCTGCTACAGTCCCTCCCTTTCTGTATCGTGAACATTTCAGAGAACTGATGGCTTGTGCCCACCCAAGGTGGAAAGTCTCAAGCTATCATTACTTTTCTAAAAAAGCTGTACCAGTCCTAAACACGTATGTTGAGCAGAAGGTGGTCCAGTCTTTAAGCCTGTCGGCGTCTGGTAGAGTTCATGCCCTGACGTGTGGAGCTGCATCTATGTTAAAGAACAATATATTTTACTTCTAACTGGGTAAATGTGGTTCTGGCTCAGGCACACCAGCAACTTGGCCAGGTGCAACTTGGCCAGGTGATGGCAATTCCGCTTCAGTGTTGTAATCATGGAATTTCTGCACCAATGTCCTCCTCTGCCTCTTCATCCTCCACTGTTTCCTCAGCCTCCACCTATGCAAAGCACTGCATTGTCAAACTGTTTTGCACGTGGTCAGCCTGGGCAAATAAAAGAAATCGAATTCTGGCTGTCTCCTCACCAACAGGAGATAGGAACCATTGTCATGGTAATGGAAATAACATTTGTCTGTACTGCGTCAGGGAGGCTGACCTATGCGCCCTGCATGGTGCACATTGTTAATCTGGATGTATAGCGGTTATCTGCATAAGTGACAGTAGAGGAGCAGGAGAAGAAGGAGGAGCAGGAGAAGAAGGAGGAGCAGGAGGAGCATGAAGAGCTAGAGGGTGATGACGAAGACGACACAGTTGACCCCGAAAGAGCATGGCAGTTTGCAGTGGAGATGGAGGCAGAGAGTCCCTCTGAGACCTCTGAGCAAATGGCCAAATGCATGCTGAGTTGCTTGCATAGTAACAGCTGCATTATCACCATTCAGCAAAGGGGTGACTACTGGGTCTCCACAATGTTAGACCCTTGCTACCAGTCAAAAATGGGGACCTTTTTAACACCTCCTGAGAGGGATGAAAAACGTAACTATTATCAAGACATCCTTTGTAGTCGGTTGTTTTCTGCCTACACGCTTCATTGTCTATCCTCAAGAAGGTCTAACCAGGGGCACCCTCTGAGCTCACGCTCCACTGCCATGACTGCTGAGGGGAAGGGGGGAGCAGCACCAGCTCCATCAAAAGCAACTTAAGTCTTGAGTCTCTCATAAGCACGTTTGTTAACCTGCCTACTGAATAAACCACCCAGCACCAGCAGATCATGGAGAAGAACCTGATGTAGCAGGTAGTGGCATACTTAAATTGCACCCTGTCATCCCAAATCCAAGATCCCATGGACTACTGGGCAGCCAAACTTGAATTGTGGACCAACTGGGCGATTTTTCCCTGGACAAGTTTTCCTGCCCGGCCAATAGTGTGGCTTCAGACCGGGTGATTAGTGCTGTGGGTGGTTAAGTTACCCCAAAGAGAACTCGTCCTTCCATACAACATGTTGAGAGACTAATCTTTGTAAAGGTGAATCAGGCCTGGATCAACCAGGATTTCCAGACACCTGGTACAACAGACTAGATGTGAGAGATAGAACTCCATCTTGTATATCCTATATCTATCTAAACCAGAGTTCAATTGGAGGTTAATAAAATGTTAGCTGGCACACGGGGGGGGGGGGGGAGAATCAGCTGACAACCCCCCCCCCCCCCTTCCTGCTCTATTTTCTGCTGCGCTAATTTCATATCCTTTTTTCTGATAAAGATGTTTCATTTCTTCTGTCTATGTGATTTTATGTGACGCATGGCTGTTTGGCATCTACCAATAATCATGGTATAAGATTGTCTGCTAATTTACAATAAAGTAGATTACTGATTACAACCAGTGTGTTTGTATCAGCCTTCTCTGTGCACATACGCTATTTGAATTCGGAACCCATAATCATAGACGCTGGGGTAATTGCCCTCACAAAATTTGGCCCCCAATGTGGGGATGGACTAATCGGCTCTCCCTCGACACCCCGGTAACCACGGTCAGAGGACGTAAAGATCCACTTAAAGCAGCGCTGCAAGGTAAGAGACTTTATCTTGCTAAAATCTGTGCCTCATCTCCTGTCTGTCCATGTTGGTGTGGAGTTGGAGTCTAAAAAGCTGATTTACAGTCCAGCCTGTTTTTGGTGAAGAACTCTAAAGAGATGATATTCCTATGATTATTGGGTAAGACTTTTGACTATGACGTTTGAGACAACTGGGATTGCTGATATAGATATCTGTTGTCCGGTAAATTTCGCGGAAAATAACTTAGAACACAAAAAAGGGAAATATGGGGCCCTGGAACCCCCTGAGGGGTTGAATAAGCTGACACTCAGTGCAGAATACACTAGGTATATAGTGGGGAAGTTCTGTGGAAAACTGAGTTGGGTTTGCTGGAAAAATAATTTTAGTCTTCTAGAGTAAACTGGTACAAGTGAGGAAGCTCTAGGTAAGGACTAGGAGAAACTGACACCAGGAAATTGTATTCTTTGGTGTTGAATGACAAAACTTGTGGACAACTGACAGATATGGCTAATAATCTTAGTGTCCCAGAGGGTTACAAGACAGCAACGACTCTAGTGGAAGTGTGGGAAACGATCTAACAAACTTATGGTGTTTGTATTAGGGATCATGGATGCAAAGGAGTTGTTGACATATGTATAAAAGTAGTTTGTGAGGTTGAAACTGGGTGTTTGAGAGAGAATGAAGTTGATTGTGTCGCCCCTCAGAAAAAAAATAAAAATACTGTGGAAATTCCTGTACTGATTCTTTGAAGTTGCGACTCATGAAGTCCAGGTCTGACTGCCATCCCTCTCAGGGAGTGAGGGGTGTTTGGGTTAAATGTACATCAATAATTACTGCTACAGAACCCGTAGGAACTCTGTTTGCTGAGATAGAGAACATATGGAGACGGAGAGCTGGGAACTTGTAAGGTTATTATAGACCTGGTGGGTCCCAAAGGTGGTCTGTGCGTAAGTCCTGACTAAATGAACCAGAAGGACGGTCCGAGGTAGGATGACCTAGAGTAGGTGAACCAGAAGGACTGTCTGAGGGAGGAGGACCTAGGGTACGTTTTAACTAGGTGTACCAGAAGGATTATGATCCGAGGGAGGAGGACCTAGGGGAAGCCCGGCCGGCAAAATATGAAATTCAGGATTTGGGGTGTTAAAGTGTCTTGTGAGCCAGACCCAAATTCTGGGATTGACTGAGACAGACCATGGGGACCATACCAAATAAGTCCAGGGAGCAGAAGAGGAAAACTGCCAGACAAATAGTGAGAGAGAGAGAGTAGGAAAGAGTTTCCTGTAGCCTTATCAGTTAACCCCTTGTTATGTACCGGCTGTGGGATTTATGGGAGAAGCAGTTTTTGTCCGTGAATCTGAGCCAGTTAAACTAAAGATAAAAGACAGTGTGGTTGTTATCCAATTGTTACTAAAGAAAAAACCCAGTTAAGGGGCTTACTTTCAGTAACAGGATGGTTCATGTTCCTAGAGAAGTTAACAAGGTGACAATTTTGAAAACCCCAGATAGCAGGGAGGCTGTTGAAAGGATTCAAGTGCCCAAAGGAGCACAAAGCCTAAGGGTGTTTTTGGGACTGGTGTCATACTGGATTAGACATGCCTCCATGTTAATGCAGCCTCTGTGTGATTGTCTGTTATCTGACCCATTTCACCTGACAGAAGAGGCAGTGAATAATTTTCATACAATGAAGCTGTGCATAAACTCAGCCCCAGCCCTGGGTATTGCAAAATATGATGAGGAATTAAACTTGTTCTGTTCTGTTCTGAAATTCAGGGTCACAGTCAGCTAGGTTAGACCCTGTTGCCCACGGCGCCACCTCATTGTGTCAGGGCAGTCGCGGCAATCCAGGCAATTAAATGAATGAGCAGATGTGAAGACATGGCAGTTTCTGTATATAGATAGCACCCGCACGCACCCCCTTCCCCACAATTTCCTCTTTAGCAATCAGTTTGAGTTTCAGGAAGTGCAGGGAGGAGAGGGGTAGGAAAGGAAACATACAGTTGTGAAAACACCTCATGACTAGGGTTGAGCAAACCCGAACTGTCAGTGTGAAATACAAGCGTTAGATACTACTGTCATTTTCTGTTATTAAAAAAACACCCATTTTGGGCAAAATACAAATTTTGCGGCATTTGCTGCATCTGTCATGGTTAAATGCAAGCTTGAAATGCTACAATCATTTTCTGGGTTTAACAAAGCACCCATTTTTGGCAATACCCTCCATCTGGGGCCTATCAAGCATTTGCAGTGTGAAATTTAAGCTTGAAATACTGCAATAATTTTCTGGGTTTTAAAAAACACCCTTTTTGGCCAAAATACTAAATTTTACAGCCCTTGCTGCATTTGTCAATGTAAAATACAAGCGTTAGATACTACTGTCATATTCTGTTATTAAAAAACACAAATTTTTGGCAAAATATAAATTTTGCGGCGTTTGCTGCATCTGTCGTTGTTAAATACCAGCTTGAAATACTGCAATAATTTTCTGGGTTTAAAAAAACACCCATTTTTGGCAGTACCCTACATCTGGTGCTTATGCTGCATTTGTCAGTGTGAAATTTAAGCTTGAAATGCTGCAATAATTTTCTGGGTTTTAAAAAACACCCTTTTTGGGCAAGATTCTAAATATTACAGCCCTTGCAGCATCTGTCAGTGTGAAATACAAGCGTTAGATACTACTGTCATATTCTGTTATTAAAAAACACCCATTTGGGGCTAAATACAAAATTTGCGGCCTTTGTTGTATCTGTCAGTGTGAAATACATGCGTTAGATACTGCTTTTATCTTCTGTTACAAAAAAAACCCACCCATTTTGGGCAAAATGCAAAATTTGCGGCCTTTGCTACATCTGTCAGTGTGAAATACACACGTTAGATACTGCTGTTATTTTCTGTTATTAAAAAAACACCCATTTTGGGCAAAATACTAAATTTGCGGCCTTTGTTGCATCTATCAGTGTGAAATACAAGCGTTAGATACTGCTGTTATATTCTGTTATTAAAAAAAAAACAATTTTGGAAAAATACTAAATTTGTGGCCTTTGCTGCATCTGTCAATGTGAAATACAAGCGTTAGATATTGCTGTTATATTCTGTTATAAAAAAAAAACCACCTATTTTGTGCAAGATCCTAAATTTGAGGAGAATGAGGAGAGCGTTGAATAAGAGACGTGGCCCCGGTCATTGTGCTGCTGGTGGAGCTCCTGTTGCAGGGAGAGGACAAGGTTGATCTGTGTCAGCTACACGCACAAGTGAAACCACTTCCTCAGGTGCGAGTAGGCGACAGAGCCTAATGCGGCTCTACAAATGATGAGGTCAGAACAAGTACAGGCGATAGTAGATTGGGTTGCTGACAGTGCCTCCAGTTCCTTCACATTGTATCGCACCCAGTCTCCTGCTGAAAGAACAGAGTTAGCACCTGCAGCCGATTACCATCAGACTTTCACCTCACCCCCTGGCAAATCAGCCAAGCAGTATGAGCCCAAAGTCATGCAGCAGTCTCTTCTGCTTTTTGATGACTCTGCTAGCAGGGTTTCCCAGGGCCATCCACATAGCCCTGCCCCAGAAGTGGAAGAAATTGAGTGCACCGATGCCCAACCACTTAGGTTTCAAGATGAGTACATGGGAGGACCACCACAGCACAACTCGGATGATGATGAAACACAGGTGCCAACTGCTGTGGCTTTCTGCAGTGTGCAGACCGACAAGGAGGGCAGGGGTGAAGACTGGGTGGAAGATTATGTGACCCCACATGGAATCAAGATCATGCGAGTGACCTGTGTAGTTTGGAGGAAGAGGCGGCCGAGGGAGCAGAAGAGGGAGCAGGGTGCAAAAGCAGAGCGGCCGTACCCTAGACAGTACGCCTGCTACTGCCCAACGCAGCAAGAGACCGAGCACACCAAAGCCAGCTCCAAGGAGTTCCCTAGCATGGCAGTTCTTCAGACAATGTGCTGACGACAAGACACGAGTGGTTTGCACGCTGTGCAATCAGAGCCTGAAGCAAGGCATAAATGTTCTCAACCTGAGCACAACCTGCATGACCAGGCATCTAAGTACAAAGCACGAGCTGCAGTGGCGTGGACACCTCAAAAACCAAGAAAGGTTTCTGGCTCCTTCTGCTTCCTCTTCTGCTGCAGTCTCGGCCTCTTCATCCACCTTTGGAGTGACAGTGGCACCTGCCACCCCGCAAACAGAGAATCTACTAGCAAAACCACCACCTGGGTCACCAAGCATCTCCACAATGTCCCACAGAAACATTCAGCTCTCCATCTCCCAAACACTGGAGCGGAAGAGGAAGTACCCACCTACCCACCCGCGATCCCTGGCCCTGAATGCCAGCATTTCAAAATGAAATCACAGAACTATAGTGGCCAATATGGGGGAACTGCCCAAGCCCCAAACACTGTTGCGTATTTCTCATTGGGAGAGCAGTCCCACCACATGTGAACCACAGAAATACAGTGGCAAGTATGGGGGAGCTGCTCAAACCCCAAACACTGTAGCGTGTTTCTCATTGGGGGAGCAGTCCCACCGCATGTGGACCACAGCAAACGACCATCCCAAGCAAATAATACGTACAAAGGAGGACGCCAGCGCGGTCCACATGCACCACAGAAGCATCCTACACAGACTGGAGCATTGTGTGGATGAAAATACAATTATATAAATCACTGAAAAAAATGCACCAAACGGATATATCACTGACTATACTAGCTGGTCATACAAGCAGATATTAAAAGCTGAGACTTTTGCCAATATATTCCTGTCAGGAAGATATCGGAGCCCATCATGCGACACGTCACGGTCACTCAGCATGGCAAGGGGTCCTACCACTGCACTAACTCTGGTGCACTAACTATGGTGTGAACAGGGTCTGAAGGTGATGAAATCCAGCTCACAGCCAAGCTTCCACACAACCGCATAGCAGGACAACTAATGCAATGTGAACAAAGCAAGACTGTGAGCCACACCCATATCAGACCATGTGATGGAGGTCTCCAGGTGCAAAAGAATGTTCAATTGCCAAATAAAGGCACACATTCAATACATATAAAACAAAATCACAGAACTATAGTGGCCAATATGGGGGAACTGCCCAAGCCCCAAACACTGTTGCGTGTTTCTCATTGGGCGAGCAGTCCCACCACATGTGAACCACAGAAATACAGTGGCAAGTATGGGGGAGCTGCTCAAACTCCAAACACTGTAGCGTGTTTCTCATTGTGGGAGTAGTCCCACCGCATGTGGACCGCAGCAAACGACCAACCCGAGCAAATAATGCGTACAAAGGGCGGTCCACATGCACCACAGAAGCATCCTACACAGACTGAATGGCCTTTGAAATGCTGTCATTCCATCTGGTGGAGACAGGGACAAAATCAGGTGTGCACTGAGCAACGCCATTTGTGGCAAGGTCCACCTAACTACAGATACGTGGACCAGTAAGCACGGTCAAGGACGTTATACCTCCCTATCAGTTTACTGGTAAATGCAGTGGCGGCTGGGCCTGAGGCGGATAGCGTTTGGCACATGTCCTTCCACCACCAAGGATTGCAGGGCGCTTCAGTTTGCTTCCTCCTCCTACTCTTCTTACTCATCCTCTACCGACTCCTCATCTGGTCAGCGTAACACTTCACCATCAACTTTAGCACAGCCAGGGGTAAACGACAGCAGGCAGTTTTAAAACTTATCTGTTTGGGGGACAAACCCCACACCGCGCAGGAGCTGTGGACAGGCATGGAACAACAGACCAATGAGTGGTTGGTGTCAGTGAGCCTCAAGCCCGGCCTGGTGGTGTGCTATAATGGGCAAAATCTCATAGCAGCTCTGGAACTAGCCAGTTTGACGCACATCCCTTGCCTGGCGCACGTGCTGAATTTGGTGGTGCAGAGGTTACTTAAAAATTACCCCGATATGTCAGAGCTGCTGCAGAAAGTGTGGGCCGTCTGTGTGCGCTTTTGATGTTCTCACCCTGCTGCTGCTCGCCTGTCAGCACTGCAGCGTAACTTCATCCTTCCTGCTCACCGCCTCATATGTCACATGCCCACAAGGTGAAACTCCACCTTGCACATGATGGCCAGACTGTGCGAGAAGCAGCAGGCGATAGTGGAGTTTCAGCTGCAGCAC
The DNA here is from genome assembly GCF_014858855.1 of Bufo gargarizans. NCBI lineage: Eukaryota > Metazoa > Chordata > Amphibia > Anura > Bufonidae > Bufo > Bufo gargarizans. The sequence goes on along the minus strand of NC_058081.1, from coordinate 223,199,393 downwards.
GCACGGGTGAGTCGCTCTGCGGAACAGCTCCACTTCACCACCAATGACTGGGCCTCTATGCGAGACCTGTCTTTCTTGTTGCACTGTTTCGAGTACTCCACCAACATGGCCAGTGCCGATGAAGCCGTTCTCAGTGTTACTATCCCACATCTATGCCTCCTTGAAAAACGCTTCTGGCGATGATGGAAGAGGATGTGGCACAGGAGGAGGAGGAGGAAGAGGGATCCTATCATAGGGTTTCCGGCCAGTCATTCACAAGTGTTTCCAAGGGTGGGTTCCTGCACCCACAAACGCCAGGTATAAAATTGTGCAAACAGAACACACGACAGCCGAGTTGCCCATATTTGAACTTGTGCTGATTACTAAGTGGCCACACTGCTGGATCCCCGTTACAAGGACATCCTTAATTCCATCACTGGAGCGTGAATGTAAGATGCGCGAGTACAAGCGCACACTGGTAGACGTGCTGCTGGTGGCATTCCCACCTGACAGTGGGGGCACAGTGGAAGCACAAGGTGAAGGCAGAGGAGGATTAAGAGTTTGCCAACGCAGCTGGGGCACCACCAGCAACTCAGAAGGCAGGGTTAGCATTGCCAAAATGTGGAAAAGCTTTGTCAGCACGCCACAACAACCAGCACCACCAGCTGATATGGAACGTCTTAGCAGGAGGCAGGATTTCAGCAACATGGTGGAGCAGTATGTGTGCACACGCCTACACGTACTGAATGACGGGTCTGATCCCTTCAACTTCTGGGTCTCCAAATTGGGCACATGGCCTGAGCTTGACCTTTACGCCTTGGAGGTGTTGGCCTGCCCTGCAGCCAGTGTATTAGCTGAACATGTGTTTAGCACGGCAGGGGGCGTTATCACAGACAAGCGCAGACGCATGTCCACAGCCAAAGTGGACAAGCTAACGGACTTGTCCATACCTTGTGCAGATTAGACATGTATACCCCCCTTACCCAGCCATTGTTATACTACAGCCAAATTGCTCATTGTTGTATTTTTGATATGTCCCACTCTTTTGTGGTGTACCCTAATAAAATTAAAAAAATATAATTAAACCAAAAACTAGTGTTGGCTACCTCGTCCTCCTCCACTGCCGCTTTCACCTACACCTCTATGTCCACTGCCTTCTCAATCTCCTACTCCATATAGACCTCCACCTGATACTTCAAGATAATTTTTTTTAATTTGTAAATATTTTATTTGATGTCATTTCACCAATTTGTCTGTTACATTTACAGATGACATTCACCAATTTTTGGCTGTGATATACCCCTGCTCTACCTAGTAGACTGGTAAAAAAAATTCACTAATTTGTCTGTTACATTTTCGGGTGTCATTCACCAATTTTTGGCTGCGATATACCCCTGCTCTACCTAGTAGACAGGTTAACAAATTTCACTAATTTGTCTGTTACATCTTCAAGTGTCATTCACCAATTTTTGGCTATGATATACCCCTGCTCTACCTAGTAGACAGGTTAACAAAATTCACAAATTTGTCTGTTACATTTTAGAGTGAAATTCACAAATTTTTGGCTGTGATATTCCCCTGCTCTACCTAGTAGACAGGTAGACAAATTTCACTAATTTGTCTGTTACATTTTTGGGTGACATTCACCAATTTTTGGCTGTGATATACCTCTGCTCTACCTAGTAGACAGGTAAACGAATTTCACTTATTTGTCTGTTACATTTTTCGGTGACATTCACAAATTTTGGGCTTTGATATACCCCTGCAGTACATAGTAGACAGGTAAACAAATTTCAGTAATTTGTCTATTACATTTTCGGATGAAATTCACCAATTTTTGGGTGTGATATACCCCTGCTCTAACTAGTAGACAGGTTAATCAATTTCACTAATTTATCCGGTACATTTTCTGTTGAAATTCACAAATTTTTGGCTGTGAAAACCCCTGCTCTACCTAGTAGACAGGTTAATAAATTTCACACATTTTTCTGTTACATAGTTGGGTGACATTCACCAATTTTTGGCTGTGATATACCCCTACTCTACCTAGTAGACAGATTAATAAATTTCACTCATTTTTCTGTTACATTCTTGGGTAACATTTTACAATTTTTGCTGTGAATAAACCCCAGCTCTGCATAGATGATAGGGACCGAAATTTTTAAAAATCATCTGTTCCATTGGTGGGTGACATTAACTCATTTCTGGCGATGAAAAACCACTGCTCTGCATAGATGACAGGGACTTAAATTTCATAAATTTGTTTTTAATTGTCCCTTTTATTCGATCATTCTGCTTTAATAACTTTTCCCACATTTCCGCTCGATCACATTGCAGCTATTGACCTCCCTTGGATATGGTCTCCCTTACTTCCGTTCTGGTGTGGAACCCAGAAAAGAACATTGAGTTGATAGAGAAAATATCCAATTGGATGGTGGATCAGTATGTGTGCACACACCAACACGTTCTGACTGATGGGTCTGCTTTCTTCAACTTCTGGGTCTACAAATTGGGCATATGGCCTGAGCTTGCCCTTTACGCCCTTTAATGTTTTGGGGTGTACCCTAATTTAAACAAAAAATAATAAAAAAAATAACCAAAAAGCACTGTAGGCTACCTCTTCATCATCCACAGCTGCTTACACCTACACTGCCACATCCACCGCCTCCTCAACCTCCTACTCCATATGGACCTCATCCTCCAAGATGTATATTTTTATGTATTTTATGTTATTTGAAGTCATTTCCCTATCCATATTTGTTTGCAAAGCACTTGCCATGCTCTTAACCACATTTTGATGTCATTTGCAGCCCTCTAGCCCCTTCCATGACTTTTTTACAGCCATTTTAGTGCTCAAAAGTTCAGGTCCCCATTGACTTGAATGGGGTTCGGGGTTAAGTTCGGGTCCCGAACTCGAACTTTTTTTTTAAGGTCGGCCGAACCAGTCGAGCCCGAACATCCAGGTGTCCGCTCAACTATATTCATGACATGCAAGGCATTCTCACACAGGTGCAACCGAAACATATTTCTATGGCTAGACAACTCAGACTCCAATGTGCACTTCTGATTTCTTTCAAAATATGTACTACTCTGAATCCTGCTACTTTGTTACCAATTACAGATTCAGAAATGGGGGAGGGTAGCACAGATAGCCTTTTGTCTGATTTAGCTGAAAATGCTCCTCATGATTGTATACAGTTGATGCAACAAGAAACTTCTGGATTTTCTCATGAAAAACCTTTTGATAACCCTGATTTTTAGTGTTTTGTAGATGGAAGCAGGAATATGGTAGATGATGGCCGATTCCACACTGGATATGCAGTGATCACAAAGCATGTGGTAGCCATTGCTGAACCACTCCCTCCGCACATGTCTGCACAGGGGGCAGAGCTGAAGGCACTCACTGAGGCATGAAAATTGGCTGAGGGGAAGAAGGTGAACATCAATACAGATTCAAAGTATGGTTTTGGTATTACACTATGGACCCATATGGCGGGCTAGAGACTTTCTAACCTCTGCAGGTCAGCCCATTAAAAACAAAAACTCAGTGCTTGAACTGATGAACTCTATACTGTTGCCAGAAGAAGTTGGCATTGTAAAGGTAAAGGCTCACACAAGGTGTACCACGGTAGAGGCAAAAGGCAATGGCAGAGCTGACAAGACAGCCAAAAAAGCTGCACTCTAGCCAATAAATGCTTAAATCCTGTGGATATATCTAAACACATTTCAATTAAGTTGTTTGAACAGGCCCCGCTTGAAGAAAAAGAACTGTGGACTAAACAGATGACCAAGAAGTATGGAAAACAAGGACAACATTTGTCTACCACGCTCTCTGTACCCAGCTAAGGCTCAGGAGGCTCACAGGCCCACTCACCTATCGAAAGGTGCCATGGTAAGTGTGGTTAATACAGGGTGGATTGCTTCAGGGTTTTCTTTGTGCACTGAATAACCCCGGTCAAGTGGTGAAGACTGCAAGCAAGCACACCCCCAGGCCACTTTACCCATTTCAGAGACTGCAGATAGACTATAAACAACTACCAAAGGTAGGAGTGTATGAATTCGTTCTCGTGTGTGCTGATCGCAAAAAGGCTAGAATACACGCATAAACAGGTGTTTGCTTCACTTACAGATCCTGACTCAGTAGAAGGAACTCACAACTTGCAGCCCGGAGACTGGATGGTGATGAAAAGGCATGTGAGAAAAGGACTAGTCCCAAGATTCGATGGGCCCTTTTAAGTACTGTTGACCACCCACACCACTGTAAAGGTGGAAGGAAACCCAACTGGGTCCACGCTTCTCTCTACAAGAAAGTCTTGGAACCACAGGATGAAGATCCTCCTGCAGACAGTGGGCATGTCAGTGAGCGTGTCAGCAGTGTTTCTTCCAATGACTGATGAATGGGACAATGCTTTGATACGGCACCATTAGGTGCTGTTTGAAGGAATTAATGAAATTGAAAAATTGAGGGACTGTTGGATCTGTACTCACAGCCCTGTGAGTTCAGCTAGTATGCCTTATTTTGGGGTGCCCCTCAGTTTTTCTGAATTGACTGAACTGGCCAACTCTACTATCTTTTTCACAGGCATGAAGCAGGTTAAGTCCAAACTAAAAATAGGAAGGTACCCTTACCAGTTGCAGGATGGCTGGGCCCCCCTGGCTCATGGTAAACAGATCAGGGCCACCAGTTGACTATAGCTCTACCCCCTGGAACGAGAACATATGGTGCAATGTGTCATGCTTTCCAAGTTGGACACACTGTCATTGTTTGCAAATACAGTGAAAAGGTATGTCTTTTAGTCCTCATGACAAATTCCGCTGCAATGACTCTAACCCGAACAGCCTGGTGCAGTGTGTTGGTATAGATCCTGTAAAGGGTGAGAATCTGGCCTGCAGCAACTGTACCTTAGTTGATTAAATTGCTGGAATAACCTCTAACTCCTCAGATGGTCAGGAAAAGAGACCAAAACTGGCAGAAGATGTCCTACTGGCCAAATTGATAGTTGTTTAATAGTACCATGGTTGCAGTCCCAGAAGATATATTCCTGGTCTGTGGGCATAAGGCATACAAGTGGTTTGCTCAGAAATGTCACTGGTTTATGTACAATCGCCTGGTTTACTCCTGCAACCTTTATAATACCCCATTCCAACATAGATATGTTTATTAATAAAGTTTGTAAGAAGGGGAAACAATATTGAGATTATTGAGAGTATCTGTGGTACTGTTCCCCCTGAAGGGAGTCCTTAAGGCAGAATAAGGTTAGCATGTTCTGAAGTACCTTTGGGCAGTAACAGTTCACATCCTTTTTTCTGATAAAGATGTTTAATTTCTTCTGTCTTTTTGTTTTTATGGGACGCACGGCTATTGGGCGTCTACCAATAATCATGGTATAAGATTGTCTGCTAATTTACAATAAAGTAGATTACTGATTACAACCATTGTGTTTGTTTCAGCCTTCTCTCTGCACATACTTTATTTGAATTCGGAACCCATAATCATAGACGCAGGGGTAATTGCCCTCACAATGCCACACCAGAAAATTGAGAGAAATGGCCCGTTACTTCTGCCCACATCATGCTGCCACTATTCTGATGCTGTTACGTGCCTGATGCCACATGCCTGCTGCCCCTACTGCGATTGGACACCATCTTGTGCTTTTACTGCCACTGCTGTTAAACCCACCTCCCCACTCTGTTCTGGGGCCCCTATTGTAACTCTTCATCCTGTTGCCACCATCACCAGTCCGTTCCAGAGCCACTATTGTGACCAACTACATTATAATATATTGACCAAATACTACAGTGTGAAGGCATCTGATCTTCCAGATACTTCTGATCTGGAAGATCAGAAGAACGGAAAAATAAACAGTGATGTGAATACACCCTTGCTGCTGACACCCTCTCCACTCTCATGGGGATACTCCTTGAATTTTGGGCCACTGCACACGTCCACGCAGATAAATTAAAGCTGACACTAACACTGACCTATAAGGTAGAGTTCACATTTATGTTGTTTGGTCAGTTATATCCATCCCTTATTGTGAGGCAAATTCAGGAGCCGAGCCTACGCTCAGATTAGGTATCATGAATAGATCTGCACCTGTTCTGTTAGTTTGACCCTCACTTGCTTTGGGCTGACAATTACTGACCAAATAAGTGAAGTGTGAATTAAGCCTAACAGTGAAGCACAGTTATTCTACATCTAACAGAAAGGATTCAAACGCATGTGTTTGCACTGCCATAACATGGATTGAAAGAACCTTTTTTTTTCTCCACTACTTTATTGCCTCCATGTCCTTCTTTTGTTCCACTAAAGAGTTATTGGGACACCCGCTGGGGTGCCCAATGCTTTTTTTTTTTTTTGCTTTACTGAAGGATGCTCTATGCTTTTCTTTTGGTTTAACTAGGGGTTAGCTTGGAATGTTGGTGGCCTACACGATGATGCGCACGTCCATATATGTTACTTGCCTGTCGTTCATACGCACAGTAACTGTTTTCCTACCAGAAAGGACCAGCTATACATGTTGCTGCTCTGCACAGTGATATACACCAGGATACATTATCCCTAAAGTATATCTGCAGGCCAGGATAGATCTGATTTAACGTGTGTTGTGGCAAATTAATTCGGATCTAAGTAAAAAAAATTGAATTTTATAATCTTTATTTATGTATCGCCAATATATTCTGCAGTACTTTGCAATCGGAGGGTTCTTGTACAAATATAATCATACGTTACACAGCAACAAACAAGTCAATAATTAAAGCGAGAGAAGGGAGGGCCATGCTCACAAGAGCTTTCAAACTATGAAGATACAAGGGTGACACAAAAGGTAAAAAGTGCTTCTTTTATTCTGTGCTCCAGCTACCTTAACAAAATACTGGAGTTTATACTGTATAAAGTTGCTTTAACCAGTCACCAGCCAATATCAGTACTGCTTGGTGAGTGGTGGATAGTGTTTGATAATGGATCAGGTTCAGAAAAATAATAATGTTACAGGGGTGAATGGAAAAGAGTTAGAATAGGGGATGTGAAAATCCGCCCTAAAAAAGGTGTTTATATTCTCAATTTATTGTGAATTAACAACTCCCTACAGAGGGATACTCACATATTCAAAATCATTGCTGTAAAGGAACCAATAAACAATGCACAATTTTCTACAAAATCTGGTTTTAATGCTGTTTAATATGTATTTTTGCATGGAGTAATGTCATTCTTTTTACTCATTCTCAAAATAATCTTACAAAAATTCTAATATTGATCTTAGTTTCACTGCTACATTTCAGTTCACAGAAACGTTCTACATTATTTGATTTTCCATGCGCTGCATGAACAGAAATATTCAGGAATAGGAAACTATAACTATTTGATTAACTGAGCAGCAAATCTATATTTATTATCATAATAACAATATATGAGAGTGAAAGCAACTATTAGAAGAAATAGCTAAAACTGAAATTTCACCAAAATGTCAGGTTACAATACAATTATAATTCTGAGGAATTGTGGTAATACAAGTATATACTGTAAGAATGTTTCATCAGCGTTAAGTCATACCTATTCCATATGCTTTAGAAATATATGACATTTTGCAGTAGTCTTAAAGGAAACATGACATCACCTTATCAAACTGAAACTGACCCAGAGTTTAATAGATCAGGATTTGTCACCAGGGAAAGTTAAAGCTAGTTATGCATTCCATTGCAGCAGCTACAGAAATTGATTTTTTCTGAACGAGAGCTGCTGTTATCAGCTGCTCTCTACTCTGGCAAATAGAAACTGAGCGGAGGATCCCCACTATGAGCATATGGAAAGGGATAAGCTTGCTTGGACAGTGTTAATTTGTAAAATTTGTGTTCAGCGAATCGAAGTGAAACTAGTTGACTTCAATCTGGATTTCAGGAGAAATTCGATTCACTGCAAAGCCAAATTTACTTGTGCTTTGTGTAAGCAAAATATATTTTTTTTCTAAAATGGCGACTACTCGTGTTGCAAAGTAAAAGTAAGAAGAATATGACTCATAATCCTGTGTATCTAGCCAATCAGTAGATAGACATCCCATTTGAAGTCACAGCCCTATAAAAGCACCATCCTGTGCTCTTTCTACCAAATCACTGTGAACTGAGCACAGAAAGAGAAGTGGCAAGAGCTAGGGATAGTGTGTTAGAAAGCTTTTAATTGTAGAATTTTGGATAGAGACAGTGCAGGGACAGTGTAGGGAGATTGCAGGGAGAGTTTTTAGACACTGAAGGGAGAGTATAGGGAAACTGCAGGGATAGTGAAGGCTCAGTGTAATCACGCTGTGCATCTTGTTCACCTGCTGCATTATTCATTCTTATCATCTGTTATCTGTTATCAACTCTGTGCCAACAGGGAGTCTAAAATATAGGTGTGATTTTCTAGTTCATCTGCTGCACCATTCATACTTAATCCATTCTGTTCTACATAGACTTACTGTGCATATCAAACCCCTTAATCAATATTTGGTGGAACTTGGTGTATCGCAGGACAATCAATATTTGGTGGAAGCTTGTATATCAATCTTCTCTATCAGTATTTTGTGGAAACAGATAAATAGAACCCCGTAATGAGTATTTGCTGATGGAGAGGATTGATACACCGGCTTCCACCAAATATTGATTTAGGCCTGCGATACACCAGCTTCCACCAAATATTGATTAAGGGTTTTGATATACTGGCTTTTAGCAAATAATCATTAAGGTGTTCTATATACCTGTTTCCACAAAATACTGATAGAGGGGATCGATATACCAGCTTCCACCAAATATTGATTGAGGCCTGTGATACACCAAGTCCCACCAAATATTGATTAAGGGGTTTGATATATCAGCTTCCAGCAAATACTCATTAAGGGGTTCTATTTACCTGTTTCCACAAAATAATGATAGAGGGGATTGATATACCGGCTTCCACCAAATATTGATTGAGGCTTGCGATACAACAGCTTCCACCAAATATTGATAAAGGGGTTTGATATCCTGGCTTCCAGCAAATACTCATTAAGGGGTTATATATACCTGTTTTCACATAATACTGATAGAGGAGATTAATATACTGGCTTCCACCAAATATAGATTGAGGCCTACGATACACCGGCTTCCACCAAATATTGATTAAGGGGTTTAATATACCAGCTTCCACCAAATATTGATTGAGGCCTGCGATATTCCTGCTTCCACAAATGCTGCTCTTCTATAAGGACTTTGTCACAAGGTCATTCCGCAGGGGTGGTAGGGGACGGGCAGTTGCACCAGGCAGGAGCCTAAGTAGGAAGTTGGAGAAGGTGCGTGTCAAAGGATACACCAGAGTTGGTTGAGCGTCTCACTCAGCCTTCCGCTTCTGCACTCACCTCATCCTCTGTATCTGCACCCTCCTCACCCTCTGCTATGTGCACCCCCAAATACACCACCACCACTGCCAGACACCACCACCCATCCATTCCCAGACCTTACCGATGTGCAGCCATTCATGGCATCTGATCAGGAAGAGGAGGTAGCAACGGCCGCCACCCAGCGGTCTGACCACAGTACTCAGGTCAACCCCCCGCTGTTGCTGAATACTCCGAGATCTTATATGTCAGTGGTCATGATGGTGACGATGATGACATGTCGATGGAAGTCATGTTTGTGCACACAAGAGAGGAAGAGGAGGGTAGTTCAGAAGGAGAGACAGAGCAGCAGATAGGGGGTAGAAGGAGGAGAAGCATGCAGAACTCACAGTGCACAGGAGGCAAAATGCAGACTGCAAATGTATCTGGAGCGAGCCATCCACCATGCACGGTCACATCTTGCGCTCCTAGGTCACCGGCAAATGGCTCCACAGTGTGGGCTTTTTTTAACATGTCAGCTGCTGACAATAGTGTTGTCCTCTGCAACCTGTGCTGTCATTGCATAAGTCAAGGTAAGCCCAACACTCACCTAGGGAAGACCTCCTTAAGAAGGCACCTGGCCTCCCATCACCAAGACCATTGGGAGCAACACTGTCAGAACCCACAAAGCCACACTCCAGGTGCTTCACATCCTGCCTCTTCTCCTTATCCTTCTCCTCCCATTTGTCCTCCACTCCACCTTCCACCGTGCCATCATCATGTTCATCTGGCAAAAGGCAGCCTCCTTTGGCCCAAATGTTTGAACATAAAATGTTGATGATGCTGGATAACCCTCTTGCCCAACGGCTGCAACCTGGCTTGTCGGAACTGCTAGCCCGCCAACTACTGCCATATAAACTGGTGGACTCGGAGGCCTTTTGAAAAACAATTGCCATTGGCACACCGCAATGGAAGGTCCCAGGAAGGAATTATTTCTGCCAGAAGGGAATCCCAAAGCTACAGTCATGTGAAAAAATTAGGACACCCTTTGAAAGCATGTGGTTTTTTGTAACATTTTTAATAAAAGGTTATTTCATCTCCGTTTCAACAATACAGAGAGATTAAAGTAATCCAACTAAACAAAGAAAACTGAAGAAAAGTCTTTTCAAGATCTTCTGTAAATGTCATTCTACAAAAATGCCTATTCTAACTGAGGAAAAAGATAGGACACCCTCACATGTATTCCCTCTTAAATTGGCTCAGATCTCACACAGGTATATCACACCAGGTGCACATAATTAGTAGATCTTTACTCTGCATGTTGAATGAGGCTTGCCCTATTTAAACCTCAGACATTTAGTTTGGTGTGCTCCTGACTGTTGAAGTGAGAGTGAGCACCATGGTGAGAGCAAAAGAGCTGTCAGAGGACTTCAGAAAAAAGATTGTAACAGCCTATGAGTCTGGGAAGGGATTTAAAAAGATCTCAAAAGATTTTGAAATCAGCCATTCCACTGTCCGGAAGATAGTCTACAAGTGGAGGGCTTTCAAAACAACTGCCAACATGCCCAGGACTGGTCGCCCCAGCAAGTTCACCCCAAGAGCAGACCGCAAGATGCTAAAAGAGGTCTCCAAAAACCCTAAAGTGTCATCTCGAGAACTACAGCAGGCTCTGGCTACTGTTGATGTAGAAGTACATGCCTCTACAATCAGAAAGAGACTGTACAAGTTTAACTTGCATGGGAGGTGTGCAAGGAGGAAACCTTTGCTTTCCAAGAGAAACATCGAGGCCAGACTGACATTTGCCAGAGATAAAGTTGACAAAGACCAGGACTTCTGGAATAATGTTCTTTGGACAGATGAGTCCAAAATTGAATTATTTGGACACAACAGCAGAGGACATGTTTGGCGTAAACCAAACACAGCATTCCAAGAAAAGAACCTCATACCAACTGTGAAGCATGGAGGTGGAAGTGTCATGGTTTGGGGCTGCTTTGCTGCAGCAGGACCTGGTCAGCTCACCATCATAGAATCCACGATGAATTCTACTGTGTATCAGAAGGTGCTTGAAGAACATGTGAGACCATCAGTTAGAAAATTAAAGCTGAAGCGGAACTGGACCATGCAACATGACAATGACCCAAAACATACTAGTAAATCAACCAAAGATTGGCTGAAAAAGAAGAAATGGAGAGTCCTGGAATGGCCAAGTCAAAGTCCAGATTTGAATCCCATTGAGATGCTGTGGGGTGACTTGAAAAGGGCTGTACGTGCAAGAAACCCCTCAAACATCTCACAGCTGAAAAAGTTCTGCATTGAGGAGTGGGGTAAAATTTCCTCAGACCGATGTCGAAGACTGGTAGATGGCTACAAGAACCGTCTCACTGCAGTTATTTCAGCCAAAGGAGGTAACACTCGCTATTAGGGGCAAGGGTGTCCTATCTTTTTCCTCAGTTAGAATAGGCATTTTTGTAGAATGACATTTACAGAAGATCTTGAAAAGACTTTTCTTCAGTTTTCTTTGTTTAGTTGGATTACTTTAATCTCTCTGTATTGTTGAAACGGAGATGAAATAACCTTTTATTAAAAATGTTACAAAAAACCACATGCTTTCAAAGGGTGTCCTAATTTTTTCACATGACTGTATATGGCCATGTTCAGCTGCAAGCAAATGTATCTCTGGCACACAGTGTTGGTGCCAGGATACATCTGTAAACAGGGGCAGGGAAGGTACATAACTTTTACTGCTCACTGGGTGAACCTTCTGATGGCCGTCAAGCATGCAACCCGTGGCACTCGTGTGGATTTGGTGTTACCACTACGGATTGCATGCAGGCCTGCCTCTTCTTCTCATCCTCCTACTCCATCCCCCGTCTCCTCCTCGGCTGACTCCTCCTTTTCCACTGCTACCGCCTCTTCCGCTCCACCCCCACCCAAGCTCCCCAGAACCTACAAGCCAGGTGAGACGTTGCCATGCTGTGCTGCGTCTGTTGTGCCTGGAAGCAAAGCGCCAGACCGGTCCTGCACTGCTTTCAGCTCTGCAGTCACAGGCTGATCAGTCGCTAACCCTGCTCAATTTGACAGTTAGTAAAGTGGTGTGCGACAATGGTGCCAATCTGCTAAGCGCGCTGAAACAGTGCAAAATTTCACACGTGCCGTGCATAGCACATGTCCTGAACTTAGTCATTCAGCGATTCGTTGTCAAATACCCCGGGGTCCAGGACGTCTTGCGGCAGGCCAGGAAAATCTCTGCCCATTTTGGAAGATCTTACATGGCCATGGCTTGCCTTGCTGACGTTCAGCGGCGACACCACTTGTCCGTTAAACATCTGATTTGTGACAGCCAGACGTGCTGGAACTCCACCTTGTATATGCTTAATAGGCTGCTCCAGCAGCAACATTCTGTTAGCGACTACCTAACTCTGCAACAGGACAGATTCTGGGGAGCTTGGTTTCTTTTCACCGCACCTACGTTAGCTCATGCGCGACGCATGCAGACTTCTGCGGCCATTTGATGAGATCACTAAATTGGTGAGTCACAGCCAGGGCACCATCAGTGACATCATACCTTATGCCTTCTTTCTGGAGCGTGCAGTGAATAGATTAAGCCATCGAAGAGCAGGAGCTAGAAAATGAGGAAGTCGCAATGCTGAATGAATTCCCAGGGAGGGCTACTCGATCTGAGACAAGTCAGCAGAAGTCTGAAGATTAGTCAGAGGAGGATGGTGGCTGGGGGGGGGGAGGAGGATCAAAAATAGCAGGCTTTAAACTTTTCGGGGATTCCTGGTGTTGTCCGTGGCTGGGGGTAGGAAACCGAGGATGATATTCTCCTGGGTGATGAGAAGGAGCCAGGCGCTCCACCGCTTCCAATTTAGTGCACATTAGGGAATTCATGCTCCAGTGTTTGAAGAGGGACCCCGTATAAGAAGCATAAAGGGCAAGGACCAGTATTGGGTGGCAACGTACTTAGACCCCCAGTACAAACACAAAATGGCGGACATGTTACCAGCATCACAGAGGGCTGTCAGAATGCAGCATTTCCAGACCTTGCTGTGAGAGATGCTGCATTCTGCTGTTGTAGGCACTGGCAGAGGAATTTCCACCCACAGAGAAACCGGTGCGGGTACCAATCCTACCGCGCATGCAAGAATAGGGCGGTTTGAAGATGTGTTGGTCACTTCGGATATGAGATCATACTTGCAGACAATCCATCGACAGCTGCCCTCCGGATCCGGTCTCATGGAACGCATAGACTGACAGGTGTCCGACTACTTTTGGTTCCTATGAGAAGCGATGAACCCCTGGACTACTGGATGTGCAGGCTTGACCTGTAACCAGAGCTGGCACAATTTGTCATGGAACTCTTGGCATGCCCCTCGTCGAGTGTCCTGTCCGAAAGGACGTTCAGATTAGCAGGGGAGATTGTGTCCGTTAAGTGCACTCGCCTAGGGAACGACAGTGTGGACTACTTAACATTTCTAAAAATGAATGAGTCATGGATCTCGGAGGAATTCAACACCTATGACGTCCACGTTTAATTAAATTCCTCATGTTAGCCTACACATATCTGCCACCACCCAGAACAAAGAATGGTCCCTGTTTTATGTAAATATAGCGGCATAAAAGGCCTTTTCTGTCCAGATGAATACCTAATGTTTGGGGACTGTGCTCCACTGGCCTGCAGTAAAATTGTTATCTAATGACCGTCTAATATACCTCCAGCCACATAATCACTTGATCTTTTTTGTACGCTCAATGCCTAATTGTTGGAGTCTCGGAGAAATTCAACACCTGTGACGACCACGTGTCGAATTTCACCTATTATCATTTGGGGTTTATTCAAGAGGGGGATCCAGGACGTCTTGCGGCAGGCCAGGAAAATCTCTGCCCATTTTGGAAGATCTTACATGGCCATGGCTTGCCTTGCTGACGTTCAGCGGCGACACCACTTGTCCGTTAAACATCTGATTTGTGACAGCCAGACGTGCTGGAACTCCACCTTGTATATGCTTAATAGGCTGCTCCAGCAGCAACATTCTGTTAGCGACTACCTAACTCTGCAACAGGACAGATTCTGGGGAGCTTGGTTTCTTTTCACCGCGCCTACGTTAGCTCATGCGCGACGCATGCAGACTTCTGCGGCCATTTGATGAGATCACTAAATTGGTGAGTCACAGCCAGGGCACCATCAGTGACATCATACCTTATGCCTTCTTTCTGGAGCGTGCAGTGAATAGATTAAGCCATCGAAGAGCAGGAGCTAGAAAATGAGGAAGTCGCAATGCTGAATGAATTCCCAGGGAGGGCTACTCGATCTGAGACAAGTCAGCAGAAGTCTGAAGATTAGTCAGAGGAGGATGGTGGCTGGGGGGGGGGGAGGAGGATCAAAAATAGCAGGCTTTAAACTTTTCGGGGATTCCTGGTGTTGTCCGTGGCTGGGGGTAGGAAACCGAGGATGATATTCTCCTGGGTGATGAGAAGGAGCCAGGCGCTCCACCGCTTCCAATTTAGTGCACATTAGGGAATTCATGCTCCAGTGTTTGAAGAGGGACCCCGTATAAGAAGCATAAAGGGCAAGGACCAGTATTGGGTGGCAACGTACTTAGACCCCCAGTACAAACACAAAATGGCGGACATGTTACCAGCATCACAGAGGGCTGTCAGAATGCAGCATTTCCAGACCTTGCTGTGAGAGATGCTGCATTCTGCTGTTGTAGGCACTGGCAGAGGAATTTCCACCCACAGAGAAACCGGTGCGGGTACCAATCCTACCGCGCATGCAAGAATAGGGCGGTTTGAAGATGTGTTGGTCACTTCGGATATGAGATCATACTTGCAGACAATCCATCGACAGCTGCCCTCCGGATCCGGTCTCATGGAACGCATAGACTGACAGGTGTCCGACTACTTTTGGTTCCTATGAGAAGCGATGAACCCCTGGACTACTGGATGTGCAGGCTTGACCTGTAACCAGAGCTGGCACAATTTGTCATGGAACTCTTGGCATGCCCCTCGTCGAGTGTCCTGTCCGAAAGGACGTTCAGATTAGCAGGGGAGATTGTGTCCGTTAAGTGCACTCGCCTAGGGAACGACAGTGTGGACTACTTAACATTTCTAAAAATGAATGAGTCATGGATCTCGGAGGAATTCAACACCTATGACGTCCACGTTTAATTAAATTCCTCATGTTAGCCTACACATATCTGCCACCACCCAGAACAAAGAATGGTCCCTGTTTTATGTAAATATAGCGGCATAAAAGGCCTTTTCTGTCCAGATGAATACCTAATGTTTGGGGACTGTGCTCCACTGGCCTGCAGTAAAATTGTTATCTAATGACCGTCTAATATACCTCCAGCCACATAATCACTTGATCTTTTTTGTACGCTCAATGCCTAATTGTTGGAGTCTCGGAGAAATTCAACACCTGTGACGACCACGTGTCGAATTTCACCTATTATCATTTGGGGTTTATTCAAGAGGGGGATTTCATGAGCCATGTTTTAAATCAAATTTTATATTTTGAGTTCTTTTAAACATATATATTTGACATTTGTTTGTACTGGCCTGCAGAAAAATTAATATCCAATGACCGTCTAATATACCTCCAGCCACATAATTACTTGATCTTTTCTATACGGTGAAATCATAATTTTTGGGG
Organism: Bufo gargarizans; assembly: GCF_014858855.1. Lineage (NCBI taxonomy): Eukaryota > Metazoa > Chordata > Amphibia > Anura > Bufonidae > Bufo > Bufo gargarizans. The sequence continues at coordinate 223,183,433 of NC_058081.1, read as the reverse complement.
CCTGTAATCTAACTGGCCAACAGTAAAATTGGTATACAGTGATCGCTTAATGTACCTCCAGCCACATAATAACTTGTTCTTTTCTGAATGACGTATGCCTAATGTTTTGGGCCTGTACTCCACTGGCCTGCATTAAAATTGTTATCCACTAACTGTCTAATATACCTCCAGCCACATAATCACTTGATCTTTTCTGTCCAGTGAATGCCTAATGTTTGAGGCCTATAATCTAACTGACCAACAGTAAAATTGTTATTCAGTGATCGCTTAATGTACCTCCAGCCACATAATCACTTGTTCTTTTCTGTATGGTGAATTCCTAATGTTTGGGGCCTGTACTCCACTGGCTTGCATTAAAATTGTTATCCACTGACCATCTAATATACATCCATCCACATAATCACTTGATCTTTTCTGTCCAGTGAATGCCTAATGTTTGGGGCCTATTCTCCACTGGCCTGCAGTAAAATTAAAATCCAATGACCATCTAACATAACTCCAGCCACATAATCACTTGATATTTTTCTGTACAGTGAATGCCTAATTGTTGGGGCCTCAAGGGGATAAAACACCAGTTACGACCATATGTTATCGAATTTCACCTATTATAATTTGGGATTTATTCAAGAGGGGGGATTTTGTTATCCATGTTTTTAATCCAATTTTATATTTTTAGTTCTTTTAAACATATGTATTTTACATATATTTGTACTGGCCTATAGTAAAATTATCTAATGTCTAATATACCTCCAGCCACATAATCACTTGATCTTTTCTGTCCATAAATGCCTAATGTTTGGGGCCTGTACTCCACTGGCCTGCAGTAAAATTGATATCCAATAACCGTCTAATATACCTCCAGCCACATAATCACTTGATCTTTTCTGTACAGTGAATGCAACATTTTTGGGGCCTGTAATCTAACTGACCTGCAGTAAAATTGATATCTAATGACCGTCTAATATACCTCCAACCATATAATCACTTGATCTTTTTCTGTCCGGTGAATGCCTATTGTTTGAGGCCTGTACTCCATTTGCCTGCAGTAAAATTGATATCCAATGAGCGTCTAATATACCTCCAGCTACATAATCACTTGATATTTTCTGTATGGTGAATGCATATTTTTTGGGGCATGTAATCTAACTGGCCAACAGTAAAAGTTGTTATACGGTGACCACCTAATGTACCTCCAGCCACATAATCACTTTTTTTTTTTCTGTATGGTGAATGCCTAATGTTTGGGACCTGTACTCCACTGGCCTGCAGTAAAATTGTTATCCAATGAGCGTCTAATATACCTCCAGCCACATAATACCTTGATCTTTTCTGTATGGTGAATGCCTAATGTGTGGGGCCTGTACTGCAGTGGGCTACAGTAGTTTTTTATCCATTGACCGTTTTTATCCTTGACCGCATATTATACCTCGAGCCACATAATCACTTGTTCTTTTATGTCAGGTGAATGCATAATTTTTAGGGCCCGTAGTCCCGTGGCCTAGAATAACATTTTTCTAGGATCTGGCAGGGCATATTTTTGAGAATTTCCCTTTAAGATGCATAAAAATGACCCCTGATTAAAATACATATTTTTGGTGGGAATTTGTGTCATTGATCCCCCTCTAGTATGTCTCTGCCCATGTTGTGGGACTATTTGTGCACTTCTAGTAAGTATTTCGTGGCTGCAAATACAACTTGTAAGGTTTTCTAGGTTTGCCTGCTATTAAACTGAATGGGGCCTGCCACGAACTTGCGTTTCACGGACATTTGATCGCGTTTGCGAACCGTTCCGGCTGATGATCATCCATCACTATGAAAGAAGTCTTAGCCAAACAGTTAGTGTGATTTACTGTTAAAGAGCAGTCTTATTTAACACCCTGTGGGTAGTGCAAATATATTGATTCTCCGCAAAGCAGAGTTGCCCATGAGTTGTTCATCGTTTTTTCTTGAAAAAATTAATATTTTAGCGAAAACGTAAAAAATAAAAATAAAATTGTGCTCCAAAATTACAGTGTACAATCCCTGATTCCTATGACAAACAATGTTCAGCAGGTAACCTGCACCTGTCAGCAAAGTTCAGAGCAGTGCTTGTGTAGCCCAGGGCATGTAAGGGCATCACAGAACAGTTAGTGCTGAACACCACTTGGCCCTCAAAGAAGCCTGTGGTTAAATAAGTCCTTGCATTAGGGTTAAAACCAGGTGGGCCGAACTTGCTTGATGGATCAATGGGATTCTAACACATGAATATGCTTTGATCTACAAACCATTCAATTGTAGCTCTGGCTCTATGTTTAGAGTTGTTTTCCTGCTGGAAGGTAAACCTTTACCCCAGTCTCAAGTCTTTTGCAGCCTCTGAATCCCAAACCTAACTATAAGGCTGACTACAGTACACACAAGATACAAATAGAAACAGATATTTAAAATAATCAAAACTACTCTTACAGAAAACACTAGGGGAATGTACTCAGCTATCAAGGTAAGGGGAGTGACCGGTAAACCAGGGAGGGGGGAACTGTCCTTACAAAAATCCTGGTCTACCCGTAGCCCGGGGACAACTCCTGATGATGGTGGGGTTTCCCTGTCCTCGTACCTATCCTGATATACCCTTTAATGCCCTGCATGGAGGGACCTAATACCGGTTCACCCCAAGCGGGTTCATCAGGGAGTATGTAAGAGAAAAATACAGTCCTAAAGCAACAACAGATACAAAATGATATACAAGGATACAAAAGATTCCCTTAGGCATGGTAAAACAAGTGAGAAAAATACATCCTTGGTCTTTCCACATGCAACATCTCTCAAGTGCAACTTTTTAAGTGCACAGACTGAATTATACCAGAATGTAATATTATGGATATTGATTCCTCTTTGTCATCACTGCTTACTGACCATCACCCAATTCTCTCATCTCCAGGTATGATTGCATTGAAGCTTACTGCTACACCCAGCTTTTCCAGTCTGATATTGTCCACCCCCTCTCATCTCTCCTTCTAAATCTTGGTATGATTGCATTGAAGCTTACTGCTACACCCAGCTTTTCCAGTCTGATATTGTCCACCCCCTCTCATCTCTCCTTCTAAATCTTGGTATGATTGCATTGAACTATTAATGTCTCTTATCCTGCTGGATTTATTGAGTATTTGTTTACATTGACTATTTCACCCCTGTATCTGGTGCTATCTTGATTTGGCCATATGTAGCCCCCTCCCCTCTTGGTCACACCTGATTGATCACTGAGTGGTATAAATCTAAGGTCTTAGGTCTTCCAGACCTTGGTCTTTCCACATGCAACATCTCTCAAGTGCAACTTTTTAAGTGCACAGACTGAATTATACCAGAATGTAATATTATGGATATTGATTCCTCTTTGTCATCACTGCTTACTGACCATCACCCAATTCTCTCATCTCCAGGTATGATTGCATTGAAGCTTACTGCTACACCCAGCTTTTCCAGTCTGATATTGTCCACCCCCTCTCATCTCTCCTTCTAAATCTTGGTATGATTGCATTGAAGCTTACTGCTACACCCAGCTTTTCCAGTCTGATATTGTCCACCCCCTCTCATCTCTCCTTCTAAATCTTGGTATGATTGCATTGAACTATTAATGTCTCTTATCCTGCTGGATTTATTGAGTATTTGTTTACATTGACTATTTCACCCCTGTATCTGGTGCTATCTTGATTTGGCCATATGTAGCCCCCTCCCCTCTTGGTCACACCTGATTGATCACTGAGTGGTATAAATCTAAGGTCTTAGGTCTTCCAGACCTTGGTCTTTCCACATGCAACATCTCTCAAGTGCAACTTTTTAAGTGCACAGACTGAATTATACCAGAATGTAATATTATGGATATTGATTCCTCTTTGTCATCACTGCTTACTGACCATCACCCAATTCTCTCATCTCCAGGTATGATTGCATTGAAGCTTACTGCTACACCCAGCTTTTCCAGTCTGATATTGTCCACCCCCTCTCATCTCTCCTTCTAAATCTTGGTATGATTGCATTGAAGCTTACTGCTACACCCAGCTTTTCCAGTCTGATATTGTCCACCCCCTCTCATCTCTCCTTCTAAATCTTGGTATGATTGCATTGAACTATTAATGTCTCTTATCCTGCTGGATTTATTGAGTATTTGTTTACATTGACTATTTCACCCCTGTATCTGGTGCTATCTTGATTTGGCCATATGTAGCCCCCTCCCCTCTTGGTCACACCTGATTGATCACTGAGTGGTATAAATCTAAGGTCTTAGGTCTTCCAGACCTTGGTCTTTCCACATGCAACATCTCTCAAGTGCAACTTTTTAAGTGCACAGACTGAATTATACCAGAATGTAATATTATGGATATTGATTCCTCTTTGTCATCACTGCTTACTGACCATCACCCAATTCTCTCATCTCCAGGTATGATTGCATTGAAGCTTACTGCTACACCCAGCTTTTCCAGTCTGATATTGTCCACCCCCTCTCATCTCTCCTTCTAAATCTTGGTATGATTGCATTGAAGCTTACTGCTACACCCAGCTTTTCCAGTCTGATATTGTCCACCCCCTCTCATCTCTCCTTCTAAATCTTGGTATGATTGCATTGAACTATTAATGTCTCTTATCCTGCTGGATTTATTGAGTATTTGTTTACATTGACTATTTCACCCCTGTATCTGGTGCTATCTTGATTTGGCCATATGTAGCCCCCTCCCCTCTTGGTCACACCTGATTGATCACTGAGTGGTATAAATCTAAGGTCTTAGGTCTTCCAGACCTTGGTCTTTCCACATGCAACATCTCTCAAGTGCAACTTTTTAAGTGCACAGACTGAATTATACCAGAATGTAATATTATGGATATTGATTCCTCTTTGTCATCACTGCTTACTGACCATCACCCAATTCTCTCATCTCCAGGTATGATTGCATTGAAGCTTACTGCTACACCCAGCTTTTCCAGTCTGATATTGTCCACCCCCTCTCATCTCTCCTTCTAAATCTTGGTATGATTGCATTGAAGCTTACTGCTACACCCAGCTTTTCCAGTCTGATATTGTCCACCCCCTCTCATCTCTCCTTCTAAATCTTGGTATGATTGCATTGAACTATTAATGTCTCTTATCCTGCTGGATTTATTGAGTATTTGTTTACATTGACTATTTCACCCCTGTATCTGGTGCTATCTTGATTTGGCCATATGTAGCCCCCTCCCCTCTTGGTCACACCTGATTGATCACTGAGTGGTATAAATCTAAGGTCTTAGGTCTTCCAGACCTTGGTCTTTCCACATGCAACATCTCTCAAGTGCAACTTTTTAAGTGCACAGACTGAATTATACCAGAATGTAATATTATGGATATTGATTCCTCTTTGTCATCACTGCTTACTGACCATCACCCAATTCTCTCATCTCCAGGTATGATTGCATTGAAGCTTACTGCTACACCCAGCTTTTCCAGTCTGATATTGTCCACCCCCTCTCATCTCTCCTTCTAAATCTTGGTATGATTGCATTGAAGCTTACTGCTACACCCAGCTTTTCCAGTCTGATATTGTCCACCCCCTCTCATCTCTCCTTCTAAATCTTGGTATGATTGCATTGAACTATTAATGTCTCTTATCCTGCTGGATTTATTGAGTATTTGTTTACATTGACTATTTCACCCCTGTATCTGGTGCTATCTTGATTAGGCCATATGTAGCCCCCTCCCCTCTTGGTCACACCTGATTGATCACTGAGTGGTATAAATCTAAGGTCTTAGGTCTTTCAGACCTTGGTCTTTCCACATGCAACATCTCTCAAGTGCAACTTTTTAAGTGCACAGACTGAATTATACCAGAATGTAATATTATGGATATTGATTCCACTTTGTCATCACTGCTTACTGACCATCACCCAATTCTCTCATCTCCAGGTATGATTGCATTGAAGCTTACTGCTACACCCAGCTTTTCCAGTCTGATATTGTCCACCCCCTCTCATCTCTCCTTCTAAATCTTGGTATGATTGCATTGAAGCTTACTGCTACACCCAGCTTTTCCAGTCTGATATTGTCCACCCCCTCTCATCTCTCCTTCTAAATCTTGGTATGATTGCATTGAACTATTAATGTCTCTTATCCTGCTGGATTTATTGAGTATTTGTTTACATTGACTATTTCACCCCTGTATCTGGTGCTATCTTGATTAGGCCATATGTAGCCCCCTCCCCTCTTGGTCACACCTGATTGATCACTGAGTGGTATAAATCTAAGGTCTTAGGTCTTCCAGACCTTGGTCTTTCCACATGCAACATCTCTCAAGTGCAACTTTTTAAGTGCACAGACTGAATTATACCAGAATGTAATATTATGGATATTGATTCCTCTTTGTCATCACTGCTTACTGACCATCACCCAATTCTCTCATCTCCAGGTATGATTGCATTGAAGCTTACTGCTACACCCAGCTTTTCCAGTCTGATATTGTCCACCCCCTCTCATCTCTCCTTCTAAATCTTGGTATGATTGCATTGAAGCTTACTGCTACACCCAGCTTTTCCAGTCTGATATTGTCCACCCCCTCTCATCTCTCCTTCTAAATCTTGGTATGATTGCATTGAACTATTAATGTCTCTTATCCTGCTGGATTTATTGAGTATTTGTTTACATTGACTATTTCACCCCTGTATCTGGTGCTATCTTGATTTGGCCATATGTAGCCCCCTCCCCTCTTGGTCACACCTGATTGATCACTGAGTGGTATAAATCTAAGGTCTTAGGTCTTCCAGACCTTGGTCTTTCCACATGCAACATCTCTCAAGTGCAACTTTTTAAGTGCACAGACTGAATTATACCAGAATGTAATATTATGGATATTGATTCCTCTTTGTCATCACTGCTTACTGACCATCACCCAATTCTCTCATCTCCAGGTATGATTGCATTGAAGCTTACTGCTACACCCAGCTTTTCCAGTCTGATATTGTCCACCCCCTCTCATCTCTCCTTCTAAATCTTGGTATGATTGCATTGAAGCTTACTGCTACACCCAGCTTTTCCAGTCTGATATTGTCCACCCCCTCTCATCTCTCCTTCTAAATCTTGGTATGATTGCATTGAACTATTAATGTCTCTTATCCTGCTGGATTTATTGAGTATTTGTTTACATTGACTATTTCACCCCTGTATCTGGTGCTATCTTGATTGGCCATATGTAGCCCCCTCCCCTCTTGGTCACACCTGATTGATCACTGAGTGGTATAAATCTAAGGTCTTAGGTCTTCCAGACCTTGGTCTTTCCACATGCAACATCTCTCAAGTGCAACTTTTTAAGTGCACAGACTGAATTATACCAGAATGTAATATTATGGATATTGATTCCTCTTTGTCATCACTGCTTACTGACCATCACCCAATTCTCTCATCTCCAGGTATGATTGCATTGAAGCTTACTGCTACACCCAGCTTTTCCAGTCTGATATTGTCCACCCCCTCTCATCTCTCCTTCTAAATCTTGGTATGATTGCATTGAAGCTTACTGCTACACCCAGCTTTTCCAGTCTGATATTGTCCACCCCCTCTCATCTCTCCTTCTAAATCTTGGTATGATTGCATTGAACTATTAATGTCTCTTATCCTGCTGGATTTATTGAGTATTTGTTTACATTGACTATTTCACCCCTGTATCTGGTGCTATCTTGATTTGGCCATATGTAGCCCCCTCCCCTCTTGGTCACACCTGATTGATCACTGAGTGGTATAAATCTAAGGTCTTAGGTCTTCCAGACCTTGGTCTTTCCACATGCAACATCTCTCAAGTGCAACTTTTTAAGTGCACAGACTGAATTATACCAGAATGTAATATTATGGATATTGATTCCTCTTTGTCATCACTGCTTACTGACCATCACCCAATTCTCTCATCTCCAGGTATGATTGCATTGAAGCTTACTGCTACACCCAGCTTTTCCAGTCTGATATTGTCCACCCCCTCTCATCTCTCCTTCTAAATCTTGGTATGATTGCATTGAAGCTTACTGCTACACCCAGCTTTTCCAGTCTGATATTGTCCACCCCCTCTCATCTCTCCTTCTAAATCTTGGTATGATTGCATTGAACTATTAATGTCTCTTATCCTGCTGGATTTATTGAGTATTTGTTTACATTGACTATTTCACCCCTGTATCTGGTGCTATCTTGATTTGGCCATATGTAGCCCCCTCCCCTCTTGGTCACACCTGATTGATCACTGAGTGGTATAAATCTAAGGTCTTAGGTCTTCCAGACCTTGGTCTTTCCACATGCAACATCTCTCAAGTGCAACTTTTTAAGTGCACAGACTGAATTATACCAGAATGTAATATTATGGATATTGATTCCTCTTTGTCATCACTGCTTACTGACCATCACCCAATTCTCTCATCTCCAGGTATGATTGCATTGAAGCTTACTGCTACACCCAGCTTTTCCAGTCTGATATTGTCCACCCCCTCTCATCTCTCCTTCTAAATCTTGGTATGATTGCATTGAAGCTTACTGCTACACCCAGCTTTTCCAGTCTGATATTGTCCACCCCCTCTCATCTCTCCTTCTAAATCTTGGTATGATTGCATTGAACTATTAATGTCTCTTATCCTGCTGGATTTATTGAGTATTTGTTTACATTGACTATTTCACCCCTGTATCTGGTGCTATCTTGATTAGGCCATATGTAGCCCCCTCCCCTCTTGGTCACACCTGATTGATCACTGAGTGGTATAAATCTAAGGTCTTAGGTCTTCCAGACCTTGGTCTTTCCACATGCAACATCTCTCAAGTGCAACTTTTTAAGTGCACAGACTGAATTATACCAGAATGTAATATTATGGATATTGATTCCTCTTTGTCATCACTGCTTACTGACCATCACCCAATTCTCTCATCTCCAGGTATGATTGCATTGAAGCTTACTGCTACACCCAGCTTTTCCAGTCTGATATTGTCCACCCCCTCTCATCTCTCCTTCTAAATCTTGGTATGATTGCATTGAACTATTAATGTCTCTTATCCTGCTGGATTTATTGAGTATTTGTTTACATTGACTATTTCACCCCTGTATCTGGTGCTATCTTGATTAGGCCATATGTAGCCCCCTCCCCTCTTGGTCACACCTGATTGATCACTGAGTGGTATAAATCTAAGGTCTTAGGTCTTCCAGACCTTGGTCTTTCCACATGCAACATCTCTCAAGTGCAACTTTTTAAGTGCACAGACTGAATTATACCAGAATGTAATATTATGGATATTGATTCCTCTTTGTCATCACTGCTTACTGACCATCACCCAATTCTCTCATCTCCAGGTATGATTGCATTGAAGCTTACTGCTACACCCAGCTTTTCCAGTCTGATATTGTCCACCCCCTCTCATCTCTCCTTCTAAATCTTGGTATGATTGCATTGAAGCTTACTGCTACACCCAGCTTTTCCAGTCTGATATTGTCCACCCCCTCTCATCTCTCCTTCTAAATCTTGGTATGATTGCATTGAACTATTAATGTCTCTTATCCTGCTGGATTTATTGAGTATTTGTTTACATTGACTATTTCACCCCTGTATCTGGTGCTATCTTGATTTGGCCATATGTAGCCCCCTCCCCTCTTGGTCACACCTGATTGATCACTGAGTGGTATAAATCTAAGGTCTTAGGTCTTCCAGACCTTGGTCTTTCCACATGCAACATCTCTCAAGTGCAACTTTTTAAGTGCACAGACTGAATTATACCAGAATGTAATATTATGGATATTGATTCCTCTTTGTCATCACTGCTTACTGACCATCACCCAATTCTCTCATCTCCAGGTATGATTGCATTGAAGCTTACTGCTACACCCAGCTTTTCCAGTCTGATATTGTCCACCCCCTCTCATCTCTCCTTCTAAATCTTGGTATGATTGCATTGAAGCTTACTGCTACACCCAGCTTTTCCAGTCTGATATTGTCCACCCCCTCTCATCTCTCCTTCTAAATCTTGGTATGATTGCATTGAACTATTAATGTCTCTTATCCTGCTGGATTTATTGAGTATTTGTTTACATTGACTATTTCACCCCTGTATCTGGTGCTATCTTGATTTGGCCATATGTAGCCCCCTCCCCTCTTGGTCACACCTGATTGATCACTGAGTGGTATAAATCTAAGGTCTTAGGTCTTCCAGACCTTGGTCTTTCCACATGCAACATCTCTCAAGTGCAACTTTTTAAGTGCACAGACTGAATTATACCAGAATGTAATATTATGGATATTGATTCCATCTTTGTCATCACTGCTTACTGACCATCACCCAATTCTCTCATCTCCAGGTATGATTGCATTGAAGCTTACTGCTACACCCAGCTTTTCCAGTCTGATATTGTCCACCCCCTCTCATCTCTCCTTCTAAATCTTGGTATGATTGCATTGAAGCTTACTGCTACACCCAGCTTTTCCAGTCTGATATTGTCCACCCCCTCTCATCTCTCCTTCTAAATCTTGGTATGATTGCATTGAACTATTAATGTCTCTTATCCTGCTGGATTTATTGAGTATTTGTTTACATTGACTATTTCACCCCTGTATCTGGTGCTATCTTGATTTGGCCATATGTAGCCCCCTCCCCTCTTGGTCACACCTGATTGATCACTGAGTGGTATAAATCTAAGGTCTTAGGTCTTCCAGACCTTGGTCTTTCCACATGCAACATCTCTCAAGTGCAACTTTTTAAGTGCACAGACTGAATTATACCAGAATGTAATATTATGGATATTGATTCCCTTTGTCATCACTGCTTACTGACCATCACCCAATTCTCTCATCTCCAGGTATGATTGCATTGAAGCTTACTGCTACACCCAGCTTTTCCAGTCTGATATTGTCCACCCCCTCTCATCTCTCCTTCTAAATCTTGGTATGATTGCATTGAAGCTTACTGCTACACCCAGCTTTTCCAGTCTGATATTGTCCACCCCCTCTCATCTCTCCTTCTAAATCTTGGTATGATTGCATTGAACTATTAATGTCTCTTATCCTGCTGGATTTATTGAGTATTTGTTTACATTGACTATTTCACCCCTGTATCTGGTGCTATCTTGATTTGGCCATATGTAGCCCCCTCCCCTCTTGGTCACACCTGATTGATCACTGAGTGGTATAAATCTAAGGTCTTAGGTCTTTCAGACCTTGGTCTTTCCACATGCAACATCTCTCAAGTGCAACTTTTTAAGTGCACAGACTGAATTATACCAGAATGTAATATTATGGATATTGATTCCTCTTTGTCATCACTGCTTACTGACCATCACCCAATTCTCTCATCTCCAGGTATGATTGCATTGAAGCTTACTGCTACACCCAGCTTTTCCAGTCTGATATTGTCCACCCCCTCTCATCTCTCCTTCTAAATCTTGGTATGATTGCATTGAAGCTTACTGCTACACCCAGCTTTTCCAGTCTGATATTGTCCACCCCCTCTCATCTCTCCTTCTAAATCTTGGTATGATTGCATTGAACTATTAATGTCTCTTATCCTGCTGGATTTATTGAGTATTTGTTTACATTGACTATTTCACCCCTGTATCTGGTGCTATCTTGATTTGGCCATATGTAGCCCCCTCCCCTCTTGGTCACACCTGATTGATCACTGAGTGGTATAAATCTAAGGTCTTAGGTCTTTCCAGACCTTGGTCTTTCCACATGCAACATCTCTCAAGTGCAACTTTTTAAGTGCACAGACTGAATTATACCAGAATGTAATATTATGGATATTGATTCCATCTTTGTCATCACTGCTTACTGACCATCACCCAATTCTCTCATCTCCAGGTATGATTGCATTGAAGCTTACTGCTACACCCAGCTTTTCCAGTCTGATATTGTCCACCCCCTCTCATCTCTCCTTCTAAATCTTGGTATGATTGCATTGAACTATTAATGTCTCTTATCCTGCTGGATTTATTGAGTATTTGTTTACATTGACTATTTCACCCCTGTATCTGGTGCTATCTTGATTAGGCCATATGTAGCCCCCTCCCCTCTTGGTCACACCTGATTGATCACTGAGTGGTATAAATCTAAGGTCTTAGGTCTTTCAGACCTTGGTCTTTCCACATGCAACATCTCTCAAGTGCAACTTTTTAAGTGCACAGACTGAATTATACCAGAATGTAATATTATGGATATTGATTCCACTTTGTCATCACTGCTTACTGACCATCACCCAATTCTCTCATCTCCAGGTATGATTGCATTGAAGCTTACTGCTACACCCAGCTTTTCCAGTCTGATATTGTCCACCCCCTCTCATTTGCATTGAAGCTTACTGCTACACCCAGCTTTTCCAGTCTGATATTGTCCACCCCCTCTCATCTCTCCTTCTAAATCTTGGTATGATTGCATTGAACTATTAATGTCTCTTATCCTGCTGGATTTATTGAGTATTTGTTTACATTGACTATTTCACCCCTGTATCTGGTGCTATCTTGATTAGGCCATATGTAGCCCCCTCCCCTCTTGGTCACACCTGATTGATCACTGAGTGGTATAAATCTAAGGTCTTAGGTCTTTCAGACCTTGGTCTTTCCACATGCAACATCTCTCAAGTGCAACTTTTTAAGTGCACAGACTGAATTATACCAGAATGTAATATTATGGATATTGATTCCACTTTGTCATCACTGCTTACTGACCATCACCCAATTCTCTCATCTCCAGGTATGATTGCATTGAAGCTTACTGCTACACCCAGCTTTTCCAGTCTGATATTGTCCACCCCCTCTCATCTCTCCTTCTAAATCTTGGTATGATTGCATTGAACTATTAATGTCTCTTATCCTGCTGGATTTATTGAGTATTTGTTTACATTGACTATTTCACCCCTGTATCTGGTGCTATCTTGATTAGGCCATATGTAGCCCCCTCCCCTCTTGGTCACACCTGATTGATCACTGAGTGGTATAAATCTAAGGTCTTAGGTCTTTTCAGACCTTGGTCTTTCCACATGCAACATCTCTCAAGTGCAACTTTTTAAGTGCACAGACTGAATTATACCAGAATGTAATATTATGGATATTGATTCCACTTTGTCATCACTGCTTACTGACCATCACCCAATTCTCTCATCTCCAGGTATGATTGCATTGAAGCTTACTGCTACACCCAGCTTTTCCAGTCTGATATTGTCCACCCCCTCTCATCTCTCCTTCTAAATCTTGGTATGATTGCATTGAACTATTAATGTCTCTTATCCTGCTGGATTTATTGAGTATTTGTTTACATTGACTATTTCACCCCTGTATCTGGTGCTATCTTGATTAGGCCATATGTAGCCCCCTCCCCTCTTGGTCACACCTGATTGATCACTGAGTGGTATAAATCTAAGGTCTTAGGTCTTTTCAGACCTTGGTCTTTCCACATGCAACATCTCTCAAGTGCAACTTTTTAAGTGCACAGACTGAATTATACCAGAATGTAATATTATGGATATTGATTCCACTTTGTCATCACTGCTTACTGACCATCACCCAATTCTCTCATCTCCAGGTATGATTGCATTGAAGCTTACTGCTACACCCAGCTTTTCCAGTCTGATATTGTCCACCCCCTCTCATCTCTCCTTCTAAATCTTGGTATGATTGCATTGAACTATTAATGTCTCTTATCCTGCTGGATTTATTGAGTATTTGTTTACATTGACTATTTCACCCCTGTATCTGGTGCTATCTTGATTAGGCCATATGTAGCCCCCTCCCCTCTTGGTCACACCTGATTGATCACTGAGTGGTATAAATCTAAGGTCTTAGGTCTTTTCAGACCTTGGTCTTTCCACATGCAACATCTCTCAAGTGCAACTTTTTAAGTGCACAGACTGAATTATACCAGAATGTAATATTATGGATATTGATTCCACTTTGTCATCACTGCTTACTGACCATCACCCAATTCTCTCATCTCCAGGTATGATTGCATTGAAGCTTACTGCTACACCCAGCTTTTCCAGTCTGATATTGTCCACCCCCTCTCATCTCTCCTTCTAAATCTTGGTATGATTGCATTGAACTATTAATGTCTCTTATCCTGCTGGATTTATTGAGTATTTGTTTACATTGACTATTTCACCCCTGTATCTGGTGCTATCTTGATTAGGCCATATGTAGCCCCCTCCCCTCTTGGTCACACCTGATTGATCACTGAGTGGTATAAATCTAAGGTCTTAGGTCTTTTCAGACCTTGGTCTTTCCACATGCAACATCTCTCAAGTGCAACTTTTTAAGTGCACAGACTGAATTATACCAGAATGTAATATTATGGATATTGATTCCACTTTGTCATCACTGCTTACTGACCATCACCCAATTCTCTCATCTCCAGGTATGATTGCATTGAAGCTTACTGCTACACCCAGCTTTTCCAGTCTGATATTGTCCACCCCCTCTCATCTCTCCTTCTAAATCTTGGTATGATTGCATTGAACTATTAATGTCTCTTATCCTGCTGGATTTATTGAGTATTTGTTTACATTGACTATTTCACCCCTGTATCTGGTGCTATCTTGATTAGGCCATATGTAGCCCCCTCCCCTCTTGGTCACACCTGATTGATCACTGAGTGGTATAAATCTAAGGTCTTAGGTCTTTTCAGACCTTGGTCTTTCCACATGCAACATCTCTCAAGTGCAACTTTTTAAGTGCACAGACTGAATTATACCAGAATGTAATATTATGGATATTGATTCCACTTTGTCATCACTGCTTACTGACCATCACCCAATTCTCTCATCTCCAGGTATGATTGCATTGAAGCTTACTGCTACACCCAGCTTTTCCAGTCTGATATTGTCCACCCCCTCTCATCTCTCCTTCTAAATCTTGGTATGATTGCATTGAACTATTAATGTCTCTTATCCTGCTGGATTTATTGAGTATTTGTTTACATTGACTATTTCACCCCTGTATCTGGTGCTATCTTGATTAGGCCATATGTAGCCCCCTCCCCTCTTGGTCACACCTGATTGATCACTGAGTGGTATAAATCTAAGGTCTTAGGTCTTTTCAGACCTTGGTCTTTCCACATGCAACATCTCTCAAGTGCAACTTTTTAAGTGCACAGACTGAATTATACCAGAATGTAATATTATGGATATTGATTCCACTTTGTCATCACTGCTTACTGACCATCACCCAATTCTCTCATCTCCAGGTATGATTGCATTGAAGCTTACTGCTACACCCAGCTTTTCCAGTCTGATATTGTCCACCCCCTCTCATCTCTCCTTCTAAATCTTGGTATGATTGCATTGAACTATTAATGTCTCTTATCCTGCTGGATTTATTGAGTATTTGTTTACATTGACTATTTCACCCCTGTATCTGGTGCTATCTTGATTAGGCCATATGTAGCCCCCTCCCCTCTTGGTCACACCTGATTGATCACTGAGTGGTATAAATCTAAGGTCTTAGGTCTTTTCAGACCTTGGTCTTTCCACATGCAACATCTCTCAAGTGCAACTTTTTAAGTGCACAGACTGAATTATACCAGAATGTAATATTATGGATATTGATTCCACTTTGTCATCACTGCTTACTGACCATCACCCAATTCTCTCATCTCCAGGTATGATTGCATTGAAGCTTACTGCTACACCCAGCTTTTCCAGTCTGATATTGTCCACCCCCTCTCATCTCTCCTTCTAAATCTTGGTATGATTGCATTGAACTATTAATGTCTCTTATCCTGCTGGATTTATTGAGTATTTGTTTACATTGACTATTTCACCCCTGTATCTGGTGCTATCTTGATTAGGCCATATGTAGCCCCCTCCCCTCTTGGTCACACCTGATTGATCACTGAGTGGTATAAATCTAAGGTCTTAGGTCTTTTCAGACCTTGGTCTTTCCACATGCAACATCTCTCAAGTGCAACTTTTTAAGTGCACAGACTGAATTATACCAGAATGTAATATTATGGATATTGATTCCACTTTGTCATCACTGCTTACTGACCATCACCCAATTCTCTCATCTCCAGGTATGATTGCATTGAAGCTTACTGCTACACCCAGCTTTTCCAGTCTGATATTGTCCACCCCCTCTCATCTCTCCTTCTAAATCTTGGTATGATTGCATTGAACTATTAATGTCTCTTATCCTGCTGGATTTATTGAGTATTTGTTTACATTGACTATTTCACCCCTGTATCTGGTGCTATCTTGATTAGGCCATATGTAGCCCCCTCCCCTCTTGGTCACACCTGATTGATCACTGAGTGGTATAAATCTAAGGTCTTAGGTCTTTTCAGACCTTGGTCTTTCCACATGCAACATCTCTCAAGTGCAACTTTTTAAGTGCACAGACTGAATTATACCAGAATGTAATATTATGGATATTGATTCCACTTTGTCATCACTGCTTACTGACCATCACCCAATTCTCTCATCTCCAGGTATGATTGCATTGAAGCTTACTGCTACACCCAGCTTTTCCAGTCTGATATTGTCCACCCCCTCTCATCTCTCCTTCTAAATCTTGGTATGATTGCATTGAACTATTAATGTCTCTTATCCTGCTGGATTTATTGAGTATTTGTTTACATTGACTATTTCACCCCTGTATCTGGTGCTATCTTGATTAGGCCATATGTAGCCCCCTCCCCTCTTGGTCACACCTGATTGATCACTGAGTGGTATAAATCTAAGGTCTTAGGTCTTTTCAGACCTTGGTCTTTCCACATGCAACATCTCTCAAGTGCAACTTTTTAAGTGCACAGACTGAATTATACCAGAATGTAATATTATGGATATTGATTCCACTTTGTCATCACTGCTTACTGACCATCACCCAATTCTCTCATCTCCAGGTATGATTGCATTGAAGCTTACTGCTACACCCAGCTTTTCCAGTCTGATATTGTCCACCCCCTCTCATCTCTCCTTCTAAATCTTGGTATGATTGCATTGAACTATTAATGTCTCTTATCCTGCTGGATTTATTGAGTATTTGTTTACATTGACTATTTCACCCCTGTATCTGGTGCTATCTTGATTAGGCCATATGTAGCCCCCTCCCCTCTTGGTCACACCTGATTGATCACTGAGTGGTATAAATCTAAGGTCTTAGGTCTTTTCAGACCTTGGTCTTTCCACATGCAACATCTCTCAAGTGCAACTTTTTAAGTGCACAGACTGAATTATACCAGAATGTAATATTATGGATATTGATTCCACTTTGTCATCACTGCTTACTGACCATCACCCAATTCTCTCATCTCCAGGTATGATTGCATTGAAGCTTACTGCTACACCCAGCTTTTCCAGTCTGATATTGTCCACCCCCTCTCATCTCTCCTTCTAAATCTTGGTATGATTGCATTGAACTATTAATGTCTCTTATCCTGCTGGATTTATTGAGTATTTGTTTACATTGACTATTTCACCCCTGTATCTGGTGCTATCTTGATTAGGCCATATGTAGCCCCCTCCCCTCTTGGTCACACCTGATTGATCACTGAGTGGTATAAATCTAAGGTCTTAGGTCTTTTCAGACCTTGGTCTTTCCACATGCAACATCTCTCAAGTGCAACTTTTTAAGTGCACAGACTGAATTATACCAGAATGTAATATTATGGATATTGATTCCACTTTGTCATCACTGCTTACTGACCATCACCCAATTCTCTCATCTCCAGGTATGATTGCATTGAAGCTTACTGCTACACCCAGCTTTTCCAGTCTGATATTGTCCACCCCCTCTCATCTCTCCTTCTAAATCTTGGTATGATTGCATTGAACTATTAATGTCTCTTATCCTGCTGGATTTATTGAGTATTTGTTTACATTGACTATTTCACCCCTGTATCTGGTGCTATCTTGATTAGGCCATATGTAGCCCCCTCCCCTCTTGGTCACACCTGATTGATCACTGAGTGGTATAAATCTAAGGTCTTAGGTCTTTTCAGACCTTGGTCTTTCCACATGCAACATCTCTCAAGTGCAACTTTTTAAGTGCACAGACTGAATTATACCAGAATGTAATATTATGGATATTGATTCCACTTTGTCATCACTGCTTACTGACCATCACCCAATTCTCTCATCTCCAGGTATGATTGCATTGAAGCTTACTGCTACACCCAGCTTTTCCAGTCTGATATTGTCCACCCCCTCTCATCTCTCCTTCTAAATCTTGGTATGATTGCATTGAACTATTAATGTCTCTTATCCTGCTGGATTTATTGAGTATTTGTTTACATTGACTATTTCACCCCTGTATCTGGTGCTATCTTGATTAGGCCATATGTAGCCCCCTCCCCTCTTGGTCACACCTGATTGATCACTGAGTGGTATAAATCTAAGGTCTTAGGTCTTTTCAGACCTTGGTCTTTCCACATGCAACATCTCTCAAGTGCAACTTTTTAAGTGCACAGACTGAATTATACCAGAATGTAATATTATGGATATTGATTCCACTTTGTCATCACTGCTTACTGACCATCACCCAATTCTCTCATCTCCAGGTATGATTGCATTGAAGCTTACGAGCTTACTGCTACACCCAGCTTTTCCAGTCTGATATTGTCCACCCCCTCTCATCTCTCCTTCTAAATCTTGGTATGATTGCATTGAACTATTAATGTCTCTTATCCTGCTGGATTTATTGAGTATTTGTTTACATTGACTATTTCACCCCTGTATCTGGTGCTATCTTGATTAGGCCATATGTAGCCCCCTCCCCTCTTGGTCACACCTGATTGATCACTGAGTGGTATAAATCTAAGGTCTTAGGTCTTTTCAGACCTTGGTCTTTCCACATGCAACATCTCTCAAGTGCAACTTTTTAAGTGCACAGACTGAATTATACCAGAATGTAATATTATGGATATTGATTCCACTTTGTCATCACTGCTTACTGACCATCACCCAATTCTCTCATCTCCAGGTATGATTGCATTGAAGCTTACTGCTACACCCAGCTTTTCCAGTCTGATATTGTCCACCCCCTCTCATCTCTCCTTCTAAATCTTGGTATGATTGCATTGAACTATTAATGTCTCTTATCCTGCTGGATTTATTGAGTATTTGTTTACATTGACTATTTCACCCCTGTATCTGGTGCTATCTTGATTAGGCCATATGTAGCCCCCTCCCCTCTTGGTCACACCTGATTGATCACTGAGTGGTATAAATCTAAGGTCTTAGGTCTTTTCAGACCTTGGTCTTTCCACATGCAACATCTCTCAAGTGCAACTTTTTAAGTGCACAGACTGAATTATACCAGAATGTAATATTATGGATATTGATTCCACTTTGTCATCACTGCTTACTGACCATCACCCAATTCTCTCATCTCCAGGTATGATTGCATTGAAGCTTACTGCTACACCCAGCTTTTCCAGTCTGATATTGTCCACCCCCTCTCATCTCTCCTTCTAAATCTTGGTATGATTGATGTCCACCCCCTCTCATCTCTCCTTCTAAATCTTGGTATGATTGCATTGAACTATTAATGTCTCTTATCCTGCTGGATTTATTGAGTATTTGTTTACATTGACTATTTCACCCCTGTATCTGGTGCTATCTTGATTAGGCCATATGTAGCCCCCTCCCCTCTTGGTCACACCTGATTGATCACTGAGTGGTATAAATCTAAGGTCTTAGGTCTTTTCAGACCTTGGTCTTTCCACATGCAACATCTCTCAAGTGCAACTTTTTAAGTGCACAGACTGAATTATACCAGAATGTAATATTATGGATATTGATTCCACTTTGTCATCACTGCTTACTGACCATCACCCAATTCTCTCATCTCCAGGTATGATTGCATTGAAGCTTACTGCTACACCCAGCTTTTCCAGTCTGATATTGTCCACCCCCTCTCATCTCTCCTTCTAAATCTTGGTATGATTGCATTGAACTATTAATGTCTCTTATCCTGCTGGATTTATTGAGTATTTGTTTACATTGACTATTTCACCCCTGTATCTGGTGCTATCTTGATTAGGCCATATGTAGCCCCCTCCCCTCTTGGTCACACCTGATTGATCACTGAGTGGTATAAATCTAAGGTCTTAGGTCTTTTCAGACCTTGGTCTTTCCACATGCAACATCTCTCAAGTGCAACTTTTTAAGTGCACAGACTGAATTATACCAGAATGTAATATTATGGATATTGATTCCACTTTGTCATCACTGCTTACTGACCATCACCCAATTCTCTCATCTCCAGGTATGATTGCATTGAAGCTTACTGCTACACCCAGCTTTTCCAGTCTGATATTGTCCACCCCCTCTCATCTCTCCTTCTAAATCTTGGTATGATTGCATTGAACTATTAATGTCTCTTATCCTGCTGGATTTATTGAGTATTTGTTTACATTGACTATTTCACCCCTGTATCTGGTGCTATCTTGATTAGGCCATATGTAGCCCCCTCCCCTCTTGGTCACACCTGATTGATCACTGAGTGGTATAAATCTAAGGTCTTAGGTCTTTTCAGACCTTGGTCTTTCCACATGCAACATCTCTCAAGTGCAACTTTTTAAGTGCACAGACTGAATTATACCAGAATGTAATATTATGGATATTGATTCCACTTTGTCATCACTGCTTACTGACCATCACCCAATTCTCTCATCTCCAGGTATGATTGCATTGAAGCTTACTGCTACACCCAGCTTTTCCAGTCTGATATTGTCCACCCCCTCTCATCTCTCCTTCTAAATCTTGGTATGATTGCATTGAACTATTAATGTCTCTTATCCTGCTGGATTTATTGAGTATTTGTTTACATTGACTATTTCACCCCTGTATCTGGTGCTATCTTGATTAGGCCATATGTAGCCCCCTCCCCTCTTGGTCACACCTGATTGATCACTGAGTGGTATAAATCTAAGGTCTTAGGTCTTTTCAGACCTTGGTCTTTCCACATGCAACATCTCTCAAGTGCAACTTTTTAAGTGCACAGACTGAATTATACCAGAATGTAATATTATGGATATTGATTCCACTTTGTCATCACTGCTTACTGACCATCACCCAATTCTCTCATCTCCAGGTATGATTGCATTGAAGCTTACTGCTACACCCAGCTTTTCCAGTCTGATATTGTCCACCCCCTCTCATCTCTCCTTCTAAATCTTGGTATGATTGCATTGAACTATTAATGTCTCTTATCCTGCTGGATTTATTGAGTATTTGTTTACATTGACTATTTCACCCCTGTATCTGGTGCTATCTTGATTAGGCCATATGTAGCCCCCTCCCCTCTTGGTCACACCTGATTGATCACTGAGTGGTATAAATCTAAGGTCTTAGGTCTTTTCAGACCTTGGTCTTTCCACATGCAACATCTCTCAAGTGCAACTTTTTAAGTGCACAGACTGAATTATACCAGAATGTAATATTATGGATATTGATTCCACTTTGTCATCACTGCTTACTGACCATCACCCAATTCTCTCATCTCCAGGTATGATTGCATTGAAGCTTACTGCTACACCCAGCTTTTCCAGTCTGATATTGTCCACCCCCTCTCATCTCTCCTTCTAAATCTTGGTATGATTGCATTGAACTATTAATGTCTCTTATCCTGCTGGATTTATTGAGTATTTGTTTACATTGACTATTTCACCCCTGTATCTGGTGCTATCTTGATTAGGCCATATGTAGCCCCCTCCCCTCTTGGTCACACCTGATTGATCACTGAGTGGTATAAATCTAAGGTCTTAGGTCTTTTCAGACCTTGGTCTTTCCACATGCAACATCTCTCAAGTGCAACTTTTTAAGTGCACAGACTGAATTATACCAGAATGTAATATTATGGATATTGATTCCACTTTGTCATCACTGCTTACTGACCATCACCCAATTCTCTCATCTCCAGGTATGATTGCATTGAAGCTTACTGCTACACCCAGCTTTTCCAGTCTGATATTGTCCACCCCCTCTCATCTCTCCTTCTAAATCTTGGTATGATTGCATTGAACTATTAATGTCTCTTATCCTGCTGGATTTATTGAGTATTTGTTTACATTGACTATTTCACCCCTGTATCTGGTGCTATCTTGATTAGGCCATATGTAGCCCCCTCCCCTCTTGGTCACACCTGATTGATCACTGAGTGGTATAAATCTAAGGTCTTAGGTCTTTTCAGACCTTGGTCTTTCCACATGCAACATCTCTCAAGTGCAACTTTTTAAGTGCACAGACTGAATTATACCAGAATGTAATATTATGGATATTGATTCCACTTTGTCATCACTGCTTACTGACCATCACCCAATTCTCTCATCTCCAGGTATGATTGCATTGAAGCTTACTGCTACACCCAGCTTTTCCAGTCTGATATTGTCCACCCCCTCTCATCTCTCCTTCTAAATCTTGGTATGATTGCATTGAACTATTAATGTCTCTTATCCTGCTGGATTTATTGAGTATTTGTTTACATTGACTATTTCACCCCTGTATCTGGTGCTATCTTGATTAGGCCATATGTAGCCCCCTCCCCTCTTGGTCACACCTGATTGATCACTGAGTGGTATAAATCTAAGGTCTTAGGTCTTTTCAGACCTTGGTCTTTCCACATGCAACATCTCTCAAGTGCAACTTTTTAAGTGCACAGACTGAATTATACCAGAATGTAATATTATGGATATTGATTCCACTTTGTCATCACTGCTTACTGACCATCACCCAATTCTCTCATCTCCAGGTATGATTGCATTGAAGCTTACTGCTACACCCAGCTTTTCCAGTCTGATATTGTCCACCCCCTCTCATCTCTCCTTCTAAATCTTGGTATGATTGCATTGAACTATTAATGTCTCTTATCCTGCTGGATTTATTGAGTATTTGTTTACATTGACTATTTCACCCCTGTATCTGGTGCTATCTTGATTAGGCCATATGTAGCCCCCTCCCCTCTTGGTCACACCTGATTGATCACTGAGTGGTATAAATCTAAGGTCTTAGGTCTTTTCAGACCTTGGTCTTTCCACATGCAACATCTCTCAAGTGCAACTTTTTAAGTGCACAGACTGAATTATACCAGAATGTAATATTATGGATATTGATTCCACTTTGTCATCACTGCTTACTGACCATCACCCAATTCTCTCATCTCCAGGTATGATTGCATTGAAGCTTACTGCTACACCCAGCTTTTCCAGTCTGATATTGTCCACCCCCTCTCATCTCTCCTTCTAAATCTTGGTATGATTGCATTGAACTATTAATGTCTCTTATCCTGCTGGATTTATTGAGTATTTGTTTACATTGACTATTTCACCCCTGTATCTGGTGCTATCTTGATTAGGCCATATGTAGCCCCCTCCCCTCTTGGTCACACCTGATTGATCACTGAGTGGTATAAATCTAAGGTCTTAGGTCTTTTCAGACCTTGGTCTTTCCACATGCAACATCTCTCAAGTGCAACTTTTTAAGTGCACAGACTGAATTATACCAGAATGTAATATTATGGATATTGATTCCACTTTGTCATCACTGCTTACTGACCATCACCCAATTCTCTCATCTCCAGGTATGATTGCATTGAAGCTTACTGCTACACCCAGCTTTTCCAGTCTGATATTGTCCACCCCCTCTCATCTCTCCTTCTAAATCTTGGTATGATTGCATTGAACTATTAATGTCTCTTATCCTGCTGGATTTATTGAGTATTTGTTTACATTGACTATTTCACCCCTGTATCTGGTGCTATCTTGATTAGGCCATATGTAGCCCCCTCCCCTCTTGGTCACACCTGATTGATCACTGAGTGGTATAAATCTAAGGTCTTAGGTCTTTTCAGACCTTGGTCTTTCCACATGCAACATCTCTCAAGTGCAACTTTTTAAGTGCACAGACTGAATTATACCAGAATGTAATATTATGGATATTGATTCCACTTTGTCATCACTGCTTACTGACCATCACCCAATTCTCTCATCTCCAGGTATGATTGCATTGAAGCTTACTGCTACACCCAGCTTTTCCAGTCTGATATTGTCCACCCCCTCTCATCTCTCCTTCTAAATCTTGGTATGATTGCATTGAACTATTAATGTCTCTTATCCTGCTGGATTTATTGAGTATTTGTTTACATTGACTATTTCACCCCTGTATCTGGTGCTATCTTGATTAGGCCATATGTAGCCCCCTCCCCTCTTGGTCACACCTGATTGATCACTGAGTGGTATAAATCTAAGGTCTTAGGTCTTTTCAGACCTTGGTCTTTCCACATGCAACATCTCTCAAGTGCAACTTTTTAAGTGCACAGACTGAATTATACCAGAATGTAATATTATGGATATTGATTCCACTTTGTCATCACTGCTTACTGACCATCACCCAATTCTCTCATCTCCAGGTATGATTGCATTGAAGCTTACTGCTACACCCAGCTTTTCCAGTCTGATATTGTCCACCCCCTCTCATCTCTCCTTCTAAATCTTGGTATGATTGCATTGAACTATTAATGTCTCTTATCCTGCTGGATTTATTGAGTATTTGTTTACATTGACTATTTCACCCCTGTATCTGGTGCTATCTTGATTAGGCCATATGTAGCCCCCTCCCCTCTTGGTCACACCTGATTGATCACTGAGTGGTATAAATCTAAGGTCTTAGGTCTTTTCAGACCTTGGTCTTTCCACATGCAACATCTCTCAAGTGCAACTTTTTAAGTGCACAGACTGAATTATACCAGAATGTAATATTATGGATATTGATTCCACTTTGTCATCACTGCTTACTGACCATCACCCAATTCTCTCATCTCCAGGTATGATTGCATTGAAGCTTACTGCTACACCCAGCTTTTCCAGTCTGATATTGTCCACCCCCTCTCATCTCTCCTTCTAAATCTTGGTATGATTGCATTGAACTATTAATGTCTCTTATCCTGCTGGATTTATTGAGTATTTGTTTACATTGACTATTTCACCCCTGTATCTGGTGCTATCTTGATTAGGCCATATGTAGCCCCCTCCCCTCTTGGTCACACCTGATTGATCACTGAGTGGTATAAATCTAAGGTCTTAGGTCTTTTCAGACCTTGGTCTTTCCACATGCAACATCTCTCAAGTGCAACTTTTTAAGTGCACAGACTGAATTATACCAGAATGTAATATTATGGATATTGATTCCACTTTGTCATCACTGCTTACTGACCATCACCCAATTCTCTCATCTCCAGGTATGATTGCATTGAAGCTTACTGCTACACCCAGCTTTTCCAGTCTGATATTGTCCACCCCCTCTCATCTCTCCTTCTAAATCTTGGTATGATTGCATTGAACTATTAATGTCTCTTATCCTGCTGGATTTATTGAGTATTTGTTTACATTGACTATTTCACCCCTGTATCTGGTGCTATCTTGATTAGGCCATATGTAGCCCCCTCCCCTCTTGGTCACACCTGATTGATCACTGAGTGGTATAAATCTAAGGTCTTAGGTCTTTTCAGACCTTGGTCTTTCCACATGCAACATCTCTCAAGTGCAACTTTTTAAGTGCACAGACTGAATTATACCAGAATGTAATATTATGGATATTGATTCCACTTTGTCATCACTGCTTACTGACCATCACCCAATTCTCTCATCTCCAGGTATTGCATTGAAGCTTACTGCTACACCCAGCTTTTCCAGTCTGATATTGTCCACCCCCTCTCATCTCTCCTTCTAAATCTTGGTATGATTGCATTGAACTATTAATGTCTCTTATCCTGCTGGATTTATTGAGTATTTGTTTACATTGACTATTTCACCCCTGTATCTGGTGCTATCTTGATTAGGCCATATGTAGCCCCCTCCCCTCTTGGTCACACCTGATTGATCACTGAGTGGTATAAATCTAAGGTCTTAGGTCTTTTCAGACCTTGGTCTTTCCACATGCAACATCTCTCAAGTGCAACTTTTTAAGTGCACAGACTGAATTATACCAGAATGTAATATTATGGATATTGATTCCACTTTGTCATCACTGCTTACTGACCATCACCCAATTCTCTCATCTCCAGGTATGATTGCATTGAAGCTTACTGCTACACCCAGCTTTTCCAGTCTGATATTGTCCACCCCCTCTCATCTCTCCTTCTAAATCTTGGTATGATTGCATTGAACTATTAATGTCTCTTATCCTGCTGGATTTATTGAGTATTTGTTTACATTGACTATTTCACCCCTGTATCTGGTGCTATCTTGATTAGGCCATATGTAGCCCCCTCCCCTCTTGGTCACACCTGATTGATCACTGAGTGGTATAAATCTAAGGTCTTAGGTCTTTTCAGACCTTGGTCTTTCCACATGCAACATCTCTCAAGTGCAACTTTTTAAGTGCACAGACTGAATTATACCAGAATGTAATATTATGGATATTGATTCCACTTTGTCATCACTGCTTACTGACCATCACCCAATTCTCTCATCTCCAGGTATGATTGCATTGAAGCTTACTGCTACACCCAGCTTTTCCAGTCTGATATTGTCCACCCCCTCTCATCTCTCCTTCTAAATCTTGGTATGATTGCATTGAACTATTAATGTCTCTTATCCTGCTGGATTTATTGAGTATTTGTTTACATTGACTATTTCACCCCTGTATCTGGTGCTATCTTGATTAGGCCATATGTAGCCCCCTCCCCTCTTGGTCACACCTGATTGATCACTGAGTGGTATAAATCTAAGGTCTTAGGTCTTTTCAGACCTTGGTCTTTCCACATGCAACATCTCTCAAGTGCAACTTTTTAAGTGCACAGACTGAATTATACCAGAATGTAATATTATGGATATTGATTCCACTTTGTCATCACTGCTTACTGACCATCACCCAATTCTCTCATCTCCAGGTATGATTGCATTGAAGCTTACTGCTACACCCAGCTTTTCCAGTCTGATATTGTCCACCCCCTCTCATCTCTCCTTCTAAATCTTGGTATGATTGCATTGAACTATTAATGTCTCTTATCCTGCTGGATTTATTGAGTATTTGTTTACATTGACTATTTCACCCCTGTATCTGGTGCTATCTTGATTAGGCCATATGTAGCCCCCTCCCCTCTTGGTCACACCTGATTGATCACTGAGTGGTATAAATCTAAGGTCTTAGGTCTTTTCAGACCTTGGTCTTTCCACATGCAACATCTCTCAAGTGCAACTTTTTAAGTGCACAGACTGAATTATACCAGAATGTAATATTATGGATATTGATTCCACTTTGTCATCACTGCTTACTGACCATCACCCAATTCTCTCATCTCCAGGTATGATTGCATTGAAGCTTACTGCTACACCCAGCTTTTCCAGTCTGATATTGTCCACCCCCTCTCATCTCTCCTTCTAAATCTTGGTATGATTGCATTGAACTATTAATGTCTCTTATCCTGCTGGATTTATTGAGTATTTGTTTACATTGACTATTTCACCCCTGTATCTGGTGCTATCTTGATTAGGCCATATGTAGCCCCCTCCCCTCTTGGTCACACCTGATTGATCACTGAGTGGTATAAATCTAAGGTCTTAGGTCTTTTCAGACCTTGGTCTTTCCACATGCAACATCTCTCAAGTGCAACTTTTTAAGTGCACAGACTGAATTATACCAGAATGTAATATTATGGATATTGATTCCACTTTGTCATCACTGCTTACTGACCATCACCCAATTCTCTCATCTCCAGGTATGATTGCATTGAAGCTTACTGCTACACCCAGCTTTTCCAGTCTGATATTGTCCACCCCCTCTCATCTCTCCTTCTAAATCTTGGTATGATTGCATTGAACTATTAATGTCTCTTATCCTGCTGGATTTATTGAGTATTTGTTTACATTGACTATTTCACCCCTGTATCTGGTGCTATCTTGATTAGGCCATATGTAGCCCCCTCCCCTCTTGGTCACACCTGATTGATCACTGAGTGGTATAAATCTAAGGTCTTAGGTCTTTTCAGACCTTGGTCTTTCCACATGCAACATCTCTCAAGTGCAACTTTTTAAGTGCACAGACTGAATTATACCAGAATGTAATATTATGGATATTGATTCCACTTTGTCATCACTGCTTACTGACCATCACCCAATTCTCTCATCTCCAGGTATGATTGCATTGAAGCTTACTGCTACACCCAGCTTTTCCAGTCTGATATTGTCCACCCCCTCTCATCTCTCCTTCTAAATCTTGGTATGATTGCATTGAACTATTAATGTCTCTTATCCTGCTGGATTTATTGAGTATTTGTTTACATTGACTATTTCACCCCTGTATCTGGTGCTATCTTGATTAGGCCATATGTAGCCCCCTCCCCTCTTGGTCACACCTGATTGATCACTGAGTGGTATAAATCTAAGGTCTTAGGTCTTTTCAGACCTTGGTCTTTCCACATGCAACATCTCTCAAGTGCAACTTTTTAAGTGCACAGACTGAATTATACCAGAATGTAATATTATGGATATTGATTCCACTTTGTCATCACTGCTTACTGACCATCACCCAATTCTCTCATCTCCAGGTATGATTGCATTGAAGCTTACTGCTACACCCAGCTTTTCCAGTCTGATATTGTCCACCCCCTCTCATCTCTCCTTCTAAATCTTGGTATGATTGCATTGAACTATTAATGTCTCTTATCCTGCTGGATTTATTGAGTATTTGTTTACATTGACTATTTCACCCCTGTATCTGGTGCTATCTTGATTAGGCCATATGTAGCCCCCTCCCCTCTTGGTCACACCTGATTGATCACTGAGTGGTATAAATCTAAGGTCTTAGGTCTTTTCAGACCTTGGTCTTTCCACATGCAACATCTCTCAAGTGCAACTTTTTAAGTGCACAGACTGAATTATACCAGAATGTAATATTATGGATATTGATTCCACTTTGTCATCACTGCTTACTGACCATCACCCAATTCTCTCATCTCCAGGTATGATTGCATTGAAGCTTACTGCTACACCCAGCTTTTCCAGTCTGATATTGTCCACCCCCTCTCATCTCTCCTTCTAAATCTTGGTATGATTGCATTGAACTATTAATGTCTCTTATCCTGCTGGATTTATTGAGTATTTGTTTACATTGACTATTTCACCCCTGTATCTGGTGCTATCTTGATTAGGCCATATGTAGCCCCCTCCCCTCTTGGTCACACCTGATTGATCACTGAGTGGTATAAATCTAAGGTCTTAGGTCTTTTCAGACCTTGGTCTTTCCACATGCAACATCTCTCAAGTGCAACTTTTTAAGTGCACAGACTGAATTATACCAGAATGTAATATTATGGATATTGATTCCACTTTGTCATCACTGCTTACTGACCATCACCCAATTCTCTCATCTCCAGGTATGATTGCATTGAAGCTTACTGCTACACCCAGCTTTTCCAGTCTGATATTGTCCACCCCCTCTCATCTCTCCTTCTAAATCTTGGTATGATTGCATTGAACTATTAATGTCTCTTATCCTGCTGGATTTATTGAGTATTTGTTTACATTGACTATTTCACCCCTGTATCTGGTGCTATCTTGATTAGGCCATATGTAGCCCCCTCCCCTCTTGGTCACACCTGATTGATCACTGAGTGGTATAAATCTAAGGTCTTAGGTCTTTTCAGACCTTGGTCTTTCCACATGCAACATCTCTCAAGTGCAACTTTTTAAGTGCACAGACTGAATTATACCAGAATGTAATATTATGGATATTGATTCCACTTTGTCATCACTGCTTACTGACCATCACCCAATTCTCTCATCTCCAGGTATGATTGCATTGAAGCTTACTGCTACACCCAGCTTTTCCAGTCTGATATTGTCCACCCCCTCTCATCTCTCCTTCTAAATCTTGGTATGATTGCATTGAACTATTAATGTCTCTTATCCTGCTGGATTTATTGAGTATTTGTTTACATTGACTATTTCACCCCTGTATCTGGTGCTATCTTGATTAGGCCATATGTAGCCCCCTCCCCTCTTGGTCACACCTGATTGATCACTGAGTGGTATAAATCTAAGGTCTTAGGTCTTTTCAGACCTTGGTCTTTCCACATGCAACATCTCTCAAGTGCAACTTTTTAAGTGCACAGACTGAATTATACCAGAATGTAATATTATGGATATTGATTCCACTTTGTCATCACTGCTTACTGACCATCACCCAATTCTCTCATCTCCAGGTATGATTGCATTGAAGCTTACTGCTACACCCAGCTTTTCCAGTCTGATATTGTCCACTTGAAGCTTACTGCTACACCCAGCTTTTCCAGTCTGATATTGTCCACCCCCTCTCATCTCTCCTTCTAAATCTTGGTATGATTGCATTGAACTATTAATGTCTCTTATCCTGCTGGATTTATTGAGTATTTGTTTACATTGACTATTTCACCCCTGTATCTGGTGCTATCTTGATTAGGCCATATGTAGCCCCCTCCCCTCTTGGTCACACCTGATTGATCACTGAGTGGTATAAATCTAAGGTCTTAGGTCTTTTCAGACCTTGGTCTTTCCACATGCAACATCTCTCAAGTGCAACTTTTTAAGTGCACAGACTGAATTATACCAGAATGTAATATTATGGATATTGATTCCACTTTGTCATCACTGCTTACTGACCATCACCCAATTCTCTCATCTCCAGGTATGATTGCA
Source organism: Bufo gargarizans (assembly GCF_014858855.1). Lineage (NCBI taxonomy): Eukaryota > Metazoa > Chordata > Amphibia > Anura > Bufonidae > Bufo > Bufo gargarizans. The sequence continues at coordinate 223,152,824 of NC_058081.1, read as the reverse complement.
TTGAAGCTTACTGCTACACCCAGCTTTTCCAGTCTGATATTGTCCACCCCCTCCCCTCTCATCTCTCCTTCTAAATCTTGGTATGATTGCATTGAACTATTAATGTCTCTTATCCTGCTGGATTTATTGAGTATTTGTTTACATTGACTATTTCACCCCTGTATCTGGTGCTATCTTGATTAGGCCATATGTAGCCCCCTCCCCTCTTGGTCACACCTGATTGATCACTGAGTGGTATAAATCTAAGGTCTTAGGTCTTTTCAGACCTTGGTCTTTCCACATGCAACATCTCTCAAGTGCAACTTTTTAAGTGCACAGACTGAATTATACCAGAATGTAATATTATGGATATTGATTCCACTTTGTCATCACTGCTTACTGACCATCACCCAATTCTCTCATCTCCAGGTATGATTGCATTGAAGCTTACTGCTACACCCAGCTTTTCCAGTCTGATATTGTCCACCCCCTCTCATCTTGCATTGAAGCTTACTGCTACACCCAGCTTTTCCAGTCTGATATTGTCCACCCCCTCTCATCTCTCCTTCTAAATCTTGGTATGATTGCATTGAACTATTAATGTCTCTTATCCTGCTGGATTTATTGAGTATTTGTTTACATTGACTATTTCACCCCTGTATCTGGTGCTATCTTGATTAGGCCATATGTAGCCCCCTCCCCTCTTGGTCACACCTGATTGATCACTGAGTGGTATAAATCTAAGGTCTTAGGTCTTTTCAGACCTTGGTCTTTCCACATGCAACATCTCTCAAGTGCAACTTTTTAAGTGCACAGACTGAATTATACCAGAATGTAATATTATGGATATTGATTCCACTTTGTCATCACTGCTTACTGACCATCACCCAATTCTCTCATCTCCAGGTATGATTGCATTGAAGCTTACTGCTACACCCAGCAGTGATATTGTCCACCCCCTCTCATCTCTCCTTCTAAATCTTGGTATGATTGCATTGAACTATTAATGTCTCTTATCCTGCTGGATTTATTGAGTATTTGTTTACATTGACTATTTCACCCCTGTATCTGGTGCTATCTTGATTAGGCCATATGTAGCCCCCTCCCCTCTTGGTCACACCTGATTGATCACTGAGTGGTATAAATCTAAGGTCTTAGGTCTTTTCAGACCTTGGTCTTTCCACATGCAACATCTCTCAAGTGCAACTTTTTAAGTGCACAGACTGAATTATACCAGAATGTAATATTATGGATATTGATTCCACTTTGTCATCACTGCTTACTGACCATCACCCAATTCTCTCATCTCCAGGTATGATTGCATTGAAGCTTACTGCTACACCCAGCTTTTCCAGTCTGATATTGTCCACCCCCTCTCATCCCTCTCCTTCTAAATCTTGGTATGATTGCATTGAACTATTAATGTCTCTTATCCTGCTGGATTTATTGAGTATTTGTTTACATTGACTATTTCACCCCTGTATCTGGTGCTATCTTGATTAGGCCATATGTAGCCCCCTCCCCTCTTGGTCACACCTGATTGATCACTGAGTGGTATAAATCTAAGGTCTTAGGTCTTTTCAGACCTTGGTCTTTCCACATGCAACATCTCTCAAGTGCAACTTTTTAAGTGCACAGACTGAATTATACCAGAATGTAATATTATGGATATTGATTCCACTTTGTCATCACTGCTTACTGACCATCACCCAATTCTCTCATCTCCAGGTATGATTGCATTGAAGCTTACTGCTACACCCAGCTTTTCCAGTCTGATATTGTCCACCCCCTCTCATCTCTCCTTCTAAATCTTGGTATGATTGCATTGAACTATTAATGTCTCTTATCCTGCTGGATTTATTGAGTATTTGTTTACATTGACTATTTCACCCCTGTATCTGGTGCTATCTTGATTAGGCCATATGTAGCCCCCTCCCCTCTTGGTCACACCTGATTGATCACTGAGTGGTATAAATCTAAGGTCTTAGGTCTTTTCAGACCTTGGTCTTTCCACATGCAACATCTCTCAAGTGCAACTTTTTAAGTGCACAGACTGAATTATACCAGAATGTAATATTATGGATATTGATTCCACTTTGTCATCACTGCTTACTGACCATCACCCAATTCTCTCATCTCCAGGTATGATTGCATTGAAGCTTACTGCTACACCCAGCTTTTCCAGTCTGATATTGTCCACCCCCTCTCATCTCTCCTTCTAAATCTTGGTATGATTGCATTGAACTATTAATGTCTCTTATCCTGCTGGATTTATTGAGTATTTGTTTACATTGACTATTTCACCCCTGTATCTGGTGCTATCTTGATTAGGCCATATGTAGCCCCCTCCCCTCTTGGTCACACCTGATTGATCACTGAGTGGTATAAATCTAAGGTCTTAGGTCTTTTCAGACCTTGGTCTTTCCACATGCAACATCTCTCAAGTGCAACTTTTTAAGTGCACAGACTGAATTATACCAGAATGTAATATTATGGATATTGATTCCACTTTGTCATCACTGCTTACTGACCATCACCCAATTCTCTCATCTCCAGGTATGATTGCATTGAAGCTTACTGCTACACCCAGCTTTTCCAGTCTGATATTGTCCACCCCCTCTCATCTCTCCTTCTAAATCTTGGTATGATTGCATTGAACTATTAATGTCTCTTATCCTGCTGGATTTATTGAGTATTTGTTTACATTGACTATTTCACCCCTGTATCTGGTGCTATCTTGATTAGGCCATATGTAGCCCCCTCCCCTCTTGGTCACACCTGATTGATCACTGAGTGGTATAAATCTAAGGTCTTAGGTCTTTTCAGACCTTGGTCTTTCCACATGCAACATCTCTCAAGTGCAACTTTTTAAGTGCACAGACTGAATTATACCAGAATGTAATATTATGGATATTGATTCCACTTTGTCATCACTGCTTACTGACCATCACCCAATTCTCTCATCTCCAGGTATGATTGCATTGAAGCTTACTGCTACACCCAGCTTTTCCAGTCTGATATTGTCCACCCCCTCTCATCTCTCCTTCTAAATCTTGGTATGATTGCATTGAACTATTAATGTCTCTTATCCTGCTGGATTTATTGAGTATTTGTTTACATTGACTATTTCACCCCTGTATCTGGTGCTATCTTGATTAGGCCATATGTAGCCCCCTCCCCTCTTGGTCACACCTGATTGATCACTGAGTGGTATAAATCTAAGGTCTTAGGTCTTTTCAGACCTTGGTCTTTCCACATGCAACATCTCTCAAGTGCAACTTTTTAAGTGCACAGACTGAATTATACCAGAATGTAATATTATGGATATTGATTCCACTTTGTCATCACTGCTTACTGACCATCACCCAATTCTCTCATCTCCAGGTATGATTGCATTGAAGCTTACTGCTACACCCAGCTTTTCCAGTCTGATATTGTCCACCCCCTCTCATCTCTCCTTCTAAATCTTGGTATGATTGCATTGAACTATTAATGTCTCTTATCCTGCTGGATTTATTGAGTATTTGTTTACATTGACTATTTCACCCCTGTATCTGGTGCTATCTTGATTAGGCCATATGTAGCCCCCTCCCCTCTTGGTCACACCTGATTGATCACTGAGTGGTATAAATCTAAGGTCTTAGGTCTTTTCAGACCTTGGTCTTTCCACATGCAACATCTCTCAAGTGCAACTTTTTAAGTGCACAGACTGAATTATACCAGAATGTAATATTATGGATATTGATTCCACTTTGTCATCACTGCTTACTGACCATCACCCAATTCTCTCATCTCCAGGTATGATTGCATTGAAGCTTACTGCTACACCCAGCTTTTCCAGTCTGATATTGTCCACCCCCTCTCATCTCTCCTTCTAAATCTTGGTATGATTGCATTGAACTATTAATGTCTCTTATCCTGCTGGATTTATTGAGTATTTGTTTACATTGACTATTTCACCCCTGTATCTGGTGCTATCTTGATTAGGCCATATGTAGCCCCCTCCCCTCTTGGTCACACCTGATTGATCACTGAGTGGTATAAATCTAAGGTCTTAGGTCTTTCAGACCTTGGTCTTTCCACATGCAACATCTCTCAAGTGCAACTTTTTAAGTGCACAGACTGAATTATACCAGAATGTAATATTATGGATATTGATTCCACTTTGTCATCACTGCTTACTGACCATCACCCAATTCTCTCATCTCCAGGTATGATTGCATTGAAGCTTACTGCTACACCCAGCTTTTCCAGTCTGATATTGTCCACCCCCTCTCATCTCTCCTTCTAAATCTTGGTATGATTGCATTGAACTATTAATGTCTCTTATCCTGCTGGATTTATTGAGTATTTGTTTACATTGACTATTTCACCCCTGTATCTGGTGCTATCTTGATTAGGCCATATGTAGCCCCCTCCCCTCTTGGTCACACCTGATTGATCACTGAGTGGTATAAATCTAAGGTCTTAGGTCTTTCAGACCTTGGTCTTTCCACATGCAACATCTCTCAAGTGCAACTTTTTAAGTGCACAGACTGAATTATACCAGAATGTAATATTATGGATATTGATTCCACTTTGTCATCACTGCTTACTGACCATCACCCAATTCTCTCATCTCCAGGTATGATTGCATTGAAGCTTACTGCTACACCCAGCTTTTCCAGTCTGATATTGTCCACCCCCTCTCATCTCTCCTTCTAAATCTTGGTATGATTGCATTGAACTATTAATGTCTCTTATCCTGCTGGATTTATTGAGTATTTGTTTACATTGACTATTTCACCCCTGTATCTGGTGCTATCTTGATTAGGCCATATGTAGCCCCCTCCCCTCTTGGTCACACCTGATTGATCACTGAGTGGTATAAATCTAAGGTCTTAGGTCTTTTCAGACCTTGGTCTTTCCACATGCAACATCTCTCAAGTGCAACTTTTTAAGTGCACAGACTGAATTATACCAGAATGTAATATTATGGATATTGATTCCACTTTGTCATCACTGCTTACTGACCATCACCCAATTCTCTCATCTCCAGGTATGATTGCATTGAAGCTTACTGCTACACCCAGCTTTTCCAGTCTGATATTGTCCACCCCCTCTCATCTCTCCTTCTAAATCTTGGTATGATTGCATTGAACTATTAATGTCTCTTATCCTGCTGGATTTATTGAGTATTTGTTTACATTGACTATTTCACCCCTGTATCTGGTGCTATCTTGATTAGGCCATATGTAGCCCCCTCCCCTCTTGGTCACACCTGATTGATCACTGAGTGGTATAAATCTAAGGTCTTAGGTCTTTCAGACCTTGGTCTTTCCACATGCAACATCTCTCAAGTGCAACTTTTTAAGTGCACAGACTGAATTATACCAGAATGTAATATTATGGATATTGATTCCACTTTGTCATCACTGCTTACTGACCATCACCCAATTCTCTCATCTCCAGGTATGATTGCATTGAAGCTTACTGCTACACCCAGCTTTTCCAGTCTGATATTGTCCACCCCCTCTCATCTCTCCTTCTAAATCTTGGTATGATTGCATTGAACTATTAATGTCTCTTATCCTGCTGGATTTATTGAGTATTTGTTTACATTGACTATTTCACCCCTGTATCTGGTGCTATCTTGATTAGGCCATATGTAGCCCCCTCCCCTCTTGGTCACACCTGATTGATCACTGAGTGGTATAAATCTAAGGTCTTAGGTCTTTTCAGACCTTGGTCTTTCCACATGCAACATCTCTCAAGTGCAACTTTTTAAGTGCACAGACTGAATTATACCAGAATGTAATATTATGGATATTGATTCCACTTTGTCATCACTGCTTACTGACCATCACCCAATTCTCTCATCTCCAGGTATGATTGCATTGAAGCTTACTGCTACACCCAGCTTTTCCAGTCTGATATTGTCCACCCCCTCTCATCTCTCCTTCTAAATCTTGGTATGATTGCATTGAACTATTAATGTCTCTTATCCTGCTGGATTTATTGAGTATTTGTTTACATTGACTATTTCACCCCTGTATCTGGTGCTATCTTGATTAGGCCATATGTAGCCCCCTCCCCTCTTGGTCACACCTGATTGATCACTGAGTGGTATAAATCTAAGGTCTTAGGTCTTTCAGACCTTGGTCTTTCCACATGCAACATCTCTCAAGTGCAACTTTTTAAGTGCACAGACTGAATTATACCAGAATGTAATATTATGGATATTGATTCCACTTTGTCATCACTGCTTACTGACCATCACCCAATTCTCTCATCTCCAGGTATGATTGCATTGAAGCTTACTGCTACACCCAGCTTTTCCATTGCATTGAAGCTTACTGCTACACCCAGCTTTTCCAGTCTGATATTGTCCACCCCCTCTCATCTCTCCTTCTAAATCTTGGTATGATTGCATTGAACTATTAATGTCTCTTATCCTGCTGGATTTATTGAGTATTTGTTTACATTGACTATTTCACCCCTGTATCTGGTGCTATCTTGATTAGGCCATATGTAGCCCCCTCCCCTCTTGGTCACACCTGATTGATCACTGAGTGGTATAAATCTAAGGTCTTAGGTCTTTTCAGACCTTGGTCTTTCCACATGCAACATCTCTCAAGTGCAACTTTTAAGTGCACAGACTGAATTATACCAGAATGTAATATTATGGATATTGATTCCACTTTGTCATCACTGCTTACTGACCATCACCCAATTCTCTCATCTCCAGGTATGATTGCATTGAAGCTTACTGCTACACCCAGCTTTTCCAGTCTGATATTGTCCACCCCCTCTCATCTCTCCTTCTAAATCTTGGTATGATTGCATTGAACTATTAATGTCTCTTATCCTGCTGGATTTATTGAGTATTTGTTTACATTGACTATTTCACCCCTGTATCTGGTGCTATCTTGATTTGGCCATATGTAGCCCCCTCCCCTCTTGGTCACACCTGATTGATCACTGAGTGGTATAAATCTAAGGTCTTAGGTCTTCCAGACCTTGGTCTTTCCACATGCAACATCTCTCAAGTGCAACTTTTTAAGTGCACAGACTGAATTATACCAGAATGTAATATTATGGATATTGATTCCTCTTTGTCATCACTGCTTACTGACCATCACCCAATTCTCTCATCTCCAGGTATGATTGCATTGAAGCTTACTGCTACACCCAGCTTTTCCAGTCTGATATTGTCCACCCCCTCTCATCTCTCCTTCTAAATCTTGGTATGATTGCATTGAAGCTTACTGCTACACCCAGCTTTTCCAGTCTGATATTGTCCACCCCCTCTCATCTCTCCTTCTAAATCTTGGTATGATTGCATTGAACTATTAATGTCTCTTATCCTGCTGGATTTATTGAGTATTTGTTTACATTGACTATTTCACCCCTGTATCTGGTGCTATCTTGATTAGGCCATATGTAGCCCCCTCCCCTCTTGGTCACACCTGATTGATCACTGAGTGGTATAAATCTAAGGTCTTAGGTCTTTCAGACCTTGGTCTTTCCACATGCAACATCTCTCAAGTGCAACTTTTTAAGTGCACAGACTGAATTATACCAGAATGTAATATTATGGATATTGATTCCACTTTGTCATCACTGCTTACTGACCATCACCCAATTCTCTCATCTCCAGGTATGATTGCATTGAAGCTTACTGCTACACCCAGCTTTTCCAGTCTGATATTGTCCACCCCCTCTCATCTCTCCTTCTAAATCTTGGTATGAGTGCATTGAACTATTAATGTCTCTTATCCTGCTGGATTTATTGAGTATTTGTTTACATTGACTATTTCACCCCTGTATCTGGTGCTATCTTGATTTGGCCATATGTAGCCCCCTCCCCTCTTGGTCACACCTGATTGATCACTGAGTGGTATAAATCTAAGGTCTTAGGTCTTCCAGACCTTGGTCTTTCCACATGCAACATCTCTCAAGTGCAACTTTTTAAGTGCACAGACTGAATTATACCAGAATGTAATATTATGGATATTGATTCCTCTTTGTCATCACTGCTTACTGACCATCACCCAATTCTCTCATCTCCAGGTATGATTGCATTGAAGCTTACTGCTACACCCAGCTTTTCCAGTCTGATATTGTCCACCCCCTCTCATCTCTCCTTCTAAATCTTGGTATGATTGCATTGAAGCTTACTGCTACACCCAGCTTTTCCAGTCTGATATTGTCCACCCCCTCTCATCTCTCCTTCTAAATCTTGGTATGATTGCATTGAACTATTAATGTCTCTTATCCTGCTGGATTTATTGAGTATTTGTTTACATTGACTATTTCACCCCTGTATCTGGTGCTATCTTGATTTGGCCATATGTAGCCCCCTCCCCTCTTGGTCACACCTGATTGATCACTGAGTGGTATAAATCTAAGGTCTTAGGTCTTTCCAGACCTTGGTCTTTCCACATGCAACATCTCTCAAGTGCAACTTTTTAAGTGCACAGACTGAATTATACCAGAATGTAATATTATGGATATTGATTCCACTTTGTCATCACTGCTTACTGACCATCACCCAATTCTCTCATCTCCAGGTATGATTGCATTGAAGCTTACTGCTACACCCAGCTTTTCCAGTCTGATATTGTCCACCCCCTCTCATCTCTCCTTCTAAATCTTGGTATGATTGCATTGAACTATTAATGTCTCTTATCCTGCTGGATTTATTGAGTATTTGTTTACATTGACTATTTCACCCCTGTATCTGGTGCTATCTTGATTAGGCCATATGTAGCCCCCTCCCCTCTTGGTCACACCTGATTGATCACTGAGTGGTATAAATCTAAGGTCTTAGGTCTTTCAGACCTTGGTCTTTCCACATGCAACATCTCTCAAGTGCAACTTTTTAAGTGCACAGACTGAATTATACCAGAATGTAATATTATGGATATTGATTCCACTTTGTCATCACTGCTTACTGACCATCACCCAATTCTCTCATCTCCAGGTATGATTGCATTGAAGCTTACTGCTACACCCAGCTTTTCCAGTCTGATATTGTCCACCCCCTCTCATCTCTCCTTCTAAATCTTGGTATGATTGCATTGAACTATTAATGTCTCTTATCCTGCTGGATTTATTGAGTATTTGTTTACATTGACTATTTCACCCCTGTATCTGGTGCTATCTTGATTAGGCCATATGTAGCCCCCTCCCCTCTTGGTCACACCTGATTGATCACTGAGTGGTATAAATCTAAGGTCTTAGGTCTTTCAGACCTTGGTCTTTCCACATGCAACATCTCTCAAGTGCAACTTTTTAAGTGCACAGACTGAATTATACCAGAATGTAATATTATGGATATTGATTCCACTTTGTCATCACTGCTTACTGACCATCACCCAATTCTCTCATCTCCAGGTATGATTGCATTGAAGCTTACTGCTACACCCAGCTTTTCCAGTCTGATATTGTCCACCCCCTCTCATCTCTCCTTCTAAATCTTGGTATGATTGCATTGAACTATTAATGTCTCTTATCCTGCTGGATTTATTGAGTATTTGTTTACATTGACTATTTCACCCCTGTATCTGGTGCTATCTTGATTAGGCCATATGTAGCCCCCTCCCCTCTTGGTCACACCTGATTGATCACTGAGTGGTATAAATCTAAGGTCTTAGGTCTTTCCAGACCTTGGTCTTTCCACATGCAACATCTCTCAAGTGCAACTTTTTAAGTGCACAGACTGAATTATACCAGAATGTAATATTATGGATATTGATTCCACTTTGTCATCACTGCTTACTGACCATCACCCAATTCTCTCATCTCCAGGTATGATTGCATTGAAGCTTACTGCTACACCCAGCTTTTCCAGTCTGATATTGTCCACCCCCTCTCATCTCTCCTTCTAAATCTTGGTATGATTGCATTGAACTATTAATGTCTCTTATCCTGCTGGATTTATTGAGTATTTGTTTACATTGACTATTTCACCCCTGTATCTGGTGCTATCTTGATTAGGCCATATGTAGCCCCCTCCCCTCTTGGTCACACCTGATTGATCACTGAGTGGTATAAATCTAAGGTCTTAGGTCTTTCAGACCTTGGTCTTTCCACATGCAACATCTCTCAAGTGCAACTTTTTAAGTGCACAGACTGAATTATACCAGAATGTAATATTATGGATATTGATTCCTCTTTGTCATCACTGCTTACTGACCATCACCCAATTCTCTCATCTCCAGGTATGATTGCATTGAAGCTTACTGCTACACCCAGCTTTTCCAGTCTGATATTGTCCACCCCCTCTCATCTCTCCTTCTAAATCTTGGTATGATTGCATTGAAGCTTACTGCTACACCCAGCTTTTCCAGTCTGATATTGTCCACCCCCTCTCATCTCTCCTTCTAAATCTTGGTATGATTGCATTGAACTATTAATGTCTCTTATCCTGCTGGATTTATTGAGTATTTGTTTACATTGACTATTTCACCCCTGTATCTGGTGCTATCTTGATTTGGCCATATGTAGCCCCCTCCCCTCTTGGTCACACCTGATTGATCACTGAGTGGTATAAATCTAAGGTCTTAGGTCTTCCAGACCTTGGTCTTTCCACATGCAACATCTCTCAAGTGCAACTTTTTAAGTGCACAGACTGAATTATACCAGAATGTAATATTATGGATATTGATTCCACTTTGTCATCACTGCTTACTGACCATCACCCAATTCTCTCATCTCCAGGTATGATTGCATTGAAGCTTACTGCTACACCCAGCTTTTCCAGTCTGATATTGTCCACCCCCTCTCATCTCTCCTTCTAAATCTTGGTATGATTGCATTGAACTATTAATGTCTCTTATCCTGCTGGATTTATTGAGTATTTGTTTACATTGACTATTTCACCCCTGTATCTGGTGCTATCTTGATTAGGCCATATGTAGCCCCCTCCCCTCTTGGTCACACCTGATTGATCACTGAGTGGTATAAATCTAAGGTCTTAGGTCTTTTCAGACCTTGGTCTTTCCACATGCAACATCTCTCAAGTGCAACTTTTTAAGTGCACAGACTGAATTATACCAGAATGTAATATTATGGATATTGATTCCACTTTGTCATCACTGCTTACTGACCATCACCCAATTCTCTCATCTCCAGGTATGATTGCATTGAAGCTTACTGCTACACCCAGCTTTTCCAGTCTGATATTGTCCACCCCCTCTCATCTCTCCTTCTAAATCTTGGTATGATTGCATTGAACTATTAATGTCTCTTATCCTGCTGGATTTATTGAGTATTTGTTTACATTGACTATTTCACCCCTGTATCTGGTGCTATCTTGATTAGGCCATATGTAGCCCCCTCCCCTCTTGGTCACACCTGATTGATCACTGAGTGGTATAAATCTAAGGTCTTAGGTCTTTTCAGACCTTGGTCTTTCCACATGCAACATCTCTCAAGTGCAACTTTTTAAGTGCACAGACTGAATTATACCAGAATGTAATATTATGGATATTGATTCCACTTTGTCATCACTGCTTACTGACCATCACCCAATTCTCTCATCTCCAGGTATGATTGCATTGAAGCTTACTGCTACACCCAGCTTTTCCAGTCTGATATTGTCCACCCCCTCTCATCTCTCCTTCTAAATCTTGGTATGATTGCATTGAACTATTAATGTCTCTTATCCTGCTGGATTTATTGAGTATTTGTTTACATTGACTATTTCACCCCTGTATCTGGTGCTATCTTGATTAGGCCATATGTAGCCCCCTCCCCTCTTGGTCACACCTGATTGATCACTGAGTGGTATAAATCTAAGGTCTTAGGTCTTTCAGACCTTGGTCTTTCCACATGCAACATCTCTCAAGTGCAACTTTTTAAGTGCACAGACTGAATTATACCAGAATGTAATATTATGGATATTGATTCCACTTTGTCATCACTGCTTACTGACCATCACCCAATTCTCTCATCTCCAGGTATGATTGCATTGAAGCTTACTGCTACACCCAGCTTTTCCAGTCTGATATTGTCCACCCCCTCTCATCTCTCCTTCTAAATCTTGGTATGATTGCATTGAACTATTAATGTCTCTTATCCTGCTGGATTTATTGAGTATTTGTTTACATTGACTATTTCACCCCTGTATCTGGTGCTATCTTGATTAGGCCATATGTAGCCCCCTCCCCTCTTGGTCACACCTGATTGATCACTGAGTGGTATAAATCTAAGGTCTTAGGTCTTTTCAGACCTTGGTCTTTCCACATGCAACATCTCTCAAGTGCAACTTTTTAAGTGCACAGACTGAATTATACCAGAATGTAATATTATGGATATTGATTCCACTTTGTCATCACTGCTTACTGACCATCACCCAATTCTCTCATCTCCAGGTATGATTGCATTGAAGCTTACTGCTACACCCAGCTTTTCCAGTCTGATATTGTCCACCCCCTCTCATCTCTCCTTCTAAATCTTGGTATGATTGCATTGAACTATTAATGTCTCTTATCCTGCTGGATTTATTGAGTATTTGTTTACATTGACTATTTCACCCCTGTATCTGGTGCTATCTTGATTAGGCCATATGTAGCCCCCTCCCCTCTTGGTCACACCTGATTGATCACTGAGTGGTATAAATCTAAGGTCTTAGGTCTTTCAGACCTTGGTCTTTCCACATGCAACATCTCTCAAGTGCAACTTTTTAAGTGCACAGACTGAATTATACCAGAATGTAATATTATGGATATTGATTCCACTTTGTCATCACTGCTTACTGACCATCACCCAATTCTCTCATCTCCAGGTATGATTGCATTGAAGCTTACTGCTACACCCAGCTTTTCCAGTCTGATATTGTCCACCCCCTCTCATCTCTCCTTCTAAATCTTGGTATGATTGCATTGAACTATTAATGTCTCTTATCCTGCTGGATTTATTGAGTATTTGTTTACATTGACTATTTCACCCCTGTATCTGGTGCTATCTTGATTAGGCCATATGTAGCCCCCTCCCCTCTTGGTCACACCTGATTGATCACTGAGTGGTATAAATCTAAGGTCTTAGGTCTTTTCAGACCTTGGTCTTTCCACATGCAACATCTCTCAAGTGCAACTTTTTAAGTGCACAGACTGAATTATACCAGAATGTAATATTATGGATATTGATTCCACTTTGTCATCACTGCTTACTGACCATCACCCAATTCTCTCATCTCCAGGTATGATTGCATTGAAGCTTACTGCTACACCCAGCTTTTCCAGTCTGATATTGTCCACCCCCTCTCATCTCTCCTTCTAAATCTTGGTATGATTGCATTGAACTATTAATGTCTCTTATCCTGCTGGATTTATTGAGTATTTGTTTACATTGACTATTTCACCCCTGTATCTGGTGCTATCTTGATTAGGCCATATGTAGCCCCCTCCCCTCTTGGTCACACCTGATTGATCACTGAGTGGTATAAATCTAAGGTCTTAGGTCTTTCCAGACCTTGGTCTTTCCACATGCAACATCTCTCAAGTGCAACTTTTTAAGTGCACAGACTGAATTATACCAGAATGTAATATTATGGATATTGATTCCACTTTGTCATCACTGCTTACTGACCATCACCCAATTCTCTCATCTCCAGGTATGATTGCATTGAAGCTTACTGCTACACCCAGCTTTTCCAGTCTGATATTGTCCACCCCCTCTCATCTCTCCTTCTAAATCTTGGTATGATTGCATTGAACTATTAATGTCTCTTATCCTGCTGGATTTATTGAGTATTTGTTTACATTGACTATTTCACCCCTGTATCTGGTGCTATCTTGATTAGGCCATATGTAGCCCCCTCCCCTCTTGGTCACACCTGATTGATCACTGAGTGGTATAAATCTAAGGTCTTAGGTCTTTCAGACCTTGGTCTTTCCACATGCAACATCTCTCAAGTGCAACTTTTTAAGTGCACAGACTGAATTATACCAGAATGTAATATTATGGATATTGATTCCACTTTGTCATCACTGCTTACTGACCATCACCCAATTCTCTCATCTCCAGGTATGATTGCATTGAAGCTTACTGCTACACCCAGCTTTTCCAGTCTGATATTGTCCACCCCCTCTCATCTCTCCTTCTAAATCTTGGTATGATTGCATTGAACTATTAATGTCTCTTATCCTGCTGGATTTATTGAGTATTTGTTTACATTGACTATTTCACCCCTGTATCTGGTGCTATCTTGATTAGGCCATATGTAGCCCCCTCCCCTCTTGGTCACACCTGATTGATCACTGAGTGGTATAAATCTAAGGTCTTAGGTCTTTCAGACCTTGGTCTTTCCACATGCAACATCTCTCAAGTGCAACTTTTTAAGTGCACAGACTGAATTATACCAGAATGTAATATTATGGATATTGATTCCACTTTGTCATCACTGCTTACTGACCATCACCCAATTCTCTCATCTCCAGGTATGATTGCATTGAAGCTTACTGCTACACCCAGCTTTTCCAGTCTGATATTGTCCACCCCCTCTCATCTCTCCTTCTAAATCTTGGTATGATTGCATTGAACTATTAATGTCTCTTATCCTGCTGGATTTATTGAGTATTTGTTTACATTGACTATTTCACCCCTGTATCTGGTGCTATCTTGATTAGGCCATATGTAGCCCCCTCCCCTCTTGGTCACACCTGATTGATCACTGAGTGGTATAAATCTAAGGTCTTAGGTCTTTTCAGACCTTGGTCTTTCCACATGCAACATCTCTCAAGTGCAACTTTTTAAGTGCACAGACTGAATTATACCAGAATGTAATATTATGGATATTGATTCCACTTTGTCATCACTGCTTACTGACCATCACCCAATTCTCTCATCTCCAGGTATGATTGCATTGAAGCTTACTGCTACACCCAGCTTTTCCAGTCTGATATTGTCCACCCCCTCTCATCTCTCCTTCTAAATCTTGGTATGATTGCATTGAACTATTAATGTCTCTTATCCTGCTGGATTTATTGAGTATTTGTTTACATTGACTATTTCACCCCTGTATCTGGTGCTATCTTGATTAGGCCATATGTAGCCCCCTCCCCTCTTGGTCACACCTGATTGATCACTGAGTGGTATAAATCTAAGGTCTTAGGTCTTTTCAGACCTTGGTCTTTCCACATGCAACATCTCTCAAGTGCAACTTTTTAAGTGCACAGACTGAATTATACCAGAATGTAATATTATGGATATTGATTCCACTTTGTCATCACTGCTTACTGACCATCACCCAATTCTCTCATCTCCAGGTATGATTGCATTGAAGCTTACTGCTACACCCAGCTTTTCCAGTCTGATATTGTCCACCCCCTCTCATCTCTCCTTCTAAATCTTGGTATGATTGCATTGAACTATTAATGTCTCTTATCCTGCTGGATTTATTGAGTATTTGTTTACATTGACTATTTCACCCCTGTATCTGGTGCTATCTTGATTAGGCCATATGTAGCCCCCTCCCCTCTTGGTCACACCTGATTGATCACTGAGTGGTATAAATCTAAGGTCTTAGGTCTTTCAGACCTTGGTCTTTCCACATGCAACATCTCTCAAGTGCAACTTTTTAAGTGCACAGACTGAATTATACCAGAATGTAATATTATGGATATTGATTCCACTTTGTCATCACTGCTTACTGACCATCACCCAATTCTCTCATCTCCAGGTATGATTGCATTGAAGCTTACTGCTACACCCAGCTTTTCCAGTCTGATATTGTCCACCCCCTCTCATCTCTCCTTCTAAATCTTGGTATGATTGCATTGAACTATTAATGTCTCTTATCCTGCTGGATTTATTGAGTATTTGTTTACATTGACTATTTCACCCCTGTATCTGGTGCTATCTTGATTAGGCCATATGTAGCCCCCTCCCCTCTTGGTCACACCTGATTGATCACTGAGTGGTATAAATCTAAGGTCTTAGGTCTTTTCAGACCTTGGTCTTTCCACATGCAACATCTCTCAAGTGCAACTTTTTAAGTGCACAGACTGAATTATACCAGAATGTAATATTATGGATATTGATTCCACTTTGTCATCACTGCTTACTGACCATCACCCAATTCTCTCATCTCCAGGTATGATTGCATTGAAGCTTACTGCTACACCCAGCTTTTCCAGTCTGATATTGTCCACCCCCTCTCATCTCTCCTTCTAAATCTTGGTATGATTGCATTGAACTATTAATGTCTCTTATCCTGCTGGATTTATTGAGTATTTGTTTACATTGACTATTTCACCCCTGTATCTGGTGCTATCTTGATTAGGCCATATGTAGCCCCCTCCCCTCTTGGTCACACCTGATTGATCACTGAGTGGTATAAATCTAAGGTCTTAGGTCTTTCCAGACCTTGGTCTTTCCACATGCAACATCTCTCAAGTGCAACTTTTTAAGTGCACAGACTGAATTATACCAGAATGTAATATTATGGATATTGATTCCACTTTGTCATCACTGCTTACTGACCATCACCCAATTCTCTCATCTCCAGGTATGATTGCATTGAAGCTTACTGCTACACCCAGCTTTTCCAGTCTGATATTGTCCCACCCAGCTTTTCCAGTCTGATATTGTCCACCCCCTCTCATCTCTCCTTCTAAATCTTGGTATGATTGCATTGAACTATTAATGTCTCTTATCCTGCTGGATTTATTGAGTATTTGTTTACATTGACTATTTCACCCCTGTATCTGGTGCTATCTTGATTAGGCCATATGTAGCCCCCTCCCCTCTTGGTCACACCTGATTGATCACTGAGTGGTATAAATCTAAGGTCTTAGGTCTTTTCAGACCTTGGTCTTTCCACATGCAACATCTCTCAAGTGCAACTTTTTAAGTGCACAGACTGAATTATACCAGAATGTAATATTATGGATATTGATTCCACTTTGTCATCACTGCTTACTGACCATCACCCAATTCTCTCATCTCCAGGTATGATTGCATTGAAGCTTACTGCTACACCCAGCTTTTCCAGTCTGATATTGTCCACTCCACCCCCTCTCATCTCTCCTTCTAAATCTTGGTATGATTGCATTGAACTATTAATGTCTCTTATCCTGCTGGATTTATTGAGTATTTGTTTACATTGACTATTTCACCCCTGTATCTGGTGCTATCTTGATTAGGCCATATGTAGCCCCCTCCCCTCTTGGTCACACCTGATTGATCACTGAGTGGTATAAATCTAAGGTCTTAGGTCTTTTCAGACCTTGGTCTTTCCACATGCAACATCTCTCAAGTGCAACTTTTTAAGTGCACAGACTGAATTATACCAGAATGTAATATTATGGATATTGATTCCACTTTGTCATCACTGCTTACTGACCATCACCCAATTCTCTCATCTCCAGGTATGATTGCATTGAAGCTTACTGCTACACCCAGCTTTTCCAGTCTGATATTGTCCACCCCCTCTCATCTCTCCTTCTAAATCTTGGTATGATTGCATTGAACTATTAATGTCTCTTATCCTGCTGGATTTATTGAGTATTTGTTTACATTGACTATTTCACCCCTGTATCTGGTGCTATCTTGATTAGGCCATATGTAGCCCCCTCCCCTCTTGGTCACACCTGATTGATCACTGAGTGGTATAAATCTAAGGTCTTAGGTCTTTCAGACCTTGGTCTTTCCACATGCAACATCTCTCAAGTGCAACTTTTTAAGTGCACAGACTGAATTATACCAGAATGTAATATTATGGATATTGATTCCACTTTGTCATCACTGCTTACTGACCATCACCCAATTCTCTCATCTCCAGGTATGATTGCATTGAAGCTTACTGCTACACCCAGCTTTTCCAGTCTGATATTGTCCACCCCCTCTCATCTCTCCTTCTAAATCTTGGTATGATTGCATTGAACTATTAATGTCTCTTATCCTGCTGGATTTATTGAGTATTTGTTTACATTGACTATTTCACCCCTGTATCTGGTGCTATCTTGATTAGGCCATATGTAGCCCCCTCCCCTCTTGGTCACACCTGATTGATCACTGAGTGGTATAAATCTAAGGTCTTAGGTCTTTTCAGACCTTGGTCTTTCCACATGCAACATCTCTCAAGTGCAACTTTTTAAGTGCACAGACTGAATTATACCAGAATGTAATATTATGGATATTGATTCCACTTTGTCATCACTGCTTACTGACCATCACCCAATTCTCTCATCTCCAGGTATGATTGCATTGAAGCTTACTGCTACACCCAGCTTTTCCAGTCTGATATTGTCCACCCCCTCTCATCTCTCCTTCTAAATCTTGGTATGATTGCATTGAACTATTAATGTCTCTTATCCTGCTGGATTTATTGAGTATTTGTTTACATTGACTATTTCACCCCTGTATCTGGTGCTATCTTGATTAGGCCATATGTAGCCCCCTCCCCTCTTGGTCACACCTGATTGATCACTGAGTGGTATAAATCTAAGGTCTTAGGTCTTTTCAGACCTTGGTCTTTCCACATGCAACATCTCTCAAGTGCAACTTTTTAAGTGCACAGACTGAATTATACCAGAATGTAATATTATGGATATTGATTCCACTTTGTCATCACTGCTTACTGACCATCACCCAATTCTCTCATCTCCAGGTATGATTGCATTGAAGCTTACTGCTACACCCAGCTTTTCCAGTCTGATATTGTCCACCCCCTCTCATCTCTCCTTCTAAATCTTGGTATGATTGCATTGAACTATTAATGTCTCTTATCCTGCTGGATTTATTGAGTATTTGTTTACATTGACTATTTCACCCCTGTATCTGGTGCTATCTTGATTAGGCCATATGTAGCCCCCTCCCCTCTTGGTCACACCTGATTGATCACTGAGTGGTATAAATCTAAGGTCTTAGGTCTTTTCAGACCTTGGTCTTTCCACATGCAACATCTCTCAAGTGCAACTTTTTAAGTGCACAGACTGAATTATACCAGAATGTAATATTATGGATATTGATTCCACTTTGTCATCACTGCTTACTGACCATCACCCAATTCTCTCATCTCCAGGTATGATTGCATTGAAGCTTACTGCTACACCCAGCTTTTCCAGTCTGATATTGTCCACCCCCTCTCATCTCTCCTTCTAAATCTTGGTATGATTGCATTGAACTATTAATGTCTCTTATCCTGCTGGATTTATTGAGTATTTGTTTACATTGACTATTTCACCCCTGTATCTGGTGCTATCTTGATTAGGCCATATGTAGCCCCCTCCCCTCTTGGTCACACCTGATTGATCACTGAGTGGTATAAATCTAAGGTCTTAGGTCTTCCAGACCTTGGTCTTTCCACATGCAACATCTCTCAAGTGCAACTTTTTAAGTGCACAGACTGAATTATACCAGAATGTAATATTATGGATATTGATTCCTCTTTGTCATCACTGCTTACTGACCATCACCCAATTCTCTCATCTCCAGGTATGATTGCATTGAAGCTTACTGCTACACCCAGCTTTTCCAGTCTGATATTGTCCACCCCCTCTCATCTCTCCTTCTAAATCTTGGTATGATTGCATTGAAGCTTACTGCTACACCCAGCTTTTCCAGTCTGATATTGTCCACCCCCTCTCATCTCTCCTTCTAAATCTTGGTATGATTGCATTGAACTATTAATGTCTCTTATCCTGCTGGATTTATTGAGTATTTGTTTACATTGACTATTTCACCCCTGTATCTGGTGCTATCTTGATTTGGCCATATGTAGCCCCCTCCCCTCTTGGTCACACCTGATTGATCACTGAGTGGTATAAATCTAAGGTCTTAGGTCTTTTCAGACCTTGGTCTTTCCACATGCAACATCTCTCAAGTGCAACTTTTTAAGTGCACAGACTGAATTATACCAGAATGTAATATTATGGATATTGATTCCACTTTGTCATCACTGCTTACTGACCATCACCCAATTCTCTCATCTCCAGGTATGATTGCATTGAAGCTTACTGCTACACCCAGCTTTTCCAGTCTGATATTGTCCACCCCCTCTCATCTCTCCTTCTAAATCTTGGTATGATTGCATTGAACTATTAATGTCTCTTATCCTGCTGGATTTATTGAGTATTTGTTTACATTGACTATTTCACCCCTGTATCTGGTGCTATCTTGATTAGGCCATATGTAGCCCCCTCCCCTCTTGGTCACACCTGATTGATCACTGAGTGGTATAAATCTAAGGTCTTAGGTCTTTTCAGACCTTGGTCTTTCCACATGCAACATCTCTCAAGTGCAACTTTTTAAGTGCACAGACTGAATTATACCAGAATGTAATATTATGGATATTGATTCCACTTTGTCATCACTGCTTACTGACCATCACCCAATTCTCTCATCTCCAGGTATGATTGCATTGAAGCTTACTGCTACACCCAGCTTTTCCAGTCTGATATTGTCCACCCCCTCTCATCTCTCCTTCTAAATCTTGGTATGATTGCATTGAACTATTAATGTCTCTTATCCTGCTGGATTTATTGAGTATTTGTTTACATTGACTATTTCACCCCTGTATCTGGTGCTATCTTGATTAGGCCATATGTAGCCCCCTCCCCTCTTGGTCACACCTGATTGATCACTGAGTGGTATAAATCTAAGGTCTTAGGTCTTTTCAGACCTTGGTCTTTCCACATGCAACATCTCTCAAGTGCAACTTTTTAAGTGCACAGACTGAATTATACCAGAATGTAATATTATGGATATTGATTCCACTTTGTCATCACTGCTTACTGACCATCACCCAATTCTCTCATCTCCAGGTATGATTGCATTGAAGCTTACTGCTACACCCAGCTTTTCCAGTCTGATATTGTCCACCCCCTCTCATCTCTCCTTCTAAATCTTGGTATGATTGCATTGAACTATTAATGTCTCTTATCCTGCTGGATTTATTGAGTATTTGTTTACATTGACTATTTCACCCCTGTATCTGGTGCTATCTTGATTAGGCCATATGTAGCCCCCTCCCCTCTTGGTCACACCTGATTGATCACTGAGTGGTATAAATCTAAGGTCTTAGGTCTTTTCAGACCTTGGTCTTTCCACATGCAACATCTCTCAAGTGCAACTTTTTAAGTGCACAGACTGAATTATACCAGAATGTAATATTATGGATATTGATTCCACTTTGTCATCACTGCTTACTGACCATCACCCAATTCTCTCATCTCCAGGTATGATTGCATTGAAGCTTACTGCTACACCCAGCTTTTCCAGTCTGATATTGTCCACCCCCTCTCATCTCTCCTTCTAAATCTTGGTATGATTGCATTGAACTATTAATGTCTCTTATCCTGCTGGATTTATTGAGTATTTGTTTACATTGACTATTTCACCCCTGTATCTGGTGCTATCTTGATTAGGCCATATGTAGCCCCCTCCCCTCTTGGTCACACCTGATTGATCACTGAGTGGTATAAATCTAAGGTCTTAGGTCTTTTCAGACCTTGGTCTTTCCACATGCAACATCTCTCAAGTGCAACTTTTTAAGTGCACAGACTGAATTATACCAGAATGTAATATTATGGATATTGATTCCACTTTGTCATCACTGCTTACTGACCATCACCCAATTCTCTCATCTCCAGGTATGATTGCATTGAAGCTTACTGCTACACCCAGCTTTTCCAGTCTGATATTGTCCACCCCCTCTCATCTCTCCTTCTAAATCTTGGTATGATTGCATTGAACTATTAATGTCTCTTATCCTGCTGGATTTATTGAGTATTTGTTTACATTGACTATTTCACCCCTGTATCTGGTGCTATCTTGATTAGGCCATATGTAGCCCCCTCCCCTCTTGGTCACACCTGATTGATCACTGAGTGGTATAAATCTAAGGTCTTAGGTCTTTTCAGACCTTGGTCTTTCCACATGCAACATCTCTCAAGTGCAACTTTTTAAGTGCACAGACTGAATTATACCAGAATGTAATATTATGGATATTGATTCCACTTTGTCATCACTGCTTACTGACCATCACCCAATTCTCTCATCTCCAGGTATGATTGCATTGAAGCTTACTGCTACACCCAGCTTTTCCAGTCTGATATTGTCCACCCCCTCTCATCTCTCCTTCTAAATCTTGGTATGATTGCATTGAACTATTAATGTCTCTTATCCTGCTGGATTTATTGAGTATTTGTTTACATTGACTATTTCACCCCTGTATCTGGTGCTATCTTGATTAGGCCATATGTAGCCCCCTCCCCTCTTGGTCACACCTGATTGATCACTGAGTGGTATAAATCTAAGGTCTTAGGTCTTTTCAGACCTTGGTCTTTCCACATGCAACATCTCTCAAGTGCAACTTTTTAAGTGCACAGACTGAATTATACCAGAATGTAATATTATGGATATTGATTCCACTTTGTCATCACTGCTTACTGACCATCACCCAATTCTCTCATCTCCAGGTATGATTGCATTGAAGCTTACTGCTACACCCAGCTTTTCCAGTCTGATATTGTCCACCCCCTCTCATCTCTCCTTCTAAATCTTGGTATGATTGCATTGAACTATTAATGTCTCTTATCCTGCTGGATTTATTGAGTATTTGTTTACATTGACTATTTCACCCCTGTATCTGGTGCTATCTTGATTAGGCCATATGTAGCCCCCTCCCCTCTTGGTCACACCTGATTGATCACTGAGTGGTATAAATCTAAGGTCTTAGGTCTTTTCAGACCTTGGTCTTTCCACATGCAACATCTCTCAAGTGCAACTTTTTAAGTGCACAGACTGAATTATACCAGAATGTAATATTATGGATATTGATTCCACTTTGTCATCACTGCTTACTGACCATCACCCAATTCTCTCATCTCCAGGTATGATTGCATTGAAGCTTACTGCTACACCCAGCTTTTCCAGTCTGATATTGTCCACCCCCTCTCATCTCTCCTTCTAAATCTTGGTATGATTGCATTGAACTATTAATGTCTCTTATCCTGCTGGATTTATTGAGTATTTGTTTACATTGACTATTTCACCCCTGTATCTGGTGCTATCTTGATTAGGCCATATGTAGCCCCCTCCCCTCTTGGTCACACCTGATTGATCACTGAGTGGTATAAATCTAAGGTCTTAGGTCTTTTCAGACCTTGGTCTTTCCACATGCAACATCTCTCAAGTGCAACTTTTTAAGTGCACAGACTGAATTATACCAGAATGTAATATTATGGATATTGATTCCACTTTGTCATCACTGCTTACTGACCATCACCCAATTCTCTCATCTCCAGGTATGATTGCATTGAAGCTTACTGCTACACCCAGCTTTTCCAGTCTGATATTGTCCACCCCCTCTCATCTCTCCTTCTAAATCTTGGTATGATTGCATTGAACTATTAATGTCTCTTATCCTGCTGGATTTATTGAGTATTTGTTTACATTGACTATTTCACCCCTGTATCTGGTGCTATCTTGATTAGGCCATATGTAGCCCCCTCCCCTCTTGGTCACACCTGATTGATCACTGAGTGGTATAAATCTAAGGTCTTAGGTCTTTTCAGACCTTGGTCTTTCCACATGCAACATCTCTCAAGTGCAACTTTTTAAGTGCACAGACTGAATTATACCAGAATGTAATATTATGGATATTGATTCCACTTTGTCATCACTGCTTACTGACCATCACCCAATTCTCTCATCTCCAGGTATGATTGCATTGAAGCTTACTGCTACACCCAGCTTTTCCAGTCTGATATTGTCCACCCCCTCTCATCTCTCCTTCTAAATCTTGGTATGATTGCATTGAACTATTAATGTCTCTTATCCTGCTGGATTTATTGAGTATTTGTTTACATTGACTATTTCACCCCTGTATCTGGTGCTATCTTGATTAGGCCATATGTAGCCCCCTCCCCTCTTGGTCACACCTGATTGATCACTGAGTGGTATAAATCTAAGGTCTTAGGTCTTTTCAGACCTTGGTCTTTCCACATGCAACATCTCTCAAGTGCAACTTTTTAAGTGCACAGACTGAATTATACCAGAATGTAATATTATGGATATTGATTCCACTTTGTCATCACTGCTTACTGACCATCACCCAATTCTCTCATCTCCAGGTATGATTGCATTGAAGCTTACTGCTACACCCAGCTTTTCCAGTCTGATATTGTCCACCCCCTCTCATCTCTCCTTCTAAATCTTGGTATGATTGCATTGAACTATTAATGTCTCTTATCCTGCTGGATTTATTGAGTATTTGTTTACATTGACTATTTCACCCCTGTATCTGGTGCTATCTTGATTAGGCCATATGTAGCCCCCTCCCCTCTTGGTCACACCTGATTGATCACTGAGTGGTATAAATCTAAGGTCTTAGGTCTTTTCAGACCTTGGTCTTTCCACATGCAACATCTCTCAAGTGCAACTTTTTAAGTGCACAGACTGAATTATACCAGAATGTAATATTATGGATATTGATTCCACTTTGTCATCACTGCTTACTGACCATCACCCAATTCTCTCATCTCCAGGTATGATTGCATTGAAGCTTACTGCTACACCCAGCTTTTCCAGTCTGATATTGTCCACCCCCTCTCATCTCTCCTTCTAAATCTTGGTATGATTGCATTGAACTATTAATGTCTCTTATCCTGCTGGATTTATTGAGTATTTGTTTACATTGACTATTTCACCCCTGTATCTGGTGCTATCTTGATTAGGCCATATGTAGCCCCCTCCCCTCTTGGTCACACCTGATTGATCACTGAGTGGTATAAATCTAAGGTCTTAGGTCTTTTCAGACCTTGGTCTTTCCACATGCAACATCTCTCAAGTGCAACTTTTTAAGTGCACAGACTGAATTATACCAGAATGTAATATTATGGATATTGATTCCACTTTGTCATCACTGCTTACTGACCATCACCCAATTCTCTCATCTCCAGGTATGATTGCATTGAAGCTTACTGCTACACCCAGCTTTTCCAGTCTGATATTGTCCACCCCCTCTCATCTCTCCTTCTAAATCTTGGTATGATTGCATTGAACTATTAATGTCTCTTATCCTGCTGGATTTATTGAGTATTTGTTTACATTGACTATTTCACCCCTGTATCTGGTGCTATCTTGATTAGGCCATATGTAGCCCCCTCCCCTCTTGGTCACACCTGATTGATCACTGAGTGGTATAAATCTAAGGTCTTAGGTCTTTTCAGACCTTGGTCTTTCCACATGCAACATCTCTCAAGTGCAACTTTTTAAGTGCACAGACTGAATTATACCAGAATGTAATATTATGGATATTGATTCCACTTTGTCATCACTGCTTACTGACCATCACCCAATTCTCTCATCTCCAGGTATGATTGCATTGAAGCTTACTGCTACACCCAGCTTTTCCAGTCTGATATTGTCCACCCCCTCTCATCTCTCCTTCTAAATCTTGGTATGATTGCATTGAACTATTAATGTCTCTTATCCTGCTGGATTTATTGAGTATTTGTTTACATTGACTATTTCACCCCTGTATCTGGTGCTATCTTGATTAGGCCATATGTAGCCCCCTCCCCTCTTGGTCACACCTGATTGATCACTGAGTGGTATAAATCTAAGGTCTTAGGTCTTTTCAGACCTTGGTCTTTCCACATGCAACATCTCTCAAGTGCAACTTTTTAAGTGCACAGACTGAATTATACCAGAATGTAATATTATGGATATTGATTCCACTTTGTCATCACTGCTTACTGACCATCACCCAATTCTCTCATCTCCAGGTATGATTGCATTGAAGCTTACTGCTACACCCAGCTTTTCCAGTCTGATATTGTCCACCCCCTCTCATCTCTCCTTCTAAATCTTGGTATGATTGCATTGAACTATTAATGTCTCTTATCCTGCTGGATTTATTGAGTATTTGTTTACATTGACTATTTCACCCCTGTATCTGGTGCTATCTTGATTAGGCCATATGTAGCCCCCTCCCCTCTTGGTCACACCTGATTGATCACTGAGTGGTATAAATCTAAGGTCTTAGGTCTTTTCAGACCTTGGTCTTTCCACATGCAACATCTCTCAAGTGCAACTTTTTAAGTGCACAGACTGAATTATACCAGAATGTAATATTATGGATATTGATTCCACTTTGTCATCACTGCTTACTGACCATCACCCAATTCTCTCATCTCCAGGTATGATTGCATTGAAGCTTACTGCTACACCCAGCTTTTCCAGTCTGATATTGTCCACCCCCTCTCATCTCTCCTTCTAAATCTTGGTATGATTGCATTGAACTATTAATGTCTCTTATCCTGCTGGATTTATTGAGTATTTGTTTACATTGACTATTTCACCCCTGTATCTGGTGCTATCTTGATTAGGCCATATGTAGCCCCCTCCCCTCTTGGTCACACCTGATTGATCACTGAGTGGTATAAATCTAAGGTCTTAGGTCTTTTCAGACCTTGGTCTTTCCACATGCAACATCTCTCAAGTGCAACTTTTTAAGTGCACAGACTGAATTATACCAGAATGTAATATTATGGATATTGATTCCACTTTGTCATCACTGCTTACTGACCATCACCCAATTCTCTCATCTCCAGGTATGATTGCATTGAAGCTTACTGCTACACCCAGCTTTTCCAGTCTGATATTGTCCACCCCCTCTCATCTCTCCTTCTAAATCTTGGTATGATTGCATTGAACTATTAATGTCTCTTATCCTGCTGGATTTATTGAGTATTTGTTTACATTGACTATTTCACCCCTGTATCTGGTGCTATCTTGATTAGGCCATATGTAGCCCCCTCCCCTCTTGGTCACACCTGATTGATCACTGAGTGGTATAAATCTAAGGTCTTAGGTCTTTTCAGACCTTGGTCTTTCCACATGCAACATCTCTCAAGTGCAACTTTTTAAGTGCACAGACTGAATTATACCAGAATGTAATATTATGGATATTGATTCCACTTTGTCATCACTGCTTACTGACCATCACCCAATTCTCTCATCTCCAGGTATGATTGCATTGAAGCTTACTGCTACACCCAGCTTTTCCAGTCTGATATTGTCCACCCCCTCTCATCTCTCCTTCTAAATCTTGGTATGATTGCATTGATACTATTAATGTCTCTTATCCTGCTGGATTTATTGAGTATTTGTTTACATTGACTATTTCACCCCTGTATCTGGTGCTATCTTGATTAGGCCATATGTAGCCCCCTCCCCTCTTGGTCACACCTGATTGATCACTGAGTGGTATAAATCTAAGGTCTTAGGTCTTTTCAGACCTTGGTCTTTCCACATGCAACATCTCTCAAGTGCAACTTTTTAAGTGCACAGACTGAATTATACCAGAATGTAATATTATGGATATTGATTCCACTTTGTCATCACTGCTTACTGACCATCACCCAATTCTCTCATCTCCAGGTATGATTGCATTGAAGCTTACTGCTACACCCAGCTTTTCCAGTCTGATATTGTCCACCCCCTCTCATCTCTCCTTCTAAATCTTGGTATGATTGCATTGAACTATTAATGTCTCTTATCCTGCTGGATTTATTGAGTATTTGTTTACATTGACTATTTCACCCCTGTATCTGGTGCTATCTTGATTAGGCCATATGTAGCCCCCTCCCCTCTTGGTCACACCTGATTGATCACTGAGTGGTATAAATCTAAGGTCTTAGGTCTTTCAGACCTTGGTCTTTCCACATGCAACATCTCTCAAGTGCAACTTTTTAAGTGCACAGACTGAATTATACCAGAATGTAATATTATGGATATTGATTCCACTTTGTCATCACTGCTTACTGACCATCACCCAATTCTCTCATCTCCAGGTATGATTGCATTGAAGCTTACTGCTACACCCAGCTTTTCCAGTCTGATATTGTCCACCCCCTCTCATCTCTCCTTCTAAATCTTGGTATGATTGCATTGAACTATTAATGTCTCTTATCCTGCTGGATTTATTGAGTATTTGTTTACATTGACTATTTCACCCCTGTATCTGGTGCTATCTTGATTAGGCCATATGTAGCCCCCTCCCCTCTTGGTCACACCTGATTGATCACTGAGTGGTATAAATCTAAGGTCTTAGGTCTTTCAGACCTTGGTCTTTCCACATGCAACATCTCTCAAGTGCAACTTTTTAAGTGCACAGACTGAATTATACCAGAATGTAATATTATGGATATTGATTCCACTTTGTCATCACTGCTTACTGACCATCACCCAATTCTCTCATCTCCAGGTATGATTGCATTGAAGCTTACTGCTACACCCAGCTTTTCCAGTCTGATATTGTCCACCCCCTCTCATCTCTCCTTCTAAATCTTGGTATGATTGCATTGAACTATTAATGTCTCTTATCCTGCTGGATTTATTGAGTATTTGTTTACATTGACTATTTCACCCCTGTATCTGGTGCTATCTTGATTAGGCCATATGTAGCCCCCTCCCCTCTTGGTCACACCTGATTGATCACTGAGTGGTATAAATCTAAGGTCTTAGGTCTTTTCAGACCTTGGTCTTTCCACATGCAACATCTCTCAAGTGCAACTTTTTAAGTGCACAGACTGAATTATACCAGAATGTAATATTATGGATATTGATTCCACTTTGTCATCACTGCTTACTGACCATCACCCAATTCTCTCATCTCCAGGTATGATTGCATTGAAGCTTACTGCTACACCCAGCTTTTCCAGTCTGATATTGTCCACCCCCTCTCATCTCTCCTTCTAAATCTTGGTATGATTGCATTGAACTATTAATGTCTCTTATCCTGCTGGATTTATTGAGTATTTGTTTACATTGACTATTTCACCCCTGTATCTGGTGCTATCTTGATTAGGCCATATGTAGCCCCCTCCCCTCTTGGTCACACCTGATTGATCACTGAGTGGTATAAATCTAAGGTCTTAGGTCTTTTCAGACCTTGGTCTTTCCACATGCAACATCTCTCAAGTGCAACTTTTTAAGTGCACAGACTGAATTATACCAGAATGTAATATTATGGATATTGATTCCACTTTGTCATCACTGCTTACTGACCATCACCCAATTCTCTCATCTCCAGGTATGATTGCATTGAAGCTTACTGCTACACCCAGCTTTTCCAGTCTGATATTGTCCACCCCCTCTCATCTCTCCTTCTAAATCTTGGTATGATTGCATTGAACTATTAATGTCTCTTATCCTGCTGGATTTATTGAGTATTTGTTTACATTGACTATTTCACCCCTGTATCTGGTGCTATCTTGATTAGGCCATATGTAGCCCCCTCCCCTCTTGGTCACACCTGATTGATCACTGAGTGGTATAAATCTAAGGTCTTAGGTCTTTCAGACCTTGGTCTTTCCACATGCAACATCTCTCAAGTGCAACTTTTTAAGTGCACAGACTGAATTATACCAGAATGTAATATTATGGATATTGATTCCACTTTGTCATCACTGCTTACTGACCATCACCCAATTCTCTCATCTCCAGGTATGATTGCATTGAAGCTTACTGCTACACCCAGCTTTTCCAGTCTGATATTGTCCACCCCCTCTCATCTCTCCTTCTAAATCTTGGTATGATTGCATTGAACTATTAATGTCTCTTATCCTGCTGGATTTATTGAGTATTTGTTTACATTGACTATTTCACCCCTGTATCTGGTGCTATCTTGATTAGGCCATATGTAGCCCCCTCCCCTCTTGGTCACACCTGATTGATCACTGAGTGGTATAAATCTAAGGTCTTAGGTCTTTTCAGACCTTGGTCTTTCCACATGCAACATCTCTCAAGTGCAACTTTTTAAGTGCACAGACTGAATTATACCAGAATGTAATATTATGGATATTGATTCCACTTTGTCATCACTGCTTACTGACCATCACCCAATTCTCTCATCTCCAGGTATGATTGCATTGAAGCTTACTGCTACACCCAGCTTTTCCAGTCTGATATTGTCCACCCCCTCTCATCTCTCCTTCTAAATCTTGGTATGATTGCATTGAACTATTAATGTCTCTTATCCTGCTGGATTTATTGAGTATTTGTTTACATTGACTATTTCACCCCTGTATCTGGTGCTATCTTGATTAGGCCATATGTAGCCCCCTCCCCTCTTGGTCACACCTGATTGATCACTGAGTGGTATAAATCTAAGGTCTTAGGTCTTTTCAGACCTTGGTCTTTCCACATGCAACATCTCTCAAGTGCAACTTTTTAAGTGCACAGACTGAATTATACCAGAATGTAATATTATGGATATTGATTCCACTTTGTCATCACTGCTTACTGACCATCACCCAATTCTCTCATCTCCAGGTATGATTGCATTGAAGCTTACTGCTACACCCAGCTTTTCCAGTCTGATATTGTCCACCCCCTCTCATCTCTCCTTCTAAATCTTGGTATGATTGCATTGAACTATTAATGTCTCTTATCCTGCTGGATTTATTGAGTATTTGTTTACATTGACTATTTCACCCCTGTATCTGGTGCTATCTTGATTAGGCCATATGTAGCCCCCTCCCCTCTTGGTCACACCTGATTGATCACTGAGTGGTATAAATCTAAGGTCTTAGGTCTTTTCAGACCTTGGTCTTTCCTACATGCAACATCTCTCAAGTGCAACTTTTTAAGTGCACAGACTGAATTATACCAGAATGTAATATTATGGATATTGATTCCACTTTGTCATCACTGCTTACTGACCATCACCCAATTCTCTCATCTCCAGGTATGATTGCATTGAAGCTTACTGCTACACCCAGCTTTTCCAGTCTGATATTGTCCACCCCCTCTCATCTCTCCTTCTAAATCTTGGTATGATTGCATTGAACTATTAATGTCTCTTATCCTGCTGGATTTATTGAGTATTTGTTTACATTGACTATTTCACCCCTGTATCTGGTGCTATCTTGATTAGGCCATATGTAGCCCCCTCCCCTCTTGGTCACACCTGATTGATCACTGAGTGGTATAAATCTAAGGTCTTAGGTCTTTTCAGACCTTGGTCTTTCCACATGCAACATCTCTCAAGTGCAACTTTTTAAGTGCACAGACTGAATTATACCAGAATGTAATATTATGGATATTGATTCCACTTTGTCATCACTGCTTACTGACCATCACCCAATTCTCTCATCTCCAGGTATGATTGCATTGAAGCTTACTGCTACACCCAGCTTTTCCAGTCTGATATGATATTGTCCACCCCCTCTCATCTCTCCTTCTAAATCTTGGTATGATTGCATTGAACTATTAATGTCTCTTATCCTGCTGGATTTATTGAGTATTTGTTTACATTGACTATTTCACCCCTGTATCTGGTGCTATCTTGATTAGGCCATATGTAGCCCCCTCCCCTCTTGGTCACACCTGATTGATCACTGAGTGGTATAAATCTAAGGTCTTAGGTCTTTTCAGACCTTGGTCTTTCCACATGCAACATCTCTCAAGTGCAACTTTTTAAGTGCACAGACTGAATTATACCAGAATGTAATATTATGGATATTGATTCCACTTTGTCATCACTGCTTACTGACCATCACCCAATTCTCTCATCTCCAGGTATGATTGCATTGAAGCTTACTGCTACACCCAGCTTTTCCAGTCTGATATTGTCCACCCCCTCTCATCTCTCCTTCTAAATCTTGGTATGATTGCATTGAACTATTAATGTCTCTTATCCTGCTGGATTTATTGAGTATTTGTTTACATTGACTATTTCACCCCTGTATCTGGTGCTATCTTGATTAGGCCATATGTAGCCCCCTCCCCTCTTGGTCACACCTGATTGATCACTGAGTGGTATAAATCTAAGGTCTTAGGTCTTTTCAGACCTTGGTCTTTCCACATGCAACATCTCTCAAGTGCAACTTTTTAAGTGCACAGACTGAATTATACCAGAATGTAATATTATGGATATTGATTCCACTTTGTCATCACTGCTTACTGACCATCACCCAATTCTCTCATCTCCAGGTATGATTGCATTGAAGCTTACTGCTACACCCAGCTTTTCCAGTCTGATATTGTCCACCCCCTCTCATCTCTCCTTCTAAATCTTGGTATGATTGCATTGAACTATTAATGTCTCTTATCCTGCTGGATTTATTGAGTATTTGTTTACATTGACTATTTCACCCCTGTATCTGGTGCTATCTTGATTAGGCCATATGTAGCCCCCTCCCCTCTTGGTCACACCTGATTGATCACTGAGTGGTATAAATCTAAGGTCTTAGGTCTTTTCAGACCTTGGTCTTTCCACATGCAACATCTCTCAAGTGCAACTTTTTAAGTGCACAGACTGAATTATACCAGAATGTAATATTATGGATATTGATTCCACTTTGTCATCACTGCTTACTGACCATCACCCAATTCTCTCATCTCCAGGTATGATTGCATTGAAGCTTACTGCTACACCCAGCTTTTCCAGTCTGATATTGTCCACCCCCTCTCATCTCTCCTTCTAAATCTTGGTATGATTGCATTGAACTATTAATGTCTCTTATCCTGCTGGATTTATTGAGTATTTGTTTACATTGACTATTTCACCCCTGTATCTGGTGCTATCTTGATTAGGCCATATGTAGCCCCCTCCCCTCTTGGTCACACCTGATTGATCACTGAGTGGTATAAATCTAAGGTCTTAGGTCTTTTCAGACCTTGGTCTTTCCACATGCAACATCTCTCAAGTGCAACTTTTTAAGTGCACAGACTGAATTATACCAGAATGTAATATTATGGATATTGATTCCACTTTGTCATCACTGCTTACTGACCATCACCCAATTCTCTCATCTCCAGGTATGATTGCATTGAAGCTTACTGCTACACCCAGCTTTTCCAGTCTGATATTGTCCACCCCCTCTCATCTCTCCTTCTAAATCTTGGTATGATTGCATTGAACTATTAATGTCTCTTATCCTGCTGGATTTATTGAGTATTTGTTTACATTGACTATTTCACCCCTGTATCTGGTGCTATCTTGATTAGGCCATATGTAGCCCCCTCCCCTCTTGGTCACACCTGATTGATCACTGAGTGGTATAAATCTAAGGTCTTAGGTCTTTTCAGACCTTGGTCTTTCCACATGCAACATCTCTCAAGTGCAACTTTTTAAGTGCACAGACTGAATTATACCAGAATGTAATATTATGGATATTGATTCCACTTTGTCATCACTGCTTACTGACCATCACCCAATTCTCTCATCTCCAGGTATGATTGCATTGAAGCTTACTGCTACACCCAGCTTTTCCAGTCTGATATTGTCCACCCCCTCTCATCTCTCCTTCTAAATCTTGGTATGATTGCATTGAACTATTAATGTCTCTTATCCTGCTGGATTTATTGAGTATTTGTTTACATTGACTATTTCACCCCTGTATCTGGTGCTATCTTGATTAGGCCATATGTAGCCCCCTCCCCTCTTGGTCACACCTGATTGATCACTGAGTGGTATAAATCTAAGGTCTTAGGTCTTTTCAGACCTTGGTCTTTCCACATGCAACATCTCTCAAGTGCAACTTTTTAAGTGCACAGACTGAATTATACCAGAATGTAATATTATGGATATTGATTCCACTTTGTCATCACTGCTTACTGACCATCACCCAATTCTCTCATCTCCAGGTATGATTGCATTGAAGCTTACTGCTACACCCAGCTTTTCCAGTCTGATATTGTCCACCCCCTCTCATCTCTCCTTCTAAATCTTGGTATGATTGCATTGAACTATTAATGTCTCTTATCCTGCTGGATTTATTGAGTATTTGTTTACATTGACTATTTCACCCCTGTATCTGGTGCTATCTTGATTAGGCCATATGTAGCCCCCTCCCCTCTTGGTCACACCTGATTGATCACTGAGTGGTATAAATCTAAGGTCTTAGGTCTTTTCAGACCTTGGTCTTTCCACATGCAACATCTCTCAAGTGCAACTTTTTAAGTGCACAGACTGAATTATACCAGAATGTAATATTATGGATATTGATTCCACTTTGTCATCACTGCTTACTGACCATCACCCAATTCTCTCATCTCCAGGTATGATTGCATTGAAGCTTACTGCTACACCCAGCTTTTCCAGTCTGATATTGTCCACCCCCTCTCATCTCTCCTTCTAAATCTTGGTATGATTGCATTGAACTATTAATGTCTCTTATCCTGCTGGATTTATTGAGTATTTGTTTACATTGACTATTTCACCCCTGTATCTGGTGCTATCTTGATTAGGCCATATGTAGCCCCCTCCCCTCTTGGTCACACCTGATTGATCACTGAGTGGTATAAATCTAAGGTCTTAGGTCTTTTCAGACCTTGGTCTTTCCACATGCAACATCTCTCAAGTGCAACTTTTTAAGTGCACAGACTGAATTATACCAGAATTGGACCAGAAGGGGACCACAGGTAATTACAGACATAGTCAATGCAAACAATGTTTAAATTTTTCCTCGTACTCCTCCTACTTGTCCATAACCTCCTGAAATACCCCCACATCCATTCACCCAGCAAGGAACTATTCATCTCTTCGTCCATCTTACCTTCTCATCTGACCGCTTGCACAAACCTGTTTGCCAACATAAAACACTTCCTTCCCAAACACACACAGACACCTCATGCCCTCTCCTATTCTCATCTATTAACACTTTCTCTGCTTCTCCTTACTGCTGGTGATATCTCTCCAAATCCAGGACCCCCTCAGCAAATCCCCATTATCACCTCCATGTCCCACTACAAATCTCCGTCTACAAATTTCTACAACCCCTTAAACCTAATAACCATTCCTCTGACCCCTGTGCCTTTAGTTCCTCTTGCAGGAGCATTATGGAACGCGCGCTCCGTCTGTAACAAACTGTCATACATCCATGAACTGTTCATCTCTCAAAACCTTTCCTTTCTGGGTCTCACAGAGACATGGCTGACACCCTCAGACACCACCTCCCCTGCTGCACTCTCTTATAGTGGATTTCAATTCACTCACACCCCCCGCCCTGGCTGCAAACATGGTGGAGGAGTTGGTCTTCTCCTATCAGACACCTGCTCCTACAGCCCAACTCCACTGCCACCCTCCATTACGCTCACCTCATTTGAAGTACACTCTGTTCGCATCTACTCTCCCTCCAACCTTCAAGTAGCAGTCATTTACCGCCCCCCAGGCCCAGCCACCATATTTCTTGACCACTTTAACACCTGGCTACTACACTTTCTTTCTGCCGACATCCCCACTATCATCATGGGTGACTTCAACATCCCTATTGACACATGCCACTCGGCCGCCTCTAAACTCCTGTCGCTCTCTTCCTCCTTCGGCTTATCACAGTGGTCTTCAGCTCCCACCCACAGAGATGGTCACACTCTGGATCTGATCTTTTCCCGCCTCTGCTCCCTATCTAACCTTTCTAATTTGCCTCTCCCCCTATCCGACCACAATCTACTCACCTTCTCTTCATTGGTCTCTTCTGCAGCTCCCCCAGGTCCACACACTAGCACACCCCCGCAGGAACCTCAAACAGCTTGACTTTTGCTTGCTTTCTGACTCTCTTCTCCCACTCTCTACCATCTGTTGCCTCCAAGACCCAGAAGCTGCTACCACCCTATATAACACCACATTAAGTACAGCTCTGGACACTGTTGCCCCCCTCACACACAACAAAATCCGGAAAATCAACAGACAACCCTGGCACACCAACCTGACCAAAAAACTCAGACAAGCTTCCAGGGCTGCTGAGCGGCAATGGAAGAAATCCCATTCTAAAGATCATTTCACCGCATACAAGCAATCCCTCCTCATATTCAAATCCTCACTCGCTGATGCAAAACAGGCTTACTTCTCATCTCTCATATCTTCCCTGTCCCACAGCCCTAAACAACTTTTTAGCACTTTTAATTCCCTTCTCCGTCCCCCAGCGCCCCCACCCTCTCCTCTCTTCTCAGCTGAGGACTTTGCCAAATATTTCAAACAAAAGATAGTCCACATCAGAGAAAGCTTTACTACACAGTCCCCACAGACCCTCTACACAACTGCTCGGTCCTCTTCTCCCAAAACCCACTTCTCTACCATTACAGAAGGTAAACTCTCCACTCTACTCTCCAAATCTCATCTGACCACCTGTGCACTTGACCCAATCCCATCCCACCTCATCCCTAACCTCACTGCAGTGTTTATCCCAGCCCTAACTCATCTCTTCAACCTATCACTAAACTCTGGTGTCTTCCCCTCTGCTTTTAAACATGCTACCATTACACCCATCCTCAAAAAACCTTCACTTGACCCATCTTCCTTGTCCAGTTATCGCCCCATATCACTTCTTCCGTATGCCTCAAAGCTACTTGAACAACATGTCCATTCAGAACTGTCCTCCCACCTCTCCTCCTGCTCCCTCTTTGACCGCCTACAATCTGGCTTCCGACTCCACCACTCGACCGAGACTGCCCTTACCAAAGTCACCAATGACCTACTCACAGCCAAAACCAAGAAACAATACTCTGTCCTCCTTCTCCTTGACCTGTCCTCTGCCTTCGACACTGTTGACCACTCCCTTCTGTTGCAAACTCTCTCATCTCTTGGCATCACTGACCTGGCCCTCTCCTGGATCACATCATACCTCACAGACCGGACATTCAGCGTCTCCCACTCCCGCACCACCTCCTCGTCTCATTCCCTCTCTGTTGGTGTCCCGCAAGGCTCTGTCCTAGGACCCCTGCTCTTCTCTATCTACACTTTTGGCCTGGGACAGCTCATAGAGTCCTATGGCTTTCAGTATCACTCCTACGCTGATGACACACAAATCTACCTCTCTGGTCCAGACATCACCACCTTACTATCTAGAATCCCACAATGTCTATCTTCTATATCATCCTTCTTCGCCTCTCGCTTTCTTAAACTTAACATGGATAAGACAGAATTCATAATCTTTCCCCCATCTTGTTCAACCCCCCCACAGACCTATCTATCACGATCAATGGCTGCACATTATCCCCAGTCAACAAAGCCCGCTGCCTTGGAGTGATCTTGGATTCTGCCCTTTCCTTCCGACCGCACATCCAAGCCCTTTCCACCACCTGCCGTCTCCAACTCAAAAACATCTCCCGCATCCGCGCTTTCCTTAACTTTGAATCTGCGAAAATACTTGTACATGCCCTCATTATCTCCCGCCTAGACTACTGCAACATTCTCCTCTGTGGCCTTCCATCTAGCACTCTCGCACCCCTCCAATCTATCCTCAACTCTGCTGCCCGACTAATCCACCTCTCACCCTATTATTCCTCTGCCTCTCCCCTTTGCCAATCCCTTCACTGGCTCCCCATTGCCCAACGAATTCACTTCAAAGTACTTACAAATACATACAAGGCCGTCCATAACCTGTCCCCTCCCTACATCTCTGAGCTAATTTCCCGATACACCCCCACACGCACTCTCCGATCCTCACAAGACCTCCTTCTCTCCTCTCCTCTTATTGCCTCTTCCCACAATCGACTCCAGGATTTCTCCCGTGCATCCCCCATACTCTGGAACTCGCTACCCCAACATATCAGACTCTCACCTACAGTGGAATCCTTCAAAAGAAACCTGAAAACCCACCTCTTCAGACAAGCCTACAACCAGTGACCCTGCTGCCTCTATACCGCCATGACCAACTTAACCCGCACCTACTGTGTCCTTCTCCCATACCATGTAGATTGTAAGCCCTCACGGGCAGGGCCCTCTCTCCTTCTGTACCAGTTTGTAACTCATTTTGTTTATGATTAGTGCAATTGTCTGTATTATGTATGTGCACCCCTTATCATATGTACAGCGCTATGGAATGAATGGCGCTTAAATAATAAATAATAATAATAATAATAGCAGGAAATATAAACAAAATCTCGCTTTGCCTCAAGGATAATTAATGAATAGCCAGACCATATTTCTGTTATCTTCAGCAGACTTTGAGGACAGGGACTCACCCATAGATTGGACTTTCCATATCTGTGAAAATTTTAAAACACTCAGTTAATGTGGTCATGGGTAAACATAACGAATGAATGAATCTCTTTGGTCTCTAGAGAGAATTACAGTTCTAGGGACCTTATCAAAAGGCATAAACAGCCTTTTGACTCATGTCTATATGTCATACAGACTGTAAAATTGGAGATCAAGATAAAAGCTGGCACCTCGTGTTTATTGCACTGTGTGTTACTCTGGGCTTACGCAGTGGTTGAATGGTAAAAGGAAAGGCATGGCTTTGCAGTGCCTATGGTTTGGCGTGAGCAGAAAAATCACCATTCAGACTGTTACTTTTGCATGACTAAAATCGCTGGATATTCAAAGAGAAACAAGTCACAAATTGTGTATCCTGACCGAGTCTGCTCTTAAACCAGTACCACACGATGTAGAGAATCCAGTGCCTGCCCCTCCAACAGCAGGAACGGCAATTCAAACAGACGGTTCTAATCCTGATGAAGAAGATGTTGATTGTCACAATGTATTTCCTGATCCAGAACAACTGGAGAGTCAGCCGCACCTGCTGAGCCAATCAAATTTAGATGATCGGGTAAGAGATCTGTCATTATCTAAAAAAAAAAAAAAAAAGGTCAGAACTGCTAGCTTCTAGACTTTAGGAATGGAATTTGCTACAACGAGGCTCCACAACTTCACACTTTCATCATCAACACAAAGTTAGCTTCATACTATGCAATGGAAATCAATGTCTGTTTCTGTACTGATGTAATGGTCTTATGATGGAGTTAGATGGTACCATGTTCCAGATGAATGGAGGCTATTCATAGACTCTAGCAAACAAGTTTGAAAGCTGTCTTGTTGCACAATGGTAACGAAAAACCATCTGTTCCATTGCCTCATGCGGTTGGATTGAAAGAGACCCATGCCTCTATGGAGTTAATTTTGAAAATGATCAAATACTCAGAACATAAATGGAAATTTGTGCTGATTTAGCACTGCTGCTTGGCCTACAGTTAGGGTACGCAAAGCAAATGTGTTTCTTGTGCCTATGGAACAGTCGTGATGACAACAAAATGAGACAGTGGCCTCTCAGAGTCGAGCACACAGTTGGTCAGTACAATGGCTGATTTTATTCTTAAAGGCAATGAGATGAGCATTCATTTTGGTTATAATGTCATTAGATAATATTGTATACATATGAAAATGCACAAGTGCCACATGTGAAACGGCACCTTTTAAAAAAAAGAAGAAGAAACCGCCGGAGACGCCGGCCTGCCTCCTCAGCGGTCAGCTGACTGTCCCGTGACCGGGTCATGTGACTAACCCCAATGCATCACATGACTGCTGCGTCTCACGATGATGCGTGAGGCTCGATGATGCGCGTGCCATGTGATCCAGGGAGCGACATCAGGGAGGAGATGTTCTTCCCCCTTTGTGTAATATCAAGGAGGGCGGATATTCAAACAAAAGGGAGGGGAGCTTCACTGCGGGATACCAGCGCTCCTTCCCCATTCGTAGTAAGCAAATTTCGTCATAAGTTATAATCAGATAGCAACGCTCTCATGTCAATGCAATCAGCACGCTATAGAGCATTTCAAGCGGCAAAGAGTTAATCAGCAAACCCTTCTCTGTATTTTAAAACCATGGCTAATTAGCAGAAGAGGTAAATATTCTCACGGATCCCAATTGGGAAAAGTATATCATATATAGAAAGGGACTATACATTATATCAGGGGTGGGACCCCGGTGTCTCTTAGGCAAGACCCACATATCCACACTTAGGAACATAGGTGCCAAGGTGGCAGGACTCCATATCCCCACTCCTTGTCCCCCATATATATCAATCACACTTGAGGTGGCACATAGGTTATAAGGCGAACAGGATCATCCAGAGGGGGATAAGTAAAAAGATAATGCCAGCTAAATAAAGCAGCCAAAAGATAGCTGCTCGTTCAGCCCCCGGGTGGACATTTCTCAATTCAAAGATCCACCATGCCTCACGCTGCAGGATCCTTTTATCCCAGTCCCCCCTTCTCCTCGGGTACGGCACTGATTCAATGACCATAAATTAAAGACCCGAGAAATTGCCCCATGATGGCTCGTGACATGTTTTGCCAAAGGGGTGTCCCTAGAGCAGTGTTTCCCAACCAGTGTGGCTCCAGCTGTTGCAAAACTACACCTCCCAGCATGCCCGCACAGCCAAAGGCTGTCCAGGCATGCTGGGAGTTGTAGTTTTGCAACAGCTGGAGGCACACTGGTTGGCAAACACTGCCCTAGAGTGTCGCAGGTCTCCTAGATGTTCACCCACACGCCTTCTGAATTTACGGGTAGTCTTGCCCACGTACTCCAAGCCACACAGGTTGCTTTATATGACACCTCTTGTTCGACAGTTTATAAATTGTCTGTTGGAGTAACATTTCTGCACAACACCACCCGTGAACTCACGACCCTGCGTGACATACATATGTCAGGGTTGGTGTTGTATGTCTAGTTGTTTGTTCCATGTCTGGTCTGTCTATGGTGTGTATAGTCCTGCATGGATGCTAGACATTCCGTCTGTCTGTGCCTTTGGTGAGAGGGCTCCTGGGTTCCCGGAGGGGAGACAAACAAGTCAGTGAGCAGCTCTGCCGAGGCCGCCTGCATCCTGTCTGCTTGGGGTTTCAGGCAGTTGCTGGTGAGTGGTTCCTGTGTTTGTTGTTTGTACTAAGTCCAGTAATGGTGTTTCCGGTAACAGTACATTTGCATGTGGTTCCAGTTCGTTGTGGTGTGGACTGCTCGTGTGCTTTCGAGCAGACGCGGCAGGTAAGTTACCAAGTTAATCCGGTGTTCTTGGTTTAGTGGTTATTCCTGCCAATGGACTCTTAATTGCCGATCCAGTTTGCTTCTCACTAGTTATCTCTCTATGTGAGTGTGGGTCTCACTGTTGTGGTGTAATGTTCTTGGGGTCAGGTGGACCCGCTCTAGGACATGACAGTAAGTTTTGTTGTTTTCCCGTTGTCACTGGTAACTAGGCCTTAGGGGAGACACTTGTTCGTCTCATGGGAAGGCACAGGTCATCTCTAGTCCTGGCATTACTTCCAGGGGATCATTAGGATTAGTAGGGCCCGAGGTTCCTGTGTATGAGCCCTCCTACCATCTGGGTTCGCGCATACGGTTAGGAGTCAGGGCTAGGATTAGGTGTGGCATTAGGAGGTGCCCTGCTCCCTTTCCTCAGTGTCCTGGCCTAGTCTTTATTCCCGCTTTCTTTTGGTGTTAGGTGGGAAGTTTCCCCCACTCCCCACTTTGACAGTTTGTATGGGTTCAAGTTCTGTTGCTGTCTGTTCCGCTGGTTCTTTGCAGGTAGGGGCCAAGTGTACTGGGACCTTCCTGGAGGTGCGACCAGTGAGCCCTCGGCCCAGTTCATCCCCTCCACCAGGGGCTTTGTGAAGAATGAGGCTCACTGGCTCTCCGCTCTCTGGGTTTTGCCTCTGGTCTGCCGGTGCACTTGGTTCCGTGGTAGTGCTGTTCTCTGTGGGTCCTGGGTCTGTTTGCCTGTGCCCTGTTCACATGACGTCCCGGAGGTCTGCCTTGGGCCTCCGACACGTGACAGCTAGTAGTTACTACAGATGCCAGCAACAGAGGCTGGGGTGGTCATGCGGCAGACCTGATGGTTCAAGGAGTTTGGGACATCTCCATGGCAACTGCCTCGTCAAATCAAAAGAAACTTTCGGACGTTTTTCGAGGTTCTTCTAGCACTCCATTCAAAGATACCTCTACGCCATGTAAAAATCTTATGCGACAACACAACCACAGTTGCATACAAAAACAGA
Organism: Bufo gargarizans; assembly: GCF_014858855.1. Lineage (NCBI taxonomy): Eukaryota > Metazoa > Chordata > Amphibia > Anura > Bufonidae > Bufo > Bufo gargarizans. The sequence continues at coordinate 223,111,133 of NC_058081.1, read as the reverse complement.
CGGGGGCACTCGGAACAAGTTTCTAGCCGCAATCACAAAGAGGATTTTTCTATGGGCAGAAAAACATCTGACTTTTGTCAGCGGTCCATTTAAAGGGAAGAAAAAATCTTGTGGCTGATTTCTTAAGCAGGCAGACAATAAAGGAAGGAGATTGGGTCCCGATGTATTCCAAATATTCACAGCAAAATGGGGCGTTCCAATCCTGGACCTATTTGCAGATCGGGGCAACAGGAAGGTACAGAGATTTTGTTCTCTGTCCCCACAGGACCAGACAGATTCTAGATGCCCTATCTCGTCCATGGCCAAAGAAGGGGCTGCTATGTGTGTTCCCCCCCCCCCCCCTTTCAGCTTAATTCTGAGAACCCTAATGAAAGTGGCGGAAGAACAGGCGCAGGTAATCATGATCGCTCCTTATTGGCCAAGAAGAGCCAGGTTTTCCCTGCATCTCAATCTGTCTGGAGGGGGATACTGGACTGTCCCAGCATCTCCAGATCTTTTTTTCAGGGTCCGATTCACCACCCCGAAGTCTTTCAAATTGACGGCTTGGAGATTGAACGCCTAACTTTAAAAGGAAAGGGTCTCTCGGATCCAGTAATCTCCACTATACTAAAAGGTAGGAAAGCCGTGACATAAATTTTTTATCTTAGGACCTGGAAGGCCTTTCTTGCCTTTACGAAGAGCAAAAACTGTCAAAATGTTGGATTTCCTACAGTCGGGGTTGAACAAGGGTCTCAAACACTCTCAAAGTGCAGATCAGGGGCGGACACAGGCAGCAGAGGGCCCCTGTGCAAAGAATGTGCCTGCCCCCCCTCCCCAAGCAAAATTCGCAACCTAACCTATTCCGTCTTAACCAGGTCCGTCTTTACCAAGGGGCAAAAGGGGCAGCTGCCCTGGGCCCAGTTGCTCCTGGGGGGCCCAAGGCAGCTGCCTCTTGAGCCCTGCTAGCTACTGCCCCGGGTGTCAGGCTGTCGGCTACACAGGCATCATGATCGTACTGTGTTAATGCTCTTAATTCTAGGACCTTAATGAGTTTTGCTCTAGGACCTTAATGACATCATTACCATGTGACCAGTAACCTAGCAATTACTGGTCACATGGCTATGAGGTCATCACAGGTCCTTGAGTGTTGCAGAAGTTAACTGTGGAGCTTTTTTGTGTAAAGATTACATCAGAAAAGGTGACAGGGGCTGTTATGTTAATATACTGTAAACTACTGTATAGTGGGGTGCTGTATACTGTGTGGTGGGCTGTATATTGTGTGGTGGGCTATATATGGTGTAATGGGCTGTATACTTGTGTGGGTGGGCTGTATACTGTGGGGGAGGGGGGGGGGTGCCTGTATACTGTGTGGTGGGCTGTATACTGTGGGGGGCCTGTATAGTGTGGGGGGCCTGTATAGTGGGGTGGAGTGCTATACTGCTGTACTGTATAGTGTGGGGGGCTGTATCGTGTATAGTTTGGGGTGCTGTATACAGTGAGGTGTGTATAACGTGAGGTGCTGTATACTGTGGGCTGCTATACTGCTCTACTATATACTGTGGGGTACCTGTATAGTGTGGGGTGCTAAACTGCATTCTGTGTGGTGCTGTATACTATAGGGTGCTATACTGCATACTGTGGGTTTGCTGTATACTATAGGGTGCTATACTGCATACTGTGGGTTGCTGTATACTATAGGGTGCTATACTGCATACTGTGGGGTGCTGGGGTGCACTGTAACACTAGGGTGAGCCGAGCCCTGGTCTCCTTCCTGCAGAGCGGTGCCCACTTCCAGCCTGAGCCCAGCTGCCAGAGCACTGATCCTGAGCCGCTGGAGTCTTCAGAACTGGAAGTATTTACAGTCATTCACTGTTCTCCTTACCAGATGTGTGGATTTTTTTGTGTGTGTGTTGTGGTGGAGGGCGTGATTGCCTGCTAAGGTGTGGGAAGGCGGGATCCAGGGGGCCCAAGTAACATTTTTGCCCAGGGTCCAATCAATATTAAAAGGACGGCCCTGGTCTTAACATTACTTATTGCAATACAAAACGTACAGGGTAAGGCTACTTTCACACCTGCGGCACTGCGCTCCGGCCACCTGATCCGGCAGAAAATGCAAGGAATCGCCGGACAACAAACCGCAGTATGCAGCTGCCAGATTGTAGCCGGATCCCTGCCATACCCGATTATAGTCAATGGGGCCCGTGGGCATTCCAGTGAACTCCAGCAGCTGCTCTCTGCTGGAACAGCCTGCCAGAATCACTAACGCAGATGTGAAAGTAGCCTAATACAGGTCCACATACATCCAGTGACGTCTCCTTTGATGTTCTCTGTCCTCATCGTCTCCTTTTCAGACCAGACCCGCCATGAGATTTACTGTGTGCCCAAAAAACCTTAGTGCCCCCCAGTTGAGACAAGGTCCCCATAGTGCCTTATAATTTGCGCCAGTATAAATACTCCTATATCGTGCCCTAATAGTGCGCCTCCCCTTATCCACCATGGTGTCTGATAATGTGCCAGTATAAAATGCCCCCATAATGTGTGCCAGTTTAATTCCTTATATAATGACCCCAATGGTGCTCCTCTCCCCCCTTCTCCATAGTGCCCCCATGTGTGCTAGTATATAAGATAGGGCCCCCAGAAGATGCCCTCATATTGCTCCTCCCCCTCCATAGTATCCCCCATGTGTGCCAGTATACGAGATAGGGCCCCCATAGTGCTCTTCCCTCCCTCAGTGCCCCCCTATGTCTGCCAGTATATAAATAGGCAGGACCCCCCCCCCCCCCATATGTCACTTGCTCAGAACCCCCAGAGTCAGGAGGAACCTCCCCCCCCCCCCTCCTAATATCAGTTGTTAATTATTTATTCAGGCTCCCCATGTGACAGACCCCCTTATCAGACCTCAGATCAGACTGAAAATTACAATTAAAACTTAACCTCTTCTGCTCCGCTGCTCTCCATGTCCGCCGGGGTATCCTGATGTGAGTGCCTGCCCTGCTGGTCTCCAACAGCCCGCGGTGCATAGTCACGTGACCTGACTGCGTACAGAGTGCGCACTGTACGCAGTCAGGCTGGAGGAGACCAGGGAGGAAGCGGGGCCGGAGGGGTAAGTAAGCGCTTCTCTCTTGCATACTAGAGGGGGCCCATTCATACTAGTTAGCGCTTCTAGATGCGCTCACTAGTATGATACTAGTGAGCGTTTCCAGAAGCGCTCACTAGTATAAATGGGCCCCCTCACAGGCCGGGCCCCTGTGCAGCTGCACAGGCGATATGTCCGCCTCTGGTGCAGATATCGGCCTTGACTATTTTTCTGGATTGCAAAATTGGCAGAACAACCTTTAGTCAAGCAATTATTTAAAGGTGCAGTCAGAATCTCACCAACCGTACGCTCTATCATTCCGACATGGACTTAAACGTATTTCTTACAGTCTTAATGGAGTCGCCATTCGAACCCATTGTTAGCATCTCCATGAAGCTTTTATCGCTTCGGACCGTCGTTCTTCTAGCCATAGCAACTTCTAGAAAGGTGGGTGAGATCCAGGCAATCTCTTGTCATGCACCATATCTTAAAATTTTAGATGACCGTATAATCCGTAAGCATTGCCCAGCGTTCCTTCCAAAAGTAGTTTCAAAATTCCATTGTAATCTGGAAGTTGTTCTGCCGTCCTTCTGTGATTCTCCTAAGGGGAGGATGTTCCACAATCTGGATGTAAGACGTCGCCTACTATGTTATCTGGAGAGAACAAAGCAGATCAGACAGTCGGACCACCTCTTTATCCCGTTCCAGGGTCTAGCAGCCGGGAAGTCTACGATCACTCGCTGGATAAGAGACGCTATCTCTCTTTGTATATACCACAAGAGTCTTGTTTCCCCAGCAGCACTCAAGGCTCGCTCGAGGCCATGTCAGCCTCCTGGGCAGAAAACGCTGCCATATCAATTGAACAGATCTGCAAAGCGGCTGCCTGGGCTAATCCTATGACCTTTTGTAAGCGCTACAGGCTGGATGTGACCCATAATCAGTCCCTCCCTGAAATATGTTCATTCTCTGTTATCCTCCTGTCAGTTGGGCAGGCGCCGGGGAAAAGGGTTAATTACTCTTACCGGTAATTGTATTTTCCATTAGCCTCCCCAACGGCACTGGAGTTTTCCCACCCTTGTTGTTTTTGGTAAAAGTATAATTACCTTGGATTGTATTATGTTGAATTATTAAGAAGAAGAATAATTTTTCTTGCATCATTTTCCATGTCCTTGGTGTATTAACTGGCTTAGGTAAGGAGAGGAGGCCTTTTTAATCTGGCGCTTGTGTTGTTTCCTGTCCAGGGGCGGGGATACCCTCCCGTCAGTGCCGTTGGGGAGGCTAATAGAAAATCCAATTATCGGTAAGAGTAATTAACCCTTTTTTAGCCTAAAATGAGTAAATGCAAGAAATAAATAAAAATCCCGATGGTGTGCACAGACTTTAAAGGCGTTGTTTACCCCTAGGGACTTTTTTTTTTATATATTTTTTTAAGCAAACACCTCCCACCAGGCGGGCTCCATGCTCCCCTTGGGCACTGCAGGACTTGGGTCTCCATTATGGTGTGGCCTCTGCATTGACTTTACGCAGAGGTGACACCATCGCCGCTAGGCCAGTCATGGCTGCAGTAGCATGTGACCCACATCAAACTGAATGTTGATGCGGGGAGACCCAAGACCTGCAGTGCCCCAGGGGGGCGGCAATGGTACCAGAAACCAGTATGATTCCCACCATGTGTTTTTGGGTGAGTCTGCAAAAAAAAGTACCCAAGGGTGAGCAACCCCTTTCGGTCCTGAAGCAAAACAGCCTAAAGTTTTAATGAATGGTGGGGATCAGGTAAGTATGGCCACGCTGGGCGGTGGGGAAGGCCCCAGTAGGGATGAGCGAATCGACTTCGGATTGAAACGTCCAAAGCGATCGCATAAAACTTCGTTCCAATAACTGTACGAGCGGGAGCTCTGTACAGTATTAGAATGTATTGGCTCTGATGAGCCAAAGTTTTTGCTTCGCGAAGTCTGTCATCAGAGCCAATACATTCTAATACTCTATGAAGCTCCTGCTCCGTACAGTATTGGAACAAAGTTTTATACGAATCGACTTTGGATGTTTCATCCGAAGTCGATTCGCTCATGCCTAGTCCCCAGGGATGGACAACCCCTTTAAATGAATCTGCCTTGTGAAAGATTCCATTGTAATGGATGCATATGGCTATTCTAAATATTTAAAAGTAAGATGCTCTAAAGTAAAAAAAATAATAATAATTAAAAATGAATTCGACCCTCCCAGCCTTCACTCGGCTTATCCAGGCTCCTGAAAGTCTCATTGTACCTTGATTCACTCTGCTGCTCTGGACTCCAGGAAGACATGGCCACTGTAAGGAAGTCAGTACTTGGGACACTACTTCTATGGGTCTTCCAAAAATACAATAGTAAGAGCACTTGGGTATGTTCAAATGTCCCATAGACATGAACGGAGACAGGGCCCGGTTCTTGTGGATTTGCCATGAATGTTAAGATGGAAAAGGACCCCATCTTTAACATTCATGGCATATCCACAAGAACCGGGCCCTGTCTCCGTTCATGTCTATGGGACATTTGAACATACCCAAGTGCTCTTACTATTTGTATTTTTGGAAGACCCATAGAAGTAAATGGAGACCACTGCAAAAGTGGGACCTGCAACCTATGGGACATTTATGGCATACCATCTGGGACCTTGATGGCATCTCTGAGACCTGCTCCTTGCTCCAGAATGGGGTCCCCGAATTGTAGGTGAGCACGCTGCGCATGCGCCGCCAACCCCCCTTTCAATGCTTAACTTGGCCTTTTTTTTTTTCCGTAACCCATTTGAAGGGATACTTTTACCTATTGAAGACCCAGAGGTTTGTATGGAGACTACATTTTCGCGCAAGGTTAAAATGAAGCTTGTGTCCTTCTAAGCAGCCATCTGTACCAGTTGACGAGCTGGATGAGATGCTTTAGATACAGCTCAGAGCTTAGGTACTGGTTCTTATCGAAGGGACGCAGGGGTGTATGAAGGTTTACTTTTAAGGCAATGCCCTGTGTGGGAAAAAAACCTGAAATATTTATGAAGTTAAAAGAAAAAATCTGAAGGTTGTGAAGCGTTTTTTAACCGCAGCCTGGTAGAGCGCTGCACCTTGTAGACCACCGTGAGGGTGCAACATCCCTCCGGTTACCCTCTCAAACATTTTTTTTCCCCCATTGCTCTAGTTCAGGGATCAACAATCTTCGGCTGCTGTGAAACTACAATTCCCAGCAAGAAACATGCTTGCTGTTCTTCTATCTCCCATGGAAGTGAATGGAGCATTCTGGGAGTTGTAGTTCCGGAGAGCCGGAGGTTGCTGATCCTGGCGCTAGTTTGTTGGTTCAACCTTCATGTAAATAAGCTCCAATGAATTTAATTTGATGATGCGCTTTGTCTACAATGGCGGCTTCAGCCACGGGTGGAGATGGTCGCTTTCCGCAGGTATCGGGATGGAGAAGAGTTGTCTATAGACTAATGATTTTGAATATCATGGGAACCACTGCACCCGTCACCCGGTGCAGTAAAAGGACGTTAGAACAGGATGGATTTGGAGGTATCGAGGAAAGAGGGGGTGCACGGACTGTGGGACACCCAGTGAGAAGTTTTGGCGTTGGGTTTTTTGAGGTGTGGGGCGTGGACCTTATGGCAGATGCACCAGATTGACCCAAGCATTTAGTGATGATTCCCGATTAAATTGGAGTTGGAGAACATGCAAAGACGTGTCTCCCAAGAGAGGAGAAAGAGCATCTCACTAGTGCCCCTAGTGGAAGGGGCTCCTATCAATGTTCAACTTTTTAAAAAATTTTGGAACATAACATGCAGGGCCGGCGACAGCACCTGGCACACCCGGGCAAGTGCCGGGCCCACTCGTTTCTGCGGTCCCTTTAAACATTTTGACATACTTACTGCTGCGCCATCTCACAGGATCTCCAGGCCTGAAAGACAGATCGGAGGAGGACTATGGACGGATCACAGCAGGGGCTGAGTGGAGCAGAGCTGATAAGCAGCGCAGCCGAGCGCGAAGAAACCAGGAGTTTAGGATTCAGCCAGACAGGTGTGACCAGTAACATGAGGCTGCCGCCGCCCGCGGGGCTTATCACTGACTAATAATGCTGTTGAAACAACCATCCACGCGTCCATCTCCTATTCTCATTGCTAGACACAAGCACCGGGGATACCACCTTTATGCCATGTTTTGCCCGTACATTAAACTACCGGTGGTGGCAGCAGTACGAGTTCACCTTACCAGTCAAGGCTTCGTACGTGTTCCTGCCGAACTAAAAGCAAATCTATCATATTCAACGTGTTATGTGGGGATCCCCCCAGTCTCCACTATCAGGAGAAATGTAATAATGAGCAACAAAACTCTTCTGGAGGAATTCCTTACAGCGGCCAAGTTGTTCATGTGCTGTAAACATGTTGTCTACTAATTCGGCATCGTTGCAGCTCGTCTGTTCCCGAGTTCTGCACTACGAGCACAAATGCATCCCAAGCTGCAAGTTCCAGAGGGTTGAGTTCTGTTCTGAATGTGCCATCATGCATTAGTTTGTTGATTTTGGAGCCAATCAAAATTCCGGCCTTTATTTTAGCATCAGTTTTCAGTGGCGCTAAACGTCTCCTTCAAATACTGGAAACCATTTTCATTCACGGACAAGTGCAATTATAAAAATTTTCATTAAACCAAATTAATGTGAAGCGGTGGAGATAAACTTGAGGGGATCGACCAGTTGTACTTTGTACTGACCAACTGTGTGCTCGACTCTGAGAGGCCACTGTCCTCATTTTGGTTGTCATCACGCCTGTTCCTAGGCACAAGAAGCACATTTTGCTTTGCGTACCCTAACTGTAGGCCAAGCAGCAGTGCTACCACTTTCAGGTCAGCACAGATTTTCCATTTATGTTCTGAGTATTTGATCATTTTTCAAAATTAACTCCATAGAGGCATGGGTCTCTTTCATTCCAACAACATGAGCAATGGAACAGATGGTTTTTCGTTACCATTGTGCAACAAGACACCTTTCAAACTTGTTTTGCTAGAGTCTATGAATAGCCTGCATTCATTGGGAACATGTGTACCATCTAACTCCATCATAAGACCAGTTACATCAGTACAGAAACAGACATCACTTTCCATTGCATAGTATGCAGCTAACTTGGTGTGTCGATGACGAAAGTGTGAAGTTGTGGTGCCTCGTTGTAGCACATTCCATTCCTGAAGTCTAGAAGCTAGCAGTTCTTACTTTTCTTTATATAATGACAGATCTCTTACCAGATCATCTAAATCTGATTGGCTCAGTAAGTGCGGCTGACCCTCCAGATGTTCTGGATCAGGAAATACATTGTGACAATCAACATCTTCTTCATCAGGATCAGAACAGTCTGTTTCAATTGCCGTTCCTGCTGTGGGAGGGGCAGGCACTGGATTCTCTACATCGTGTGGTACTGGTTTAAGAGCAGACTCGGTCAGGATACACAATTATGTGACTTGTTTCTCTTTTGAATATCCGGCAATTTTAGTCATGCAAAAGTAACAGTCTGAATGGTGATTTTTCTGCTCACGCCAAACCATAGGCACTGCAAAAGCCATGCCTTTCCTTTTACCATTCAACCACTGCGTAAGCCCAGAGTAACACACAGTGCAACAAACATGAGGTGCCCAGCTTTTATCTTGATCTCCAATTTTACAGTCCAAGTAATACTTGTAAGCAAGACGCACTCGCTTTGTCAGATTTCTTGCACTGATCATAAGTAGTGGTATTTGCCACATATGTAGCAGAAATTGATCCCCAGGATCGTTAGCACATTTGCATTATCCATCTTAAGTTTCAAAACTGATAGCACTATAACGATCACTTTCTCCAAATCTGTCCAGCTTGCCTTATATACTTACTGCTGACATCAGCCTGAGTGCGTCTGGACATGTCCATTGGAATATTTCCAATCTAATGCATTAATATTATAACTGAATAGGCTTTGCGTGTATAACTTAAAATCTAGACGTGTCAGGCAAATTCTGAGTTCGTATTTGGAATCCACGCGCTCATTATACGCTGCTCATTTCTATGGTTATGACCACCCTGCAATCAATCCGTGGTGGTCGTGCTTGCACTGTTACGGTGGGGAGTGAGGGAAACCCCCCCCACCGTACAATGTGTAGAAGACCGACAAGCAACTAGGCCAGAGGCTGGGAAAAGCGAGCAGGTCACCTTCTAACACTTCCTTAAATCCTAGCCCTGACCTAACTGTATGAGCAAACCCTAATGGTGGGAGGGCTCATACCCGGAACCTCGGGCCCTACTAACCCTAGAGATCCCTGGTAATAATGTCAGGGCTAGGAGACGACCTGTTCATCCATGATATGGATGAACCAGAGTCTCCAGCAGGCCTATCGACAAGAAAGGAGCAGACATAGCATAAACCAGATTGGCAGGCAAGCACCCAGCACAAAGAACACACACTGGAACAACACCACTTACCTGCCACAACAACTGGAAAAAACAACAACTGCTACTCACTAGTTTTTCCCCTCTGGGAAACCCTGGAGCCCACTTCCATAGGCAGGTGGTCAACGCGGTTTCCCCCTCTGAGGAACCCAGGAGCCCCCTCACCGAGGCACAACACCCAGGGAAACGCCTTGCATGCTGAACAACCAAGCCAG